>NC_091284.1:495748746-496054580 GCF_032444005.1 Ranitomeya imitator | reverse complement strand
TCCCTGTGGGACACAGTGGCCAATCATTGATGCCCTTAATCCGGGCCTCCGTTTCGCCAGCTACCTGGCAGGTGTATGGTAAGGCTTGGGAGGAGTGGTGCTCACTAATTCAGGGTAGGCCAGTCGATAAATGCGACCAGGCACGAAGTGCGGTGACAACCGATTTCCTATTACGGATGAGGGAAGGTGGGGCGTCGGGCACCTCGGCACAACGGAAATTATCGGGGCTAGCATTTTTCTTTCAATTATTGGGTTGGATAGACGTAACTAAGTCCTTCTGCATAAGACAAGCCATAAAAGGTTGGAAAAGGCTTCAGCCAAGCCAAGAATGTCGCCGCCCCATTTCTATGAGACTATTGCAGGACCTGATTGCGATATCCCCGTCGGTCTGCTTATCGCAATATGAGGCGGCCCTCATATCAGCAGCTTTTGTGACCGTCTTTTTCGGAGCTCTGCGTATCTGCGAATTGCTACCGCAGTCAAAAAACGCGTCGGAAGGAGGCCTAATTAATGAAGACATAGTTATATGCAGCGACGCCCTGCGCATCAGGGTTAGAAAATCCAAATGCGATCCCACTGGTAGGGGCACATGGGTACTGGTTAACTCCACAGATGGCCCAGCTTGCCCGCTAAAAATGGTTAGAAGATACGCCGGGATAAGACACGCTGGTAGATTTTTCTTCACTCATACAGACGGGTCCCCTCTGACCAAGTACCAATTTCAGGCGATGTTCAAGCTATGCTTGGAAAAAGCCAGCGCAAATCCAAAGGCGTACGGAACACATTCGTTTCGCATAGGTGCAGCCACAGAAGCGGCTAGGGCAGGAGTGTCCGAGGCCGAGGTGCAGAGAATGGGTCGTTGGAAGTCCGCATGCTTCGCCAGATACATAAGACCCGACTTTCTTAATTAACATGTGTTGTCTCTTACAGGGTTTGAAGTTTGGGTGGTAGGAGATTCCTACGTTTACTGGGCCGAAAAGAGGGCCAAACTGCCAGGAGGAACAAATCTTTACCTCCTGGGCATAAAAGTTAACTGGAGGGGTATCAGAGGCCTCCAGTGGAGACAGGTGTTCAAAGAGATGATTGGCATAGCAAGAATGGCGGAACATCCGGTGATAATAGTGGTACACGCGAGTGGCAATGACCTGGGCAAACAAAAGGTGGCCGAATTGTACAAATGGGTGACAACGGATATGGAAAGGTTCAACTGTCTATTCAGGAACATAATACTGGTGTGGTCAGATATAACACCACGGGCTGTTTGGCAAGGAGTAAGAGATAAAAAAGCCATAGAGCGGACAAGAAGGAAATTCAACGCGCGGATTGGAAAATATGTGAGAGGAAGAGGCGGTATCGTGATCCGTCACCACCAGCTACAAGGGGATAACACGCCACAATTAAGACCGGACGGAGTTCACCTAACGGACATTGGCCTCGATATTTTTCTGTCTGGTTTACAGGATGGGGTTGAACAGGCCCTAACATCGAGGGGTGGGGTCGGAGTCCCGCGTAGTTAATACACGGGATCCTCCGTGGCGGAAAAAGCGGAGGAGGGCAAAGGTCGTAACCACTCGTTGGGCCAATTCCCCTGTCGATCACGGACAGGAGCTCGGCGCGAGCCGCTCGTTACGATATGTAATTGCCCTTTCTCTGATTATTTAATTAATAAACTGTGACCGACCTGTTCAACCCACCTAGGACTGTGTGTGTTTCATTACGGGATTGATGGGAGGGGGGAAGGCACTGGTTACGACACCCAGGTCTCCACAGTCTGGCAGACGCGGTACTGATTAAGGTACGCGTCTCTGACTGGGGAGCACATAGAGAGAGCTGCACGTAAAGGTTGTCAGTGCCAGATCCCCCCTAGCATCACTCCCCCTTAGTGATGCACTAATTGGAAGACCCCCAGCCGGCCAGTGGGCACTAGAGGGGAAGGGTCCTACGGCCACTCCTACAGGGGTTAAATCCAGGTGTCTGGCCAGGAACTTTCTCTTTCACTCTCGGCAGGACACCTGGAAGCTTTTGTCCCACCCACCCTCCCTTGTCCCACCCACCCTCCCTTTTTAAAGGCTAATGATTAAACTAACCCGCAGGAGAATGTAAATGTGTGAATTATGTTGTAAGACTTATAAAAAAAAAAAATAATAATAATTTATTACGCATGTTGATAGAACTAACCCCTGGTAACCTTTATTAAGTCATAGCGGAGAAAGCGGAGGAGGGCAAAGGTCGTAACCGCTCGTTGGGCCAATTCCCCTGTCGATCACGGACAGGAGCTCGGCGCGAGCCGCTCGTTACGATATGTAATTGCCGTTTCTCTGATTATTTAATTAATAAACTGTGACCGACCTGTTCAACCCACTGTTACGGCCGCCGCCGCTGCTTTCCGTCCTCGCGCCGCTTCGGGCCGCCGGCGCACTGTCCCGGTCTCCTTTGGTCGCTCCTCGCTTGGGTCCCGGCGCGTCGCTCCTCCGGACTCTTCTGCCGCGCCGACTTCTTCCACCACTGTTCGTCCCCGCCGCACTGCTTCCGGGGGACGGCGCGCTCATCGTCCGCAGGCTCCGCCTCCTTCACATCCTGCTGAGGATGTTCGGTCTCTGCGCCGGCGCGCGGGGTTCTATGGCGGGTGCCTGCGCTCCGGTCTGACCTCTCCTGCTTCCGGGATCCGGTAGTTCAGCCAATCCCGGTAAGACCTGCTGTATTTCAGGCCACCTCCCCTGCTAGGAGGTGCCTGAGTGTCATTAGCTTCTTGCCTTTGACTCTGGCCCCTTCTGGTCTTGTGTGTCCTTGCTAGTCCAGTATCTTTCGCCTGCCTTTCGCCTGTGTTCCTTTACTTTACCCGTCATCTCTCCTGTTTCTCTTTTCAGTTTCGCCTCCGTCTCCTGTTTATTCCAGTACAGCTTGTCTTCCGGTATCCGTGTCGTCCATTGTGCTCCTGTTCCGCTGCCTCCGTGGTTCCCGCTCCTGAGTTCCGTTTTTTGTTTTTTTTTGTCTCTTCCCTGAGCCGTCCCTTCTGGTATCTGCTACTGTGGTTCGGTCTTCTCCGGGTCTGCTCCAGCCAGTCCCTGTATAGGGGTTGGTTAACTTCTGGTCAGCTCGCCCGGAGATAGTACCTTGCCACGGTCCAGAGGGTCCACTCTCGCTATTTGCTCTGACAGCATAACAGAACACTCAGGCCATGGACCCCGCAGGTGCCGCGTTTTCTGCCCAAAAGGAATTGGGACATTTGCGCGACAATCAACAGCGCATCATGTCTTTCTTAAAAAATATGGAGTCTCGTTTGACCTCATTACAGGCCGCCGATCCAGTCAGTGCTTCTCATCTAGCGAGCCTTCAGCAAGAGCTCGCTCAGCAGCGTGATACGCAGGCACGCATGCTGACCTATATGGCCTCCATTGACGACCGCTTATTCAACCTGCAGTCTGTCCCTACGCCTCCCATTCAGGTAGCGTCACAAGACCCAAGTTCATCCCCCACACCTCACCCGCCTCCTCGCCTAGGCAAACCTCCCAGGTATAGCGGTGATCCTAAACTTTGTAGGGGGTTCTTAAATCAGTGTCGCCTCCACTTCGAACTTCTTCCCCAGCAATACCCGACGGATCGCGCCAAAGTGGCTTTTATTTTGTCCCATTTAGAGGGAGAAGCCTTAGCTTGGATCAATCCCCTCTGGGAGCGGGACGACCCCATAGTCTCTCAGTTAGCTTTCTTCCTGGAGACCTTTCGCAAAGTTTTTGACGAGCCCGGACGATTAGCCTCCACTACGGAGTCTCTTTTTAATGTCCAGCAGGGTTCCCTAACGGTAGGCCAATATGCTATTCGCTTCCGAACTTTAGCCTCGGAGCTGGGGTGGAACAACGAGGCTTTAGTTGGGGCTTTCTGGCGTGGTCTGTCCAGTCGGATAAAAGATGAATTGGCTGGAAGAGATACTCCTACCTCTTTAGAGGACCTCATAGCTCTCTCTACACGCATAGATCTACGCTTCCAAGAGCGAACTCGTGAGACCGCCAAGGAGAAGAGGTCTGTTCGCCCCCTACCACCGGTCCGTAGGACGGGGAGTCCACGTCCTGTGACGTCCTCTGCTGTATCTGTTCCTGAGCCTATGCAAGTTGATCGCGTCAAGTTGGCAGAACAACGTCGTCGGGAGAGACGTTCCCAAGGGCTCTGCTTTTATTGTGGTAGCGCTGCTCACTTGTTGCGATCCTGTCCCGATCGTCCGGAAAACTCCTCCGCCTAGGCCAGGTAAGAGAGGCCTCCCTAGGTGTTTCTGATTCCTCTCTACCTCTGTTTTTGTCTGTTTTACTTATTCTTAACCTTAAACGTTTTTCCGAGGTCGCGTATGTGGATTCGGGTGCGGCGGGCAACTTTATCAGCCTTGAGGCGGTTCGAAGACTTCGCATTCCAGTTATCTCTCTGGACACTCCTCGTCTGATCGCTTCCGTGGATGGGAGACCCTTGCAAGATGCCATTACCCTAGTTACGGAGGAGGTCGAACTTCAGATTGGGGCTCTACATCGAGAGAAGATCACCTTTTACGTCTTGCCTCATCTGGCCCATGCTTTGTTATTGGGGTTGCCGTGGCTCCGTACTCATGAACCAACTCTGGACTGGCGTTCGGGGGATGTGCTCCGTTGGGGATCTACCTGTCAAAAGCAATGCCTACTGCCCGTTAGGCCTGTAGTTCTTCCTCAGGCAGCTTCCATTCCCTCCGGATTACCCTCTCCATACAGGTCTTTTGCGGATGTTTTTGATAAAAAAGAGGCTGAGACTCTTCCGCCACATCGATCCTATGATTGCCCAATCGAACTTCTTCCCGGTTCCGTCCCGCCTAGAGGAAGAATTTACCCACTTTCCTCAACGGAGACCAGAGCGATGTCTGAATACATTCAAGAGAACTTGACTAAAGGATTCATTCGTAAATCTTCTTCTCCTGCAGGTGCAGAAGAAGGACGGTTCGCTTCGACCCTGCATAGATTATAGAGGTTTAAACAACATCACGGTCAAGAACAAGTATCCTCTACCTCTCATTCCTGAGCTCTTCGATCGACTTAGAGGAGCGCGAATTTTTACTAAGTTGGATCTCCGGGGAGCATACAACCTAGTTCGTATTCGTGCCGGCGATGAATGGAAGACCGCTTTTAACACCCGAGACGGTCATTATGAATACCTGGTCATGCCATTCGGCCTCTGCAACGCTCCCGCGGTCTTCCAGGAGTTCGTTAACGATATTTTCCGTGATCTTCTCTACTCCTGTGTCGTGGTGTATTTGGACGACATCCTGGTTTTTTCAGTGGATTTGCCATCCCACAGAAGAAGTGTTCGTCTAGTTTTGCAACGTTTGAGGGAGAATCGTCTTTATGCGAAGTATGAGAAGTGTCTCTTCGAACAAACCTCGCTACCCTTTCTTGGTTACATTATCTCGGATTCCGGTCTCAAGATGGACCCTGAGAAAATGAATGCCATTCTTAATTGGCCACGTCCCTATGGAATAAAGGCTATCCAACGGTTCCTGGGATTCGCCAATTACTATAGGCAGTTCATTTCCCATTTCTCTTCTGTAATTCAGCCTCTTTCTGCTCTCACCCACAAGTGTTCCAACCCGAAGACTTGGACTCCGGAGGCCGAAAATGCCTTTGTGCTCCTGAAGCAGTCTTTTTCGTCCGCTCCGGTATTGCACCATCCTGAGGTCAACAAGCCATTCGTTCTCGAGGTGGATGCCTCCTCCACGGGAGCAGGAGCGGTGCTCTCCCAAAGATCCTCCACCGGTCGACTAGTTCCTTGCGGATTCTTCTCTAAAACGTTTTCTGCCTCGGAACGCAATTATACCATCGGAGACCGTGAACTGTTGGCCATCAAGTTGGCTCTGGAGGAGTGGAGGCATCTTCTTGAAGGAGCAGTTCATCCTTTTGTAATTTTCTCCGACCATAAGAATTTGGCCTATCTTCAAACTGCACAAAGACTTAATCCACGACAGGCTCGATGGTCTTTGTTCTTTGCCCGCTTCGATTTCGAGCTTCGCTTCCGGCCAGGTGACAAAAATATCAAGGCTGACGCACTGTCTAGGCTTTCACAGCCTGAGGAGGTCGACGAAGAACCAGCTCACATTCTCGATCCCTGCAAAGTTGTCACGGTGGCTCCAGTTAGCATGATCCATCCTCCTCCGGGTAAGACCTTTGTGACCGAGGGGGACAGAGAGAAAGTGCTTCACTGGGGACATTCCTCAAAGTTAGCAGGCCATGCTGGGATAAAGAAGACCTACCTTCTCATAACTCGCTACTACTGGTGGCCTGCACTACGTCAAGACATCGAGGAGTTTGTTGCCTCTTGTTCTTCCTGTGGTAAAAATAAAGTGCCTAGACGATCTCCTTGCGGAAGATTGCTTCCTCTTCCCGTCCCTTCTAGTCCGTGGCAGCACATAGCCATGGACTTCATCACCGATTTGCCGAACTCGTCTGGTTGTACAGTTATCCTTACGGTGGTGGACCGGTTTTCCAAGATGGCTCATTTTATTCCTCTGCCTAGTCTACCTTCGGCTCCTGAGTTGGCGAAGATCTTTATTTCGAAAATCTTCAAACTTCATGGTTTTCCTCAAAACATCGTGTCCGACAGAGGAGTTCAATTTACGTCTCATTTTTGGAGGGCATTATGCAAACTTGTAAAAGTGACTTTAGAATTTTCTTCAGCCTACCATCCTCAGACTAATGGACAAGCAGAGCGAATGAATCAGATTGTGGCTGCCTATCTACGACACTTTTCTAACATCCACCAAGATGATTGGGTTAGTCTTCTGCCCTGGGCCGAGTTCGCGTATAATAATCACTCCCATGAATCCTCTGCGAAGTCTCCTTTCTTCATCGTGTTTGGTCGACATCCGAATATATGCCTCTCCCAGTGTCCTCAACGTCTACCGTTCCTGCTGCCGATACTGTAATTTCGGACTTTTCCTCTATATGGGGAGAGGTTAAAGAAGCACTTGATACGGCATCTTTGAGGATGAAGAGACATGCGGACAAGAGACGTTTAGATTCTTCCCCGTTTTCTCCCGGTGACAAGGTCTGGCTTTCTTCTCGGTACATTAGACTTAAGATTCCTTCCTGTAAACTTGGTCCTCGCTACATCGGTCCTTTTGAGATTCTGAGTCGAGTCAACGATGTCGCCTACAAGCTGAAGCTGCCCGCCTCGCTCCGTATTCCCAATACCTTCCACGTCTCTTTGCTCAAACCTGTTATTTTTAACCGCTTCCATCCATCTTCCTGTATCTCTCCTCAACCTGCTCCTGCCGATGGTGTTTTTGAGGTGAGGGATATTTTGGCTATGAAGAGGGTTCGAGGGAAAAGGTTTTTTTTTTGGTGGATTGGAGGGGTTTCGGTCCCGAGGAGAGATCTTGGGAGCCGCTGGAGAATATTAACGCACCCCGTCTTCTTAACAAATTTCTATCCGGTTTTGAGAGAGGGGATTTTAAGGAGGGGGGTACTGTTACGGCCGCCGCCGCTGCTTTCCGTCCTCGCGCCGCTTCGGGCCGCCGGCGCTGTCCCGGTCTCCTTTGGTCGCTCCTCGCTTGGGTCCCGGCGCGTCGCTCCTCCGGACTCTTCTGCCGCGCCGACTTCTTCCACCACTGTTCGTCCCCGCCGCACTGCTTCCGGGGGACGGCGCGCTCATCGTCCGCAGGCTCCGCCTCCTTCACATCCTGCTGAGGATGTTCGGTCTCTGCGCCGGCGCGCGGGGTTCTATGGCGGGCGCCTGCGCTCCGTTCTGACCTCTCCTGCTTCCGGGATCCGGTAGTTCAGCCATTCCCGGTAAGACCTGCTGTATTTCAGGCCACCTCCCCTGCTAGGAGGTGCCTGAGTGTCATTAGCTTCTTGCCTTTGACTCTGGCCCCTTCTGGTCTTGTGTGTCCTTGCTAGTCCAGTATCTTTCGCCTGCCTTTCGCCTGTGTTCCTTTACTTTACCCGTCATCTCTCCCGTTTCTCTTTTCAGTTTCGCCTCCGTCTCCTGTTTATTCCAGTACAGCTTGTCTTCCGGTATCCGTGTCGTCCATTGTGCTCCTGTTCCGCTGCCTCCGTGGTTCCTGAGTTCCGTTTTTTGTTTTTTTTTGTCTCTTCCCTGAGCCGTCCCTTCTGGTATCTGCTACTGTGGTTCGGTCTTCTCCGGGTCTGCTCCAGCCAGTCCCTGTATAGGGGTTGGTTAACTTCTGGTCAGCTCGCCCGGAGATAGTACCTTGCCACGGTCCAGAGGGTCCACTCTCGCTATTTGCTCTGACAGCATAACACCCACCTAGGACTGTGTGTGTTTCATTACGGGATTGATGGGAGGGGGGAAGGCACTGGTTACGACACCCAGGTCTCCATAGTCCATACAATACAACACATACAAACTGATCATTACAGACATCACACTGCACACAACACATACAAACTGATCATTACAGACATCACACAACATCCAACACAAGCAAACTGATCAGTACAGACATCACACTGCACGCAACGCATAAGCCAATAAAAAAGCACATAATTTTTTTTTTCTTATAGTCTTCTGATTCTGGTGCTCGATCCAGAGGTCCTCAGAGCGGCTCCCAGGGTCGTCGGCGTGCGAGTCAGGGTGGTGGTCATCGGGTAAGCATTTTTTAAAAAAAACCAAAAAACTTTATGTTGTTTTGAGTCTAATGTCTTTGTTTTCTTGTGTTTTTTAACAGGCTTCACAGCAAATGCAGGCGTTATTGGGTCTTCTGACGTTCGCCTGCCGTGTAATGCCGGTCGGCAGAGCATTCTCGCGCAGACTATCTCTAGCAACAAAAGGCGCTTCTCAGCCCGGCCATAGAATTAGGCTCACTCGTTCGCTAAAAGCTGATCTGCTAGTATGGCAGACGTTCCTACAATCGTACAACGGCCACACGTGCGTCATGGCTAGTGAGATCGCAGGCGAGGAATTAGGGCTGACAATAGGGTGGAACAAAAAAGAGGGTTTTGCAGCAATTTATAAAAACCAATGGTGCAAATCTGGTTGGCCAGAGAAATGGACGACAACAAAGTGGGGGCAAGACCCAGCCCTATGGGAATTGTTTGCGGTAGTAGCAGCGATGGAGATATGGGCCGATCAGTTGAGGAACATGAACATTCGTTTCCAAACTAAAAATGTGAAAACAGCGAGGAGTCTAAATCACATGTCTTCTTCATTCTTGCCCATACTCGCTCTCTTGCGACGGCTTGCGCTGTTATGCCTGGAAAACAATATTTGGTGTAGAGCCACCGTGGTGGCGGAGGTCGACGAGAATATCATTAACCCATTGTTATTTTCCAATTGGCAGGCTTTCAGAATCCAGCAGCCCAACGCGCAACCCCGGGGTATTCTGTGTCCACAGTCCCTGTGGGACACAGTTGCCAATCATTGATGCCCTTAATCCGGGCCTCCGTTTCGCCAGCTACCTGGCAGGTGTATGGTAAGGCTTGGGAGGAGTGGTGCTCACTAATTCAGGGTAGGCCAGTCGATAAATGCGACTGAGCACGAAGCGCGGTGACAACCGATTTCCTATTACGGATGAGGGAAGGTGGGGCGTCGGGCACCTCGGCACAATGGAAATTATCGGGGCTAGCATTTTTCTTTCAATTATTGGGTTGGATAGACGTAACTAAGTCCTTCTGCATAAGACAAGCCATAAAAGGTTGGAAAAGGCTTCAGCCAAGCCAAGAATGTCACCTCCCCATTTCTCTGAGACTATTGCAGGACCTGATTGCGATATCCCCGCCGGTCTGCTTATCGCAATATGAGGCGGCCCTCATATCAGCAGCTTTTGCGACCGTCTTTTTCGGAGCTCTGCGTATCTGCGAATTGCTACCGCGGTCAAAAAACGCGTCGGAAGGAGGCCTAATTAATGAAGACATAGTTATATGCAGCGACGCCCTGCGCATCAGGGTTAGAAAATCCAAATGCGATCCCACTGGTAGGGGCACATGGGTACTGGTTAACTCCACAGATGGCCCAGCTTGCCCGCTAAAAATGGTTAGAAGATACGCCGGGATAAGACACGCTGGTAGATTTTTCTTCACTCATACAGACGGGTCCCCTCTGACCAAGTACCAATTTCAGGCGATGTTCAAGCTATGCTTGGAAAAAGCTGGCACAAATCCAAAGGAGTACGGAACACATTCGTTTCGCATAGGTGCAGCCACAGAAGCGGCTAGGGCAGGAGTGTCCGAGGCCGAGGTGCAGAGAATGGGTCGTTGGAAGTCCGCATGCTTCGCCAGATACATAAGACCCGACTTGCTTAATTAACATGTGTTGTCTCTTACAGGGTTTGAAGTTTGGGTGGTAGGAGATTCCTACGTTTACTGGGCCGAAAAGAGGGCCAAACTGCGGCCAGGAGGAACAAATCTTTACCTCCCGGGCATAAAAGTTAACTGGAGGGGTATCAGAGGCATCCAGTGGAGACAGGTGTTCAAAGAGATGGTTGGCATAGCAAGAATGGCGGAACATCCGGTGATAATGGTGGTACACGCGAGTGGCAATGACCTGGGCAAACAAAAGGTGGCCGAATTGTACAAATGGGTGACAACGGATATGGAAAGGTTCAACTGTCTATTCAGGAACATAATACTGGTGTGGTCAGATATAACACCACGGGCTGTTTGGCAAGGAGTAAGAGATAAAAAAGCCATTGAGCGGGGGGGCGTGGCCTGGATCTCGAGCGGAGAGGACGCAGCTTGATGTAGCTCCCACAAACAGCCCGCAAAAGACCTCATTCTCTGCCCCCATAGACGGGATAAAAGAATTTTTCGGAGCCCCTGCACTGTAACGGACGCACCGAGACGGCCGAAAGGCAAAGAGAAGTATCAGACGGCCGGTGGTGAGCAGAGAGTGCCCGGGAGGTTTTCGCGCCATTACCTGGTCGGCGCCATCTTGCTGAGCAGCCCCCTGGACGTTCCTCGCCGGCGCAGCCAAACTCTCCCTGCGCCGGAACCAAGCCAGAGGACCCGCCGGGAGAGACCCGCATCGGAGCAACGGAGAGAGCCTCGTTCAGAGCAGGAAGCCCCGCCGGACCTTCATCTCGCCAGAGCTGCCGGGATACAGAGAAGACAGACGCAGCAGTAAGCGTCCCCTCCCCCTCCTCCACAGCGTCCCGGCGCGAGAACAAAGAGCCTCCCTGCCTGCACTGGGACCAGGCACTGCAGAGCGGCGGATCAGAGGGGACACCTGCGGTGAGAGACAAAGGTCCCAGAAGGCACACAGGTCTGCCAAGGCGTCGCTTCAGCCCCATAAATTAGCCTGAGGACACTGGAGGTAAGGGTTCCCGGGCCCAGCACTCAGAAATCGCCCAGCAGCTACGGGTCTGATACACCAGTGTCCATTAACCCCGGCACTCCCACGCTCCATTCCCCGCTTCTCTGCAGGGGATAACCAGGCACTCTATTCTGCGGGGGTGAGCGGGCACAGGAGGGAGGGTTCCATAGGCCATAGGCAGTGGAGGTGATAACTCCCCCCGCCGGAGACACCAGCAGTCGGGTCACGAGCCACACAAGACCTGAGGCCTGCAGAGCTCTGCTGACACCCCTAAAACGCGGTTCCAATTAGCTGCAGAAAGCAGCAGGCTGCAACGTTATAACCGGGACTGTTAGCACTAAGCTCTGCAACATTAGTTTTCAGACTGCACCACCACCCCTCACATATAACTTATCCCGCAACCAAGTGAGGTGAATTAAGACATAAGACTGTAGTGATGGTGCGCATGCGCGGTGTCCAGCAATGACAGATATGATGTGCTGAGCTCTGCTACCCTTCGGACCCCATTTAACCCTTTCCAGCGACCGGAGCACACTATAAATTCACCTTCCCTGGGGACAGCACGTTTCTGAGAGTAGGACAATCTGCAATGCCAAAAAAGGGAAGCACGACACAGCCAGCAGGCCGCACCATTTCAGATCTTCTTATGAGCGGCACCCCTTCCAAAATGGCTGCAGCAGCTAATCCTCCACCAACCTCTGCAACCCATGGCAACGGGAGCGCAGAGCATGATGATATTACCCCACAATCAGAAGCGATGATCTCAACAGCTGCCCTCACGAGGTCCCTTCAGGAAACCTTTAGAGAGGAACTCAAAACCGCTATGCAGGGTATCTCATCCCAGTTACAAGATTTAGCACAGCGTACAAACAACCTGGAGGAAAAAATGGAGGCTGTCTCAGATGCGCTAGAGGAAGATCAGGAGACTCTCAAGCTACATACTGATCGCATTACTGAGCTGGAATTAAGATGTGAGGACTATGAGAATAGATCTAGAAGGAGCAACATACGAATTAGAGGTCTTCCTGAACATGTTGTTGCCCTTAAAGACACAGCAACAGCCCTCTTCACAGCCCTTGTACCAGACCTAGACCCGACCCTTCTTCATATTACAAGAATACACAGGGCACTGGGCAGGCCACGGTCTAATGATATGCCAAGAGATGTAATACTAAAAATGCATTACGAGGAGACACGTGATCAGATCTTATTGGCAGCCAGAAACCATCCTATCTTACCCGGCCTACCAGACTCAGTGCACATTTATGCAGACATTGCACCCTCCACACTGGCCAGGAGAAGGGCCCTCAGGTCAATTACGGCCTCTCTACAAGAAGCCCAGGTTAAATACAGGTGGGGCTTCCCATTTGCCCTTATTTTCACATTCAAATCCCAGCTCTATACCTGTCGGTCACTAGAAGAGGGAACTCAGGCCCTAATCAAGGCTGGTATCACACTATCCTTTGAGACTTCCTCACTCCCACAGAGAAAGCCCAGGCCTGTTAGGGAATGGAGGAATATCCCTAAAACAAGAAGTCAAAACAATCAGGTAACTTGACTCGCATAACCCAGGACTTGGCATCCACAAATTATTTTCTGTGTCCTTGGGCTCAGTTGTGGGTCCAGTTGTTGGTTCTGACCAGCTCTGAAGCTGGGTCACCTACCTAGCAGTTAACGCTCGATCTATTTACAGTTGTACTGATTACTATTACATTTTCAAGTATCCTAATCCCTATCCCTTCACCGCCTATCCCCCTTCTCTTTTCCTCTCCGCTCCCTATATCTCCCCCCCTTCTCACCCCTCTCCCCTCTACTATATAGTCAACCCTATAGGATTTAAGGGTTGGGGTCCTCGGGGACGCAACATGCTGCCCAAACTTGGTGAATCTTGGTGTCCTTCTTAATATGGGACCCCAGATCGCCACATCTTGTGGGCTCAATGCCCTTTGGAAAATTTATGTTATGTCTTGTGTCGACGTCTTCCCCCTGTCTGTATCTTCCCTTCCGTTTCCACGTGGAGACTATTGCTGTGATGGTGAATTAGTGGGTCGAGGTCGGGTGGAGGGAGATGATGTGCCTTTTATTAGCAGTGTCCATTTAATTAAATATGTGTAGAGTGCTTTCCCATAATGTGCGGGGCTTCAACTCGCCTTTAAAACGCAAAAAGGCCTTCCTCGATTATAGCAAACACAACCCAGACGTAATCTGCCTTCAGGAGACCCATTTCTCCAATTCCTCCCACCCCAAATTCCTAGATACACACTATTCGAAATTCTTCCTTTCAACTTGGGACCGCAAAACGAGGGGCGTGGCTATACTAATTAAAGACAGTCTTCCATTCCAACCCACCAACACATACTCAGATCCTGAGGGCAGATTCATTATCTTGATGGGGACCTTGCAGGGACTAAATATATGCATTGTTAACAGCTACCTGCCAACGGCCACTCAGACCCGGGTCATACGTTTAATTCTAAATTCTAAATTAGCTTCACTCTCATATCATCACCTTATATGGTGTGGCGACTTTAACCTCACTTTAAGCCCATCACTTGACAGCAGCTCACTGAATCGAGCAGACATATCAAAAACAGACAGGAAAAAAATCCTACAAATGCTGAAAGTAAATTGTTTGGTAGATATCTGGCGAGAGCTAAATGGCCCTCAGAGGGGATATACATATTTCTCCCCCGCACAAAAGTCCTATTCCAGAATTGACTTACATCTCACCTCTTCCAAAACACTCCCCTCGGTCTTATATTCCCGACATATAGTATCATCTTGGTCAGACCATGATGCCGTCCTCTCCGTTTTTAACTTTAACATTACCACTTCTAGGCTGTTCAGGTGGAGACTGAACGAGTCCCTATTAACAGACCCAACGGTCCTTTCTACTATAAAGGAGGAACTAAACCTATATTTCCAAACTAACAATACCTCAGACGTATCCCCGGGAACTATATGGATGGCTCACAAAAAATTTATAACAGGGTCCTTGATCAAAATTGCCTCTAACAAGAAAAAACAAAGGTCAGAACTACAATTGTAATTAGAAAAAAACTCTCAAAATTAGAACAGGCAAATCAAGACCTCCCTTCTCTTTATCTAATCAAGAAAATTAGTGAAACTAAATTACAACTCAATACCATTTTAACAAATAGATCAGAAAGGTCCCTGACATGGACTAAATCTACTTTTCACAAATATGCTAACAAACCAAGCAGCATGTTGGCCCGTAAACTTAGGAGTAGAGAGCTTCTGAATAATATCCCAGCCATTAAAGATCCTACAGGCCATGTTACCGCCCACCCAGATGTAATATATAAAACGTTCCAACAATACTATCAAAACCTATATTCCCTCCCGCAGCCCCCTTCCCAGACCCACATCCAAAGCTTCCTCAAAGATCTGACACTACCTAAAGTCCCGGATTCAGATATAGCACATCTCCAAGCTCCAATTAACTCTGCTGAAATAAAAACAACGATTAAAAATTTAAAAAAAAAACAAGGCGCCCGGGCCTGATGGGCTCACGGCACTGTACTATAAAAAATTCGACAGCCTACTTATACCTCACATACAGAGCTTTTGTAATGCTCTACTAAACGGAGCTCAAATGCCTTCTGAATTTTACACCGCTCACGTAACTGTAATACCAAAACCGAAGAAGGATCATCTCTACCCTAAAAATTATAGACCTATCTCATTGCTAAACATGGATTTAAAAATTTTCACATCCATAATCACGGCCAGACTAAATAAAATATTGCCCACTCTAATCCACCGGGACCAGGTAGGGTTCATCCCCAAGAGACAGGGCCCCGACAATATCAGGAGAAACCTTAATCTAATACACTCGGCAAATCACTCCAAGCAGTCCTTACTCCTACTAGCACTCGACATAGAGAAAGCCTTTGACTCGGTATCATGGTCATACCTGTTCAAAGTCCTCGCTAAGTTTGGTTTCCCGAGTGGTATCACCTCCTGTCTCAAACTTCTATATGATCACCCCCAGGCATATCTGAAACTACCCTCAAACCAGCCTACCCCTATTAACATGCAACGCGGTACTAGGCAGGGATGCCCGCTATCCCCAGCCCTATTTGCACTAGCCATGGAGCCCCTGGCAGAAGCTATTAGAACCAACCCTAACATTAATGGACCTACAATTAGAGATGACCAATACAAGGCTAGCCTTTTTGCGGATGACCTACTCTTGGCCATAGTCAACCCCACTATAACACTCCCAAACCTTTTCGTTGCCCTCCACGAATTCGAACTGGTCTCTGGCCTTAAGATTAACGTCGACAAATCTGAAGCCTTGTTCATTAACACCCCCAGGGAAACTCAAAACAACATAACAGCACAATTCAAGTTTACCAGAAATGAGCAGTATTTAACCTATCTCGGCATTAATCTAACCTCCCATAGGTCGACCCTATTTAAATGGAACTATACCCCCTTAATTAAAAATCTCAAATCAGACCTCTCCAGATGGTCATCTATGTCCTTATCCTGGTTGGGTAGACTTCACGCCATTAAGATGGTCTCCCTACCACGGTTTCTGTATATTTTCCGCTCTCTGCCCATCCCTTTGCCTTCCAAAACGTTACTAGATATACATAACACGATCTCCAATTTATATGGCAGGGGAAAAGACCTAGGATAAGACTAAAAACCATGTTTATTAATAGAAGAAGAGGAGGTTTGTCTTTGCCTAACTTCACTCAATACTATAGAGCGGCTCAATTAGCTCAACTAATAAGTGCCAACGCGGGCAAACATAACACACCCAGATGGGTAAATCTCGAATCTCACCTCCTGACCCCATTCTCCCTACCAGGCCTCATGTGGTCGTTGCAGAGACTCCCGAGGGAGCTCCACACATCAGCTCCATTCACAGCACATTCCCTGATACTATGGAGGAAGGAAAGATTTAAACACTCCCTACAATCCAAAACTTCCTTAATGACGCATATCTTTCATAACCCAGCTTTTCCTCCAGGGTTGGAACCTCGCCCTTTCCACTGGTGGGTATCCAGGGGTTTAATTACCCTTAAAAATCTTACTTCGCCTTTTAACATCCTACTCACCAAACAAGAGTTTATCCAAAAGCACTCCCCACCAAACTCTGAAATTTTACATATCATCCAAATCTTTCATTTTGCTGAACAAATTTTAGGACATGGTGTCACTCACCGCCCATCAGGTTATGAGCAAATGTGTTTGTATGACCCATTGGGCAAGGGAGCTATCTCTTTGATATACTCAACCCTAAATGCAATATCAGAGGATGTAAAACTCAAATATATGATTCAATGGGAAAGAGACTTTAATAAAATAATGTCCCCATTGGAGTGGCAAAAATGCTGCTGCGCTCTCTCTAAGGGTAGTCTGCAAACCTCTTTAGTTGAGACGTCCATCAAGCTCCTGAATAGGACATATTTGGTACCGAGCAAATTACATGCCATCTACCCAAATATGTCGGATCGGTGTTTCAGGGGGTGTGGAGCCTTGGGCGACTTGAAGCACACGTGGTGGGATTGTCCGGTTGTTTCCACTCTTTGGTTAAAGATTAAATCTATTGTAGAGGAGCTTTATGGTGGGACGATTCAGTTAGATGCAACAGTGTTCTTGTTGGGGGCCAAACACCCGGGCTTCTCCAACAAACTCCATAATCTAGTCAACCAGCTATTCCTCGCCACTAAGCTACACATTGCAACAAAATGGAAAACAACTACCCTTTCTTTTTCCTCGGTAATTGACAAAATGAACACCATCATGCTATTTGAACGAATACAAGCTACAAGAGAAGACGCATGGGAGCCTTACTACCAAATATGGAGGCCGTGGATCGAAAGGAACTCTAGCAGTAATCTCGGCCAAGTTTTATCATTATCACTATGAGACCAACTTAAGGCCAGATTGTCCATCATGGACTCACCCTTTATATCTGACTGTTATGGATAGGTAATTCAGAACCACAATGGAACTTGAAGTTCAGAGCACACAAGTGACCTGACAAAAACCACAAAACATAGGACGAGCTCTGAGACGTGGAAACTCTGCTGACCGCAATCCCTAAACCTATTAAACCACACTAGAGGTAGCCGTGGATTGCGCCTAACGCTCCCTATGCAACTCGGCACAGCCTGAGAAACTAGCTAGTCCTGAAGATAGAAAAATAAGCCTACCTTGCCTCAGAGAAATTCCCCAAAGGAAAAGGCAGCCCCCCATATATAATGACTGTGAGATAAGATGAAAATACAAACTCAGAGATGAAATAGATTTAGCAAAGTGAGGCCCGACTTACTGAATAGACCGAGGATAGGAAAGATAGCTTTGCGGTCAACACAAAAACCTACTAACAACCACGCAGAGGGGCAAAAAGACCCTCCGCACCGACTAACGGTACGGAGGTGCTCCCTCTGCGTCTCAGAGCTTCCAGCAAGCAAGCAGAACCAAAAAAGCAAGCTGGACAGAAAATATAGCAACAAAAGTAACACAAGCAGAACTTAGCTTATGCTGAGCAGACAGGCCACAGGAACGATCCAGGAGGAAGCAAGACCAATACTAGAACATTGACTGGAGGCCAGGATCAAAGCACTAGGTGGAGTTAAATAGAGCAGCACCTAACGACTTAACCTCATCACCTGAGGAAGGAAACTCAGAAGCCGCAGTACCACTCGTGACCACAGGAGGGAGCTTGATCACAGAATTCACAACAGTACCCCCCCTTGAGGAGGGGTCACCGAACCCTCACCAGAGCCCCCAGGCCGACCAGGATGAGCCATATGAAAGGCACGAACAAGATCGGCAGCATGGACATCAGAGGCAAAGACCCAGGAATTATCTTCCTGACCATAACCCTTCCACTTAACCAGATACTGGAGTTTCCGTCTCGAAACACGAGAATCCAAAATCTTCTCCACTATATACTCCAACTCCCCCTCCACCAAAACCGGGGCAGGAGGATCAACAGATGGAACCACAGGCGCCACGTATCTCCGCAACAATGACCTATGGAATACGTTATGGATGGAAAAAGAATCTGGAAGGGTCAAACGAAAAGACACAGGATTAAGAACCTGAGAAATCCTATACGGGCCCATGAAACGAGGCTTAAACTTAGGAGAGGAAACCTTCATAGGAATATAACGAGATGACAACCAAACCAAATCCCCAACACGAAGTCGGGGACCCACACAGCGTCTGCGATTAGCGAAACGTTGAGCCTTCTCCTGGGACAAGGTCAAATTGTCCACTACATGAGTCCAAATCCGCTGCAACCTGTCCACCACAGTATCCACACCAGGACAGTCCGAAGACTCAACCTGCCCTGAAGAGAAACGAGGATGGAACCCAGAATTGCAGAAAAACGGTGAAACCAAGGTAGCCGAGCTGGCCCGATTATTAAGAGCGAACTCAGCCAACGGCAAAAAGGACACCCAATCACCCTGATCAGCAGAAACAAAACATCTCAGATATGTTTCCAAGGTCTGATTGGTTCGTTCAGTCTGGCCATTTGTCTGAGGATGGAAAGCCGAGGAAAAAGACAAATCAATGCCCATCCTAGCACAAAAGGCTCGCCAAAACCTCGAAACAAACTGGGAACCTCTGTCAGAAACGATGTTCTCTGGAATGCCATGTAAACGAACCACATGCTGGTAGAACAATGGCACCAAATCAGAGGAGGAAGGTAATTTAGACAAGGGTACCAAATGGATCATCTTAGAGAAGCGATCACAAACTACCCAAATGACCGACATTTTTTGAGAGACGGGGAGATCCGAAATAAAATCCATAGAGATATGTGTCCAAGGCCTCTTCGGGATCGGCAAGGGCAAAAGCAACCCACTGGCACGAGAACAGCAGGGCTTAGCCCGAGCACAAATCCCACAGGACTGCACAAAAGAATGCACATCCCGCGACAGAGACGGCCACCAAAAGGATCTAGCCACCAAATCTCTGGTACCAAAGATTCCAGGATGACCAGCCAACACCGAACAATGAACCTCAGAGATCACTTTATTCGTCCACCTATCAGGGACAAACAGTTTCTCTGCTGGGCAACGATCAGGTTTATTAGCCTGAAATTTTTTGCAGCACCCGCCGCAAATCAGGGGAGATGGCAGACACAATTACTCCCTCTTTGAGAATACCCGCCGGCTCAGGCAAACCCGGAGAGTCGGGCACAAAACTCCTAGACAGGGCATCCGCCTTCACATTTTTAGAGCCCAGAAGGTACGAAACCACAAAGTCAAAACGGGAGAAAAACAGCGACCAACGAGCCTGTCTAGGATTCAACCGTTTGGCAGACTCGAGATAAGTCAAGTTCTTGTGATCAGTCAAAACCACCACGCGATGCTTAGCTCCTTCAAGCCAATGACGCCACTCCTCGAATGCCCACTTCATGGCCAGCAACTCTCGATTGCCAACATCATAATTTCGCTCAGCAGGCGAAAACTTCCTGGAAAAGAAGGCGCATGGCTTCATCACCGAGCAATCAGCACCTCTTTGCGACAAAACAGCCCCCGCTCCAATTTCAGAAGCATCAACCTCAACCTGGAACGGAAGCGAAACATCTGGTTGACACAACACAGGGGCAGAAGAAAAACGACGCTTTAACTCTTGAAAAGCTTCCACAGCAGCAGAAGACCAATTGACCACATCAGCACCCTTCTTGGTCAAATCGGTCAATGGTTTAGCAATACTAGAAAAATTACAGATGAAGCGACGATAAAAATTAGCAAAGCCAACGAACTTTTGCAGACTCTTCAGAGATGTCGGCTGAGTCCAATCATAAATGGCCTGGACCTTAAGAGGGTCCATCTCGATGGTAGAAGGGGAAAAAATGAACCCCAAAAATGAAACCTTCTGAACACCAAAGAGACACTTTGATCCCTTCACAAACAAAGAATTAGCACGCAGGACCTGGAACACCATTCTGACCTGCTTCACATGAGACTCCCAATCATCCGAGAAGACCAAAATATCATCCAAGTATGCAATCAGGAATTTATCCAGGTACTCTCGGAAGATGTCATGCATAAAGGACTGAAATACTGATGGAGCATTGGCAAGTCCGAATGGCATAACTAGGTACTCAAAATGGCCCTCGGGCGTATTAAATGCAGTTTTCCATTCATCGCCCCGTTTAATACGCACAAGATTATATGCACCACGAAGATCTATCTTGGTGAACCAACCAGCCCCCTTAATCCGAGCAAACAAATCAGATAGCAGCGGCAAGGGGTACTGAAATTTGACCGTGATTTTATTTAGAAGGCGGTAATCAATACAAGGTCTCAGCGAACCATCCTTCTTGGCCACAAAAAAGAACCCTGCTCCCAATGGCGATGACGACGGCCGAATATGACCCTTCTCCAAGGATTCTTTTACGTAACTCCGCATAGCGGAGTGCTCAGGTACAGATAAATTAAACAGTCGACCCTTAGGAAACTTACTACCAGGAATCAACTCGATAGCACAATCACAATCCCTATGTGGAGGTAGGGCATTGGACTTGGGCTCATCGAATACATCCCGGTAATCAGACAAGAACTCTGGGACCTCAGAAGGGGTGGATGATGAGATAGACAAAAATGAAACATCACCATGTACCCCCTGACAACCCCAGCTGGACACAGACATTGATTTCCAATCTAATACTGGGTTATGGACTTGTAGCCATGGCAACCCCAACACGACCACATCATGCAGATTTTGCAACACCAGAAAGCGAATATCCTCCTGGTGCGCAGGAGCCATGCACATGGTCAGCTGGGTCCAATACTGAGGCTTATTCTTGGCCAAAGGCGTAGCATCAATTCCTCTCAATGGAATAAGACACTGCAAGGGCTCCAAGACAAACCCACAGCGCCTAGCAAACTCTAAGTCCATCAAATTCAGGGCAGCGCCTGAATCCACAAATGCCATGACAGAATAGGAAGACAAAGAGCAGATCAAAGTAACGGACAAAAGAAATTTCGACTGTACCGTACCAATGGTGGCAGACTTAGCGAACCGCTTAGTGCGCTTAGGACAATCGGAGATAGCATGAGTGGAATCACCACAGTAGAAACACAGCCCATTCTGACGTCTGTGTTCTTGCCTTTCAGCTCTGGTCAAAGTCCTATCGCACTGCATAGGCTCAGGTTTATGCTCAGATAGTACCGCCAAATGGTGCACAGATTTACGCTCACGCAAGCGTCGACCGATCTGAATGGCCAAAGACATAGACTCATTCAGACCAGCAGGCATAGGAAATCCCACCATGACATCCTTAAGGGCTTCAGAGAGACCCTTTCTGAAGATTGCTGCCAAAGCACATTCATTCCATTGAGTGAGCACAGACCACTTTCTAAACTTCTGACAATAAATCTCTATCTCATCCTGACCCTGACACAGAGCCAACAAATTTTTCTCTGCCTGATCCACTGAATTAGGTTCATCGTACAGTAATCCGAGCGCCAGAAAAAACGCATCAATATTACATAATGCAGGATCTCCTGGCGCAAGGGAAAATGCCCAGTCTTGAGGGTCGCCACGTAATAAAGAAATAATAATCTTAACTTGTTGAACTGGGTCACCAGAGGAGCGAGGTTTCAACGCCAGAAACAGTTTGCAATTATTTTTGAAACTCAGAAATTTAGCTCTATCTCCAGAAAACAAATCAGGAATAGGACTTCTTGGTTCTAACATAGAATTCTGAGCCACAAAGTCTTGAATATTTTGTACTCTTGCAGTGAGAAGATCCACATATGAAGACAGACCTTTAATGTCCATCACCACACCTGTGTCCTGAACCACCCAAATGTCTAGGGGGAAAAAAAGGCAAAACACAGTGCAAAGAAAAAAAAATGGTCTCAGAACTTCTTTTTTCCCTCTATTGAGAAGCATAGTACTTTGGGCCTCCAGTACTGTTATGGATAGGTAATTCAGAACCACAATGGACCTTGAAGTTCAGAGCACACAAGTGACCTGACAAAAACCACAAAACATAGGACGAGCTCTGAGACGTGGAAACTCTGCTGACCGCAATCCCTAAACCTATCAAACCACACTAGAGGTAGCCGTGGATTGCGCCTAACGCTCCCTATGCAACTCGGCACAGCCTGAGAAACTAGCTAGTCCTGAAGATAGAAAAATAAGCCTACCTTGCCTCAGAGAAATTCCCCAAAGGAAAAGGCAGCCCCCCATATATAATGACTGTGAGATAAGATGAAAATACAAACTCAGAGATGAAATAGATTTAGCAAAGTGAGGCCCGACTTACTGAATAGACCGAGGATAGGAAAGATAGCTTTGCGGTCAACACAAAAACCTACTAACAACCACGCAGAGGGGCAAAAAGACCCTCTGCACCAACTAACGGTACGGAGGTGCTCCTTCTGCGTCTCAGAGCTTCCAGCAAGCAAGCAGAACCAAAAAAGCAAGCTGGACAGAAAATATAGCAACAAAAGTAACACAAGCAGAACTTAGCTTATGCTGAGCAGACAGGCCACAGGAATGATCCAGGAGGAAGCAAGACCAATACTAGAACATTGACTGGAGGCCAGGATCAAAGCACTAGGTGGAGTTAAATAGAGCAGCACCTAATGACTTAACCTCATCACCTGAGGAAGGAAACTCAGAAGCCGCAGTACCACTCGTGACCACAGGAGGGAGCTTGATCACAGAATTCACAACACCTGACTATTGATGATGCTCTGATACAGTAATGGATCTCTTACCCCCCCTCCCCCTTGTCTTTTTCAACCACTTGTCTTTGTCTGCGTGTATAAATGTATTGTCTAAATGTTCCCAAGGTTAATTTAGAATTTGATTATACTTATGTATATTCCCCTGCGCGGGATATTGTTGTGTATATTGCTTGGTTTTTCTTTGAAAAATAAAAACAAGTTGAAACTAAAAAAGCCATAGAGCGGACAAGAAGGAAATTCAACGCGCGGATTGGAAAATATGTGAGAGGAAGAGGCGGTATCGTGATCCGTCACCACCAGCTACAAGGGGATAACACGCCACAATTAAGACCGGACGGAGTTCACCTAACGGACATTGGCCTCGATATTTTTCTGTCTGGTTTACAGGATGGGGTTGAACAGGCCCTAAAATCGAGGGGTGGGGTCGGAGTCCCGCATAGTTAATACACGGGATCCTCCGTGGCGGAAAAAGCGGAGGAGGGCAAAGGTCGTAACCGCTCGTTGGGCCAATTTCCCTGTCGATCACGGACAGGAGCTCGGCGCGAGCCGCTCGTTACGATATGTAATTGCCCTTTCTCTGATTATTTAATTAATAAACTGTGACCGACCTGTTCAACCCACCTAGGACTGTGTGTGTTTCATTACGGGATTGATGGGAGGGGGGAAGGCACTGGTTACGACACCCAGGTCTCCACAGTCTGGCAGACGCGGTACTGATTAAGGTACGCGTATCTGACTGGGGAGCACATAGAGAGAGCTGCACGTAAAGGTTGTCAGTGCCAGATCCCCCCTAGCATCACTCCCCCTTAGTGATGCACTAATTGGAAGACCCCCAGCCGGCCAGTGGGCACTAGAGGGGAAGGGTCCTACGGCCACTCCTACAGGGGTTAAATCCAGGTGTCCGGCCAGGAACTTTCTCTTTCACTCTCGGCAGGACACCTGGAAGCTTTTGTCCCACCCACCCTCCCTTTTTAAAGGCTAATGATTAAACTAACCCGCAGGAGAATGTAAATGTGTGAATTATGTTGTAAGATTTATAAAAAAATAAATAAATAATTTATTACGCATGTTGATAGAACTAACCCCTGGTAACCTTTATTAAGTCACAGCGGAAAAAGCGGAGGAGGGCAAAGGTCGTAACCGCTCGTTGGGCCAATTCCCCTGTCGATCACGGACAGGAGCTCGGCGCGAGCCGCTCGTTACGATTTGTAATTGCCCTTTCTCTGATTATTTAATTAATAAACTGTGACCGACCTGTTCAACCCACCTAGGACTGTGTGTGCTTCATTACGGGATTGATAGGAGGGGGGAAGGTACTGGTTACGACACCCAGGTCTCCACTGTCCATACAATACAACACATACAAACTGATCATTACAGACATCACAGTGCACACAACACATACTAACTGATCAGTACAGACATCACACAACATACAACACATACAAACTGATCATTACAGACATCACAGTGCACACAACACATACTAACTGATCAGTACAGACATCACACAACATACAACACATACAAACTGATCATTACAGACATCACAGTGCACGCAACACATGCAAACTGATAATTACAGACATCACACAACATACAACACATATAAACTGATCATTACAGACATCACAGTGCACACAACACATACTAACTGATCAGTACAGACATCACAAAACATACAACACATACAAACTGATCATTACAGACATCACACTGCACACAACACATACAAACTGATCATTACAGACATCACACTGCACACAAAACATACAAACTGATCATTACAGACATCACACTGCACACAACACATACAAACTGATTAGTACAGACATCACACAACACACAACACATACAAACTGATCATTACAGACATCACACTGCACACAACACATACAAACTGATCAGTAGACATCACACAACATACAACACATACAAACTGATCATTACAGACATCACAGTGCACACAACACATACTAACTGATCAGTACAGACATCACACAACATACAACACATACAAACTGATCATTACAGACATCACACTGCACACAACACATACAAACTGATCATTACAGACATCACACTGCACATAACACTACAAACTGATCATTACAGACATCACACAACATACAACACATACAAACTGATCAGTACAGACATCACACAACATACAACACATACAAACTGATCATTACAGACATCACACTGCACGCAACACATAAGCCATTAAAAAAGCACATCATTTTTTTTTTTCTTATAGTCTTCTGATTCTGGTGCTCGATCCAGAGGTCCTTAGAGCGGCTCCCAGGGTCGTCGGCGTGCGAGTCAGGGTGGTGGTCATCGGGTAAGCATTTTTTTAAAAACCCCAAAAAACTTTATGTTGTTTTGAGTCTAATGTCTGTTTTCTTGTCTTTTTTAACAGGCTTCACAGCATGCTCCTTACTCGGAGGATGAGGAGGTCAGGCTAAATATCGACCTCCTCATCGATCTGATCTGAGAGAGGGAGCCGCTGTGGAACATGGGTGACCGCCGCTACGCTAATGTAATTGTGACCCTGTCGGCTCTGGGAGCAAGTCTGCCAATAGCTTGTAGGCAACTGGGAGGACCTCGGAATTCAGGCCCAGAATCAAACACATCAGTATACACAGTTCAGTTATGTTGCTGGATGTAAAGTGTTGTATTGTGCTTTCACTTTTCAGGCGAGAGAATTGTCAAGTGGTGGCGGTCAGTCAGGGATCACTTCAAGAAGGAGTTCATCAAAGAGATTCGGGCCCCGAGTGGATCTGGAGGACGCAGGAGCAAGTATAAGTAAATATGTTTACATGTCTAACCCTTTTTTTTATGTTTCAGCCAGGGCCATGCAATATCAATATATTAATTATATATTTTTTTCTCTTTGTTCCACAGCACCGTCGGCAGCACTCGGGAGCCTGCAGAGTTGAACTCTTCTGGGGCGATCCCTCAGGAGTCCACCACCGAGGGACACTCCGACAGTCCTGGCCCCTCTGCACCTTCCCAGCCTTCCCTCACATCTGATCCCTCGGTCCCATCCACCAACGCTGGAGCATCCTGGCCGCCTGCATTGCATGAATCTGTTGGTGAGGATATAGCTTTTCCTGTACCCCACCCCTCTGATGCTGCCTCCTCTAATACACCTGTGGGTTCTGGGCGGCAGCGCTAGAGGGGTCAGGTACAGAGCTATGCGCCCGAGTTCTTGCATCTGAATGCATCCTTCCAGAACTTTTTTTACACCAAAAAAAGAGAGTACATATATCACCAGATAAAAAGTATATAAATTTTATTAAACATATATTCTAATGACATATAACACAAGAGTACATGAAGGAACAACAACTGAGCACTCAAAGGGAGGCACACTGTTCCATTAATCAGACTTGGCATAGCATATATCCATGTATAAAAAGCAGCTCCATTGCTGCAGGTGCTTTCACATTCATGTAAAGGAAAATCAAACTTGCATCACAGATACACATGTGTAAACAGCACCACCCAGTTTTAAAGATCGTATATGTCACTGGCATTCATGCTTACCCATTGTAAGTCGCGGAGTTACAGTGGCCCGCCCTATGACCCCTGACGCGCGTTTCGCGTTCTGATGGCTTTCTCAAAGGGGATGTAAACTCATCCTGCAACTGCCCGTCCTTTTATGAGGATATGGCCCGCTGATTGGGAGGCGGCGCATGCGCCCGCGTCCCCCCTCACACACACAAAGAGCCGCCTCCTATCGGCGTCATTACACAGTGCGCATGCGGGTGAAAATCCACCCGATGACGTCAGAGGCATGCGCACTGTGCATCTCTGTCGCCTCATAGTGGTACGCTGTGCGGGATGGGTCGCAGTGCGCACGCGCACCATCAGCGGCCATGATGTAAATAGAAAAGAAGAAAAAAAGGAGGAATCCCTGAATATACAGGTAATGGTGAGTGAAAGTGAACATATGATGTCAGCGATCCCCCTCCTAAACATACAGGGGAGAGGATCGCCGAATCAATACTCTCATACAGAAAAAAATATATATAAAATGACCATGTTCAACATGGATTAAAGTGAAATAACCGCATAAAAGTCGCCAAAGGGAGACAATAGCTAATCTAAAACGCACAATTTGACGAGCATATACAAAAGGTAATCCCGAATATATTATATTGAAGTGCATCGTGGATACATTAAAATAACAAATAGTGAACCACATAATCACTACTTGAACAAGATCATCATGTGACATAAATATTAAAGTGACATAGTGCACCATACCTATAAGAAAGGGGATTTGCTATAAATATTAACATTAACTGTTACATAAAGCACCATAACTATAAGAGTTTCTTTTCTGACGGCCGCCGATGATATCTCCTCATCCTCCCAATAAAAGTTCCCCAAATGACGGAGTCAGTCTTCTGTGTCCCATATATGCTCAATACAAACACGAAAAATACACTAAAAGGACAAACAGGACAAGAAATTAAAATAAAGCAACTTGGGAAAAATTACTTGGTAATATCACATGGAGAACAGTAGTTATATAACATTAAACCTATATAGACCGCGGGTGGAACAGGACATACAATGGTCTCAAATATAAAGCATCACAAAAAGGGTGCAAAAGTGAGTTTTTAATTTAACCCCTTTGGGGATAAGGTATCCAGGATTGTAATCCACCTGCACTCACGCTGAGCGAGAATTTGTTTAAGATTTCCACCTCTCACTCCACCGTGAATGCAGTCAATACCTCTGACCTTTAAACCACGGGGATCGGATCCATGGAATTCCCTAAAATGTTTAGGTAAGGTTTTTAAAGTAGATATGTCTAACTCCTCCTTTGCGGCCTTGATATCACGCACATGCTCACGGACCCTGATCTTTAGCTCCCTAGAGGTCAGCCCCACATATATCAGGGAGCAGGGACAAGTAGCGTAATAAATCACATATGGCGTGCCACAAGAAATGTGTTCACGAATCTTGAATTCCCTGCTCCCGTCAGATGTCATAAATGTATCACATCTTAAAATGTTGGGGCATGCCACACATGACCCACAGGGGAAGCAGCCATTCTTTGGGCCACCATAATTAAACAGTCTTTTTTCTTTCGCCACATAGTGGCTTCTTACCAGATGGTCACGTAAGTTTTTGCTCCTCCTCTGAGTCATGTGTGGTACTTTTGGTATATGGGCTGCCAAGACTTATTCCGTGAGCAGTACTGGCCAATGTTTTCTCAAAATTCCATGGATCCGATCCTACTGGCAATTTGACGTAGAAATATAGCTCATCCTATAGTCACTCACTTCATCCTTCTTCTTGGATGGTTTCAATAGATCTCTTCTATCTGTACGTTGTGCACGTCTATATCCAGTTTTTATACTGCGGGCACTATATCCCCTGGACTTAAATCTTTCCGCCAAGATTGTGGATTGTCTCTCAAACCGGGTCATTGTTGAGCAGATCCGTCTGTTTCTGAGATACTGGCCAACTGGGATGGCTTTAATTGTAGAATAGCTGTGTGCCGAGGAGGCGTGTAGGAGTGCATTAACAGAAGTGTCTTTTCTATATAGATCTGTTTCTAACCTCCCATCCTCCCCGACAAACAAGCTAATATCCAAAAAGTCAATATGTTTTTTGTGAAAATTATACGTAAATTTTAAATTAAAAGAATTATCATTAAGGTACCGCATAAAATTAGATAGGCTGGTCTCGTCACCCTCCCATATCATCAGTACATCATCGATGTAACGAAACCAGCCTATCACAGGGTCAGCGGCCTGTGCCCCGTCGCCCTGAAAAACCTGCCTCTCCCAAAAACCGAGAAACAGGTTTGCATACGCCGGGGCACAGGCCGCGCCCATTGCGGTACCTTGTACCTGTAAAAAAAACTGATCTTTAAAAACAAAAAAATTGTGTGTCAAAATAAATTCCAATAAATCTAAAATAAAATCAGATAAGTGGCCATCCCAGTTGGCCGTCTCAAGAAAAAAACGGACCGCTCTTAACCCATCAGAATGTCTTATTGATGTGTATAGTGACTCGATGTCAATAGTCACCAACAACATGTTTTCATCAATTGAGACACCATCGATCTTGGTGAGAACATCTGTTGTGTCTCTGACATAGGAGGGGAGTGTTTCAACTAAAGGTTTTAAATAAAAGTCGATAAATTTGCATACACTATCACTCAACCCTCCTATGCCAGAGACAATTGGGCGTCCAGGGGGATTTACCTTATCCTTGTGTATCTTCGGCAGAAAATACAATGTCGCCACTTTTGGATATTTTGGCAACAAACCATCCAAGACCTTCTTGGGGACAATACCAGACTCGTGGGCACAGTTTATAATCAATTCCAATTCCATCTGAAATTTTAACATTGGATTTTGTGGAAGTATGCGATAAATGTCCTTATTTTTTAGCTGGCGAAATGCCTCTTTCTCATATTTCTCAACTGGCCAGATCACGACATTCCCTCCCTTGTCTGCCGGTTTTATCACCACCATATCCAGTGATTGCAATTCCTTCAAGGCTTGTCTCTGTCTCCCAGTAAGATTGTCATTAGGTATCTTATGTGACAGTCCTTTCAAGTCCTCTGTGACCAATCTGCAGAAGATCTCTACTTGAGGACAGACAGACAAGGAAGGGAACGTACGTGATCTGGACACAATCGATGAGGGGAAAGAAATACCTTGATTTTCAGCTTCTTGTTCATTCAATAGATCTTCTAGCGCCGTCAGTGCTTGTTGTTCAATGGCACTCATAGGGCCCAATTGCACGTTAGCCTGGTTATGGAGCTTCTTTAGCACAAGTTTACGACATAGAAGGTGAACATCCTTCAAAGCTGTGAAAAAATCAAAGCCATTACGTGGCACAAAATTTAACCCCAACTTAAGCAATTCGCATTGAGTCTCAGATAGAGGATAAGATGACAAATTAATTACCTCTAAATTCGTATTTTTTGCCCTCCGCTCATATGTTGAAGGGAAATTTTGTTTCCTTTTATTGCTTGTGGGATTTCTTTTAGGGTATCTGGGATTCCCACAACCATCTTTATCTGAGGCTTTGGCATTTTCAGAGGCGATGCTCGACTCATCAGCTGATGTGAGGGAGGAAATCGATCCAGATCTCATTTGGAATTTGGGGCGATTGCCACTGCGATTCCTTTTCCATCTATATACTTTATTCTCCTGGAAATCAAGATTGTCTCTATGTAGTTTTTGGGCTTTAAGTTCCCCAATTTCTTTTTCCCATATGGAAAATTCTTTCTCTAAATCAGCATTGAGTCTATCCAAAGCGTCAGGGGCAGTGGCGTAACTACAAAGTTATGGGCCCCGGTGCGAACTTTCAAATGGGGCCCCCCCCGCCAAAATATTTTTCACCCAAATCCACATCCTGCCCATGCTCCTGCCCCATCCGACTCCGCACTCTGCCCCATCTGACTCCGCACTCTGCCCCATCAGACTCCGCACTCTGCCCCATCCGACTCCACACTCTGTCCCATCCGACTCCTCAGTCTGCCCCATCCGACTCCTCACTCTGCCCCATCCGACTCCTCACTCTGCCCCATCCGACTCCGCACTCTGCCCCATCCGACTCCGCACTCTGCCCCATCCGACTCCTCACTCTGCCCCATCCGACTCCTCACTCTGCCCCATCCGACTCCTCACTCTGCCCCATCCGACTCCTCACTCTGCCCCATCCGACTCCTCACTCTGCCCCATCCGACTCCTCACTCTGCCCCATCCGACTCCGCACTCTGCCCCATCCGACTCCGCACTCTGCCCCATCCGACTCCGCATTCTGCCCCATCCGTCTCCGCATTCTGCCCCATCCGTCTCCCCATTCTGCCCCATCCGTCTCCGCATTCTGCCCCATCCGTCTCCACATTCTGCCCCATCCGTCTCCACATTCTGCCCCATCCGTCTCCACATTCTGCCCCTGTCTCCACATCTCACCAGAACAGCAGGAACCGGAAATCTGCTGCTGGTTGATACCAGAGAACACGAGCTGCACACAACCAGGACTGAGCTGCTGAGAGCTGAAGGACCTGTGGTGACGTCATTGTCATGTGATCAGGAGGCGGAGCTGATAAATGGTGAAAGCCCTATGATAGTGATGACGTCACCACAGGATCTTCAGCTCTTCCTTTCAGATCAGGCGTCGGCTGCTGATCTGATGTGTGCGCCCGGCAGGTCAGGTGGAGGGCCGGTCTGTCTGTTGCCGTGCGGGAGGAATCACCTGCACGGCAACAGTTTTTAACTTTTTGCTGGTGTCGGCGTGCATCTGACCTGCCGGGGCCCCTGACTTCCCCCGGGCCCGGTCGCAGTGGCGACTGCTGCGACCGTGGTAGTTACGCCACTGGTCAGGGGTCAAATCACCCTTGATAGAGGACTGTAGTGCGTCAATTTCTTTTTCTAACTCTCCCAGTTTATTTTCATCCAACTTAATTAGGAGTTCTATAAAGCCTCGAGAACATTTTGTCGCAGTCTCCTCCCATTCTTTTTTAAACGTGTCATCCTCTACTGGAAATGAGGGGAAAATTTGAACACGTAATCCTCTAGGGATTAAGCCCCTGGTCAGGTATTGCCCCAAGGATGCCCTGTTCCACCACAGTCTAGTTCGTTTGTGCAGGTGGATTACAATCCTGGATACCTTATCCCCAAAGGGGTTAAATGAAAAACTCACTTTTGCACCCTTTTTGTGATGCTTTATATTTGAGACCATTGTATGTCCTGTTCCACCCGCGGTCTGTATAGGTTTAATGTTATATAACTACTGTTCTCCATGTGATATTACCAAGTAATTTTTCCCAAGTTGCTTTATTTTAATTTCTTGTCCTGTTTGTCCTTTTAGTGTATTTTTCGTGTTTGTATTGAGCATATATGGGACACAGAAGACTGACTCCGTCATTTGGGGAACTTTTATTGGGAGGATGAGGAGAAATCATCGGCGGCCGTCAGAAAAGAAACTCTTATAGTTATGGAGCTTTATGTAACAGTTAATGTTAATATTTATAACAAATCCCCTTTCTTATAGGTATGGTGCACTATGTCACTTTAATATTTATGTCACATGATGATCTTGTTCAAGTAGTGATTATGTGGTTCACTATTTGTTATTTTAATGTATCCACGATGCACTTCAATATAATATATTCGGGATTACCTTTTGTATATGCTCGTCAAATTGTGCATTTTAGATTAGCTATTGTCTCCCTTTGGCGACTTTTATGCGGTTATTTCACTTTAATCCATGTTGAACATGGTCATTTTATATATATTTTTTTCTGTATGAGAGTATTGATTCGGCGATCCTCTCCCCTGTATGTTTAGGAGGGGGATCGCTGACATCATATGTTCACTTTCACTCACCATTACCTGTATATTCAGGGATTCCTCCTTTTTTTCTTCTTTTCTATTTACATCATGGCCGCTGATGGTGCGCGTGCGCACTGCGACCCATCCCGCACAGCGTACCACTATGAGGCGACAGAGATGCACAGTGCGCATGCCTCTGACGTCATCGGGTGGATTTTCACCCGCATGCGCACTGTGTAATGACGCCGATAGGAGGCGGCTCTTTGTGTGTGTGAGGGGGGACGCGGGCGCATGCGCCGCCTCCCAATCAGCGGGCCATATCCTCATAAAAGGACGGGCAGTTGCAGGATGAGTTTACATCCCCTTTGAGAAAGCCATCAGAACGCGAAACGCGCGTCAGGGGTCATAGGGCGGGCCACTGTAACTCCGCGACTTACAATGGGTAAGCATGAATGCCAGTGACATATACGATCTTTAAAACTGGGTGGTGCTGTTTACACATGTGTATCTGTGATGCAAGTTTGATTTTCCTTTACATGAATGTGAAAGCACCTGCAGCAATGGAGCTGCTTTTTATACATGGATATATGCTATGCCAAGTCTGATTAATGGAACAGTGTGCCTCCCTTTGAGTGCTCAGTTGTTGTTCCTTCATGTACTCTTGTGTTATATGTCATTAGAATATATGTTTAATAAAATTTATATACTTTTTATCTGGTGATATATGTACTCTCTTTTTTTGGTGTAAAAATAGCTGTTTGGAGTATTTCACCTGGCGATATGCCAATTGAGTATAACGGAAAGGTCTTGACATTTATATACCCTTGGCCCTAATGAATATGAAGTGCTGGATTTTTTTTGTGTGTATATCCTTCCAGAACTGTCTGAAACTTTTGTCGGAGCAAATGGCCCCAGGATTTAATTTGATAAACAAAAGTCTTCTTGAGTTGCAGTCACTTCTGGAAGGATGCATTCAGATGCTAGTCAATTACTGAACCAAACATTTTTCCAGTCGGTACTCAAGCGCATGGATAAGCTATCTCCTGATCAGCAGATGCAAGTAATGCAATCGTGCCGGTCTGCTCTAGTGCTTGTTACCTCCCAAGCCACCACATCTGCCCCCAGCCCTCCGCACCTGACCCCCTCCAGCCACTGTCCCTCTCTCCAGCCAGTACCAGCATCCTGTCCTGTACCAACATCCCGCCCCATACCAGTTCCCACCAACATCATCCACGCCTCCTCTCCCTGCCCACTACCACCAGTCTCCTTCACCCATGATGCCACTACAACCCTCTTGTCCACCCATCACCTCTTCTGCCTCCCAATCCACCCAATCTACCCCTCCAGCCTTCCAAAATCCCAATACTACGCCCGGTTTCATGTCCACCCGTTCTATTTCTTTCTCCACCCCCTAACCTGTTTTACCTACTGATCCTTCACCACCACCATCACATTCCTCTCTCCACACTCTCACTGTCGAAGTGTCCCAATCTGACAGCCCCTCCAGCAATATCACCACGCCAAACTATTTAAACTTATAATTTTTTATTTAAAAAAAAATTAGGTTAATAAAACTGTTTATTGTTTAAAAATGTTGACTTTTATTTATTTATAAGGTTTATAAGGTTAAATACGTTGGGTAAAACAAGGTTTAATAATGTGGTAAAAGGTTAAATACTTTGGGTACAACCCACACAGGTACAGAACTTGGGTAAAAGAAGGTGAAATACTTTGGGTACAACCCAAACAGGTACACAACTTAGGGTAAAAGAAGGTTAAACACTTTGGGTACAATCCAAACAGGTACACAACTTAGGGTAAAATAAGGTGAAATACTTTTGGTTACAACCCAAACAAGTATACAACTTAGGGTAAAATAAGGTAAAATACTTTTGGTTACAAGGTCCAAGACAAATTGTTCAAACTCTGTCATCTTGCCAGTCTACTCTTCCTTCAGGTGAAATAAAGTATTCTGCAAATTTGTCCCTCATTTGGGAAACTGACACAGAACTTCGAAACGTAATATTGTGATAATCAGCCATGGTGGTTTCTTCAGAGTGGTCTTCAATGGAAATGTGTTCCTTGCATATCACAAAATTGTGCAGGACAACACACGCTTTCACCACCTCATCAACAGTGTCAGTCTTCAAGTTTATAGCCGTCAATAGAACACGCCATTTGACGGTCAGAATCCCAAAAGCACACTCCACCATTCTCCGTGCTCGTGTGAGGCGGTAATTAAAAATTCTTTTAGTTTGCATTAATCCACTACTAGAGTAGGGTTTCAGAGGTGTTCCTGCAGTTGGAAGGCTTCATCCCCAACACAAACAAATGGCATTGGTGGCCCAGAAGTTTGAGGCAGTGGTCTTGGGGGGGGGGGGGGGGGGATTTGGAAGGTGTTTCCATGATGACGGCCCATATCAGACAATATGAAAACTTGGGAATCATTGGAGCCGCCATACACCCCAATATCCACCACTATAAATTTGTATTCCGCGTCTGCCATGGCCATCAGCACAATGGAGAAGTATTTTTTATAGTTAAAATATTCCGAGCCAGATCCAGCCGGTTTCACGATGCAGATATGTTTTCCGCCCACAGCACCCAAGCAATTGGAAAACTGACAAAGTTGCTGGAATTGATCAGCTATTTCCAACTAACTCTCCATTGTTGGATGTGGTATAAATTCGCCGTGCAAAGTGTCCCACAATGCACGGCAGGTGTGCTTGACAATTCCCAATATGGTGGAAATTCCCATCCGAAATTGAAAATGTAGTGACGAAATGGATTTTGCAGTTGCAAGGAATCTGAATAAAAGCAAGGCAAAAATTATTACAAAATACCAGCAATAACATTACGGTTATAATGCAGCTTTATCTGTTTGAAATACACTAAAAATTATTCTAAAAAAATACCAGCAGCAACATAATAATAATAATAATAATAATAATCTTTATTTTTATATAGCGCTAACATATTCCGCAGCACTTTACAGTTTTGCACACATTATCATTATTATTATTATTATTATTATTATTATCATTATTATTAACATTAAAGTTAAGTGTGCTTTACAGAAGGAGATACAATAAAAATGGCTTACCGAAGAGTGACCATCAGACGCTCCGCCGGTGACATGGAGATTCGGCAATATGTGTCACTCCTTCGGATGAGATGTCCAATTCGGTCCACCAGTAGATCGAAGTTCTCCGCTTTCATCCGCACATAGCTGAAAAACTTCTCTGGCTCTCCTCGTAGCTCCATGTATAAAGTAGAATAGACTCCCCGCGTCATTCTCTGTGCAGTGATGGGGTGGATCCACAAACACCGTAGGCACAGACGCATAATGCGCTGTTTCTCTGGCTCCCTCTCCAGAACTATTGTTTTCAAGTAATTCGCCTCTACTGTAAAATCGATTTTGATCTTCAGAATATTCGCAATAATGACATCCATCTTGCTCTCCAAACACTTGCTCCTCTACAACCTGCCACAGATGGGCTGAAGGAACACTGTATATATAGGTTTTCAGTAGCCAATCACATTTGGGTGCCTCCCAGGGGCGTTTTTAAAAACCAGATCTGTCAAAAAATGGATAAAAAACAGAAGAAATGGATGCAAAACTGATGAAATGGATCAATTTTTTCGCCGGTTCTGCTTGTGGGATCCGGTGGAAAACCAGATCAGTTTCATCAGTTATCCACATTTTACACTCCGGAGTGACATCGGAACCAACATGACGGCAAAAACCTGATGTGTGAAACTAGCCTTAAATTTCCCACATGTGATAAATAAAATAAGTAAAGAGCTTGAAAAATGGAAAAATCTCCATCTCTCTCTGTTTGGCAGAGCACAGTTGATAAAAATTAATAGCTTCTCTCGCATTCTATACCCTTTACAAACAATAACTTTGCTACTAAAGCACTTAGAGGTACAAAAATTACAATCAGTGTTTATAAAATTTCTATAGCAGGGTAAAAGACCGAGAATTGTATATTGGAAGATGGCTTTGTTCAAATTGGAAGGAGGAATCCAACTGCCTCTTATACGAGATTATAACTTATCGGCCTTAACAAGACATATCAGACACTGGGCTCATGGGTCAAGTAGCTTTTCCAATACTATTTAAGAGAGGGAACTTGCTGCACCTAATGGTCTCCTACATCTAAAAGTTGGTGAACTACCCCCTCATGTCAAACATAGCGTCCTTTGGAAAATTACTATAGGCGCATGGATAGCTTTGAGAAAACTATATACATTACCATTTAGTTTATCTAAAATAGTGCCCTTATGGGAAAATCATAGATTTACTCAGGGTAAGCAAAATCAACTTTTTGAACAATGGCAACAGAAAGGGATTTTGTTGTGAGATTTAATAAGGGAAAATGTAGGGAGGTTACACACTTGGCAGGAATTATCATCTACTATATAATTGTCTAAGGGTCACTTCAGTCTTTCTGTCCTTCTGTCTGTCTTTCTGTCTGTCACGGATATTCATTGGTCGCGGCCTCTATCTGTCATGGAATCCAAGTCGCTGATTGGTCTCGCCAGCTACCTGTCATGGATGCCGCGACCAATTAGCGATGGCCACAGTCCGATTAGTCCCTCCCTACTCCCCTGCAGTCGGCGCCCCTTCCATACTCCATCTGGAATTGCTTGCCTGAGGAGGTGGTGATGGCCAACTCAGTCGAGGGGTTCAAGAGAGGCCTGGATGTCTTCCTGGAGCAGAACAATATTGTATCATACAATTAGGTTCTGTAGAAGGACGTAGATCTGGGGATTTATTATGATGGAATATAGGCTGAACTGGATGGACAAATGTCTTTTTTCGGCCTTACTAACTATGTTACTATGTTACTATGTTACTCCCCGCAGTCACCGCTCACACAGGGTTAATACCAGCGGTAACGGACTGTGTTATGCCGTGTGTAACTCACTCCGTTACCGCCGCTATTAACCCTGTGTGACCAAGTTTTTACTATTGATGCTGCCTATGCAGTGTCAATAGTAAAAACATCTAATGTTAAAAATAATTAAAAAAATAACAAATCATTATATACTCACCTTTCGCGACGCTCCGGTGACCTGCGGCAGGTTCCGGTGCCAAGGATTGTATTGGAGAAGGACCTGCCATGACGTCACAGTCATGTGACCGCGACGTCATCACAGGCCCTGCGCGCCTGCGCGAGAAGGACCTGCCGTGACATCACGGTCATGTGACTGCGACATCATCACAGGGCCTGCGCGAGAACGACCTGCCGTGACGTCATGGTCATGTGACCATGACGTCATCAGAGGCCCTGCGCGCCTGTGCGAGAAGGACCTGCCGTGACGTCATCGTCATGTGACCACGACGTCATCACAGGGCCTGCGCGAGAACGACCTGCCGTGATGTCACGGTCATGTGACTGCGACGTCATCACAGGTCCTGCGCGCCTGCGCGAGAAGGACCTGCCATGACGTCACGGTCATGTGACCGAATTTCAAGGGGCCCTCGGAAAGTGAGTATATGTTTATTTTTTATTTTTAACCTGTGACATACGTGGCTGGGCAATATACTACGTAGCTGGGCAATATACTACGTGACTGGCCAATATACTACGTGGCTGGGCAATATACTACGTGGCTCTGTGCTGTATACTACGTCGCTGTGCAATATACTACTTGGCTCTGTGCTGTATACTACGTCACTGGGCAATATACTACGTAACTGGGCAATATACTACATGGCTGGGCAATATACTACGTGTCTGGGCAATATATTACGTAACTGGGCAATATACTACATGGCTGGGCAATATACTATGTCACTGGGCAATATACTACGTGGCTGGGCAATATACTAGGTGGCTGGGCAATATACTACATGGCTGGGCAATATACTATGTCACTGGGCAATATACTACGTGGCTGGGCAATATACTACGTGGTTGGGCAATATACTACGTGTCTGGGCAATATACTACGTGGCTGGGCAATATACTAGGTGGCTGGGCAATATACTACGTGACTGGGCAATATACTACGTGGTTGGGCAATATACTACGTAGCTGGGCATTATACTACGTGGGCTGTGCAATATACTACGTGGCTGGGCAATATACTACGTGGACATGCATATTCTAGAATACCCGATGCGTTAGAATCGGGCCACCATCTAGTAGATATATAAGCTAGGAAACCATCATTATATACAATACCAGCAAGTGATCAGTCATTATCAATCTATGCTGGAAAAGGTCAGAAAAGTAGAAATAAAAAGGGGGTTTTGACTAATTGATTGGACCTAGAACAGACATAGCTTCCCTGTCCACAATTTACTAAAAGATTTGAAAACAAACTCTATATGGGGTATCACATGGCATCTTCACTCATTGGAGTACAGAACTAAAAGATAACACTTCGAGAGAGAAGATTATATTGGGTTGGAGCAAGGTTAAAAAAGTAATGATTAGGGGGGCGTGGCCTGAGCTCTGGCGATGTAGGAGGTAAGAGCTCTGAGCTCCCACTAAAGAACCCAAAAAGCGACGAAAAAAATCCACAAGAGGCATTTATTTATAATTTTTATTGAGTTATTATCCCTCTACAACAGAATTGGAACATTTTACTGTCAAAAAATGCTTTCAATCAAGAATTTTTACTTCATAGAATGTAGGAGATAAAACCGGAGACAACATTTGAAAAGTGGAGGGATACCTTTACCTATTTTTATTTTTTTTTTCTCACACCAGAATTCAACTTTAAGGTCAGTGCTTGCATTTTCCACCTAAGAGCCAATTGGACAGTTATCCCTGGTCATTTGGGTGCCCATATTGCTGAGATTTCTTTTTATTTGGGTCTCTTGTGCACTGAAACAGTATTCTTCCCTATGGTGTAAAGGCGGAGGGATACCCACTTCATATATTTTTTGACTGTAGGATATAATTAAATTGATGACCAGTGCACCTAGTTTTCACTCAGTGGACAACTTAGATTTATCATCCTGTCATTTTGACACATATATCTGAAAGATTAGAGGTGGCACAACCGAGATTTACCAGTAAAACCCGGCTGGAATACTGCACAGCTTAACAGCATTCTCACCTGAGGTAGAAAGTAGTTCCGGCAGCTCCATTTGACTTACTGCGGCAAGCTCCTGCTTCAGCAAGATTATAGATCCAGGAGCGCTTCAGGTACCTGCTTCCACGCCGACCATCAATACAGATACATTGCTTATCTAAGATCAAAGGGGCTGAATTGTCTGAAGACAGAACACCGAAGGAGACTGCAATTTTGGAACACCAGAAAGGAGGAGGATAGTTTTTTTTTCTTCTTTTTTTTTTTTTTAAAAGCACCCAACATTGTAGGATCCTGTTTCCCTATCAACCAGATAAGAATCTCAAGGTGAAGACATTTTGAAACAATAAAGGCGACTCTGGTTGCCTGGGTGGTGTCTTGGGATTCAGTCCCATAAGGAATTGACGGCTTTCAGAGAACTTTAAAGGTTACTTGTACCTAGAATGCAAAGGGAGAGGATTTAGGTGTTGTATATAGACCATCTCATAAATAGTGTCTTATAAGTTTATACCTTATAGTTCCTATTTCATTTTGGTTAGTGACATCTAAGCCCCATATATATTTAATTAGGGGACTTATAAGTGTCCTATGATACATAATATTAATTAACTGCAGCTCAGAGCCTTGTTCTTTTAATATATAACAATCTGGTCAGAGACTTTACTCCCCTTATCTTCTAATCCTACTGTCATCCATAGGCTCAGCTCTGTTACTCTCAGTTTGTTTGGGCAAATTTGAGGAATAGGAATCATTGTATTCTTTTCTTCATCCTGATCAAGGAATCAAGAATCTTCCTCCCATTGTACGTTACACAGGCTGTTTATTTAATCTTTAACCTCATTCTTGGCTGGACATAAATCTCATTACGCTGCCACATCAAAGATTCTAGATCTAAAAGGTACATTACCCTATTTACTCTTTACAAAACTTGAGAGGCCTATGAGGTAATTATCTGCCTACTTTAACTTGTAAGCTTCGCATGCTGAACCTTTGTGTGTAGTATCTTGTGTTTCAGGTTACCAACTTTATTTGTTTGACTGACAGCTATTCTTTTATCAATATATTGTATCATATAGCAATATTTACATGCAATTACCTGTATATTGATTTCCAAGGGCTATATACTATAATTAATTGTATCATACTATTATATCTATCCAAGTGTCAATAAATGAGACCGACCAAAATGCAGACAGGAACAGGGAAAACAAAAAATAAATCCCAAACAAGTAGACAATCTCTACAAAAGGCTCACTCTAAATCTTATGAAGATTTCTTTAACTCACCTAGTCCTACTAGGTCAAGGTCCCCTGTTAAGTCAGGGGAACCAAGTTCTACATTTATTAAACAATCCTCATTCCTAACATACAGTAAAGCTACAAAGGAAGGGACTATACGAAAAAATTCAACATCCAAATTGCCAATAAGCATGTCATCCCGTAAAGGAGACCTCAATGGAGTGTCCAAACTTCCAATTCTAAATACCATCTCACCTAATGAAATGGATACTTCCAGATCATTTAAAAGAAAAGATCCTAGTGACCATGGGAGTAAAAATGACCCTTCCACTGAAGATTTGGACAATCAGTCTGATGACTATTCACCGAACAATAGCCCAGGCAGACAAAGAGTTAAAACAGATCACATAGAGGTGCCACCAATAGCAGAGATCCCACCTCCTTTAATTAACCTGGATGAATTTCTTAGTTCTAACAAGCCTGCCACTGAAGGTTTCTTGGCTAGCCTTTTTAGGTCATTTAATGAATCTATGAGGATAGGATTTGAATTACAGAGCAAAACCCTGCAGGAAACTTGCAACAATTTCATTCAAAGATTCGAGAAGAATGAAAAAAGATTAACTCTTGTTGAAAAAGACACCATTTACCTTTCCAAACAGAATTCTAATCTTCAAGCTGAGATCCTTACCCTCAAAAATAAGTTAACAGACCTCGAAGATCGTAGTCGAAGAAATAACTTAAAGATAAGAGGCATTCCTGAATCCGTCCCGCAAGGTGATCTCTCAAACTACACTAAAAATCTATTCAAACAACTGGTCCCCAATCTCTCTGACTTACAACTGAACATTGACCGTATCCATCGCCTGCCACGTCCTAAGGGGATACCCCAAGACAAGCCCAGGGATATTATCCTTAGAGTACATTTCTTCGATACAAAAGAAAAGATTTTGAAAGGCATCAAGGAAAAAGGTTCCTTCCCTGACCCGTATAGGAACATAAAATTGTTCTCAGACTTCTCCAAAGCGACGATGGATGCGCGTAGATCCTTTAACCCCTTCATGACCGGGGGATTTTTCATTTTTCCGTGTTCGTTTTTCACTCCCCTCCTTCCCAGAGCCATAACTTTTTTATTTTTCCGTCAATTTGGCCATTTGAGGGCTTATTTTTTGCGGGACGAGTTGTACTTTTGAACGACATCATTGGTTTTAGCATGTCGTGTACTAGAAAACGGGAAAAAAATTCCAAGTGCGGTGAAATTGCAAAAAAAGTGCAATCCCACATTGGTTTTTTGTTTGGCTTTTTTGCTAGGTTCACTAAATGCTAAAACTGACCTGCCATTATCATTCTCCAGGTCAGTACGAGTTCATAGACACCAAACATGACTAGGTTATTTTTTATCTAAGTGGTGAAAAAAAATTCCAAACTTTGCTAAAAAAAAAAAAAAAAAAAATTGCGCCATTTTCCGATACTCGTAGCGTCTCCATTTTTCGTGCTCTGGGGTCGGTTGAGGGCTTATTTTTTGCGTGCCGAGATGACGTTTTTAATGATAGCATTTCGGTGCAGATACGTTCTTTTGATCGCCCGTTATTGCATTTTAATGCAATGTCGTGGCGACCAAAAAAACGTAATTCTGGCGTTTCGAGTTTTTTTCCCGCTACGCTGTTTAGCGATCAGGTTAATACTTTTTTTTATTTGATAGATCGGGCGATTCTGAGCGCGGCGATACCAAATATGCGTAGATTTGATATTTTTTTTATTGATTTATTTTGATTGGGGCGAAAGGGGGGTGATTTAAACTTTTATGTTTTTTTTATTTTTTTCACATTTTTTTAAACTTTTTTTTTTAACTTTTGCCATGCTTCAATAGCCTCCATGAGAGGCTAGAAGCAGGCACAACCCGATCGGCTCTGCTACATAGCAGCGATCTGCTGATCGCTGCTATGTAGCAGAATTGCACGTGTGCTGTGAGCGCCGACCACAGGGTGGCGCTCACAGCGACGGGCAATCAGTAACCATAGAGGTCTCAAGGACCTCTATGGTTACAATATACAAGCATCGCCGACCCCCGGCCGGAAGCGGTAGTTAAATGCCGCTGTCTGCGTTTGACAGCGTCATTTAACTAGTTAATAGGTGCGGGCAGATCGCGATTCTGCCCGCGCCTATTACGGGCACATGTCAGCTGTTCAAAACAGCTGACATGTCCCGGCTTTGGTGCGGGCTCACCGCGGAGCCCTGCATCAAAGCAGGGGAGCCGGCATCGGACGGTATAGTACGTCCGATGCCGGTAAGGGGTTAAAAACATAACAGCTAAACTTAGAGACTTCAAAGTGCCCTATAGATGGGGCTTCCCAACAAAACTCTTAGTGTGGTACAACAGCAAAAATTATCCGATCGATACCCCTCAAGAAGGCTTGAGATTTATTAAATTCCTCATGGAAGAACCTGCCTTTAAGGATAAACATTAGAAAATATGGGTATTATTATTTTCATAATTTCATTCTTTCATTAGACCTCTAACTCTGAGGTGTCTTTGTGGGCCTCAGCCACAAGTCTTGTATACCCCACACTTAGGTGAGACTCAATAAATTTGGAGTCCTCCAGGAGAACCCCTAAGTTAGTTCTTGTGTATTTTGGCTAGTTTTAGATAGGCCAACCACCAGTTTTGTTGTATTTATCTTTATCGCTCAGTTTTGTTTCATTCATAATTAATAATGAAAATCCTTTCTTATAATGTTAGAGGCATCAACAGCCCTAATAAAAGATTTACCATTTGGAAAGAGATTATCCGTTCTCGTGCCAATATTGTATGTCTGCAGGAGGTGAAATTAGCAAAAGACAATCATCCAAGTTTTCAGCACAAAAAATTTCCACATATCTTTAAATCGCTACACTCGTCTAAAAAAAGGGGTGTCGTCACTTTAATAAGTAGCGATGTTCCATTCCAACTTGTTGATGAAGTAACAGACCATTTGGGCAGGTTCCATATCCTTACTTGTTATTTAAACAACAAACCTTGTACAGTGGTGAATGTATATGCTCCAAACACAAATCACATTTCGTTTTTAAATAATCTACATAAAAAAGTGAATAAAATTAAATTAGGAGATATCATATGGATAGGAGACTTTAACATTGTGCCTGATAGCATTATGGATTCATCCTCTCTAGTCCGTTACAAGGCGCCAGTTTTAAAAAAGTGGTTGATCCAAAATGAACTCTACGACATATTCAGATGTCTTAATACTTCTTCCCGTGAGTATTCTCACTATTCTGATGTGCATAAAACATCTTCCCGTATAGATTTAATTTTGACAAATGTTTTTACCCTCTCCAAATTTAAGAGTTTTCAAATTTAAAAAAAAACTATTTCAGATCATGCCCCAGTGTTAGCAGATTTTCTTCTAGGACCCCCACTCGGAAATAACTACCTATGGAAATGTAATCCTACATTGTTTAAAATCCCAGATTATAAGCAGGAAATAGAGACAATACTAAATTATTACTTCAAAGAGAATGTGTCTGAAGATATAAATGCATTTACACTGTGGAACGCCCACAAGGCAGTCCTTAGGGGAAGTCTCATACATAGTAACATAGTTAGTAAGGCCGAAAAAAGACATTTGTCCATCCAGTTCAGCCTATATTCCATCATAATAAATCCCCAGATCTACGTCCTTCTACAGAACCTAATTGTATGATACAATATTGTTCTGCTCCAGGAAGACATCCATGCCTCTCTTGACCCCCTCGACTGAGTTCGCCATCACCACCTCCTCAGGCAAGCAATTCCAGATTCTCACTGCCCTAACAGTAAAGAATCCTCTTCTATGTTGGTGGAAAAACCTTCTCTCCTCCAGACGCAAAGAATGCCCCCTTATGCCCGTCACCTTCCTTGGTATAAACAGATCCTCAGCGAGATATTTGTATTGTCCCCTTATATACTTATACATGGTTATTAGATCGCCCCTCAGTCGTCTTTTTTCTAGACTAAATAATCCTAATTTCGCTAATCTATCTGGGTATTGTAGTTCTCCCATCCCCTTTATTAATTTTGTTGCCCTCCTTTGTACTCTCTCTAGTTCCATTATATCCTTCCTGAGCACCGGTGCCCAAAACTGGACACAGTACTCCATGTGCGGTCTAACTAGGGATTTGTACAGAGGCAGTATAATGCTCTCATCATGTGTATCCAGACCTCTTTTAATGCACCCCATGATCCTGTTTGCCTTGGCAGCTGCTGCCTGGCACTGGCTGCTCCAGGTAAGTTTATCATTAACTAGGATCCCCAAGTCCTTCTCCCTGTCAGATTTACCCAGTGGTTTCCCATTCAGTGTGTAATGGTGACATTGATTCCTTCTTCCCATGTGTATAACCTTACATTTATCATTGTTAAACCTCATCTGCCACCTTTCAGCCCAAGTTTCCAACTTATCCAGATCCATCTGTAGCAGAATACTATCTTCTCTTGTATTAACTGCTTTACATAGTTTTGTATCATCTGCAAATATCGATATTTTACTGTGTAAACCTTCTACCAGATCATTAATGAATATGTTGAAGAGAACAGGTCCCAATACTGACCCCTGCGGTACCCCACTGGTCACAGCGACCCAGTTAGAGACTATACCATTTATAACCACCCTCTGCTTTCTATCACTAAGCCAGTTACTAACCCATTTACACACATTTTCCCCCAGACCAAGCATTCTCATTTTGTGTACCAACCTCTTGTGCGGCACGGTATCAAACGCTTTGGAAAAATCGAGATATACCACGTCCAATGACTCACCGTGGTCCAGCCTATAGCTTACCTCTTCATAAAAACTGATTAGATTAGTTTGACAGGAGCGATTTCTCATAAACCCATGCTGATATGGAGTTAAACAGTTATTCTCATTGAGATAATCCAGAATAACATCCCTCAGAAACCCTTCAAATATTTTACCAACAATAGAGGTTAGACTTACTGGCCTATAATTTCCAGGTTCACTTTTAGAGCCCTTTTTGAATATTGGCACCACATTTGCTATGCGCCAATCCTGCGGAACAGACCCTGTCGCTATAGAGTCCCTAAAAATAAGAAATAATGGTTTATCTATTACATTACTTAGTTCTCTTAGTACTCGTGGGTGTATGCCATCCGGACCCGGAGATTTATCTATTTTAATCTTATTTAGCCGGTTTCGCACCTCTTCTTGGGTTAGATTGGTGACCCTTAATATAGGGTTTTCATTGTTTCTTGGGATTTCACCTAGCATTTCATTTTCCACCGTGAATACCGTGGAGAAGAAGGTGTTTAATATGTTAGCTTTTTCCTCGTCATCTACAACCATTCTTTCCTCACTATTTTTTAAGGGGCCTACATTTTCAGTTTTTATTCTTTTACTATTGATATAGTTGAAGAACAGTTTGGGATTAGTTTTACTCTCCTTAGCAATGTGCTTCTCTGTTTCCTTTTTGGCAGCTTTAATTAGTTTTTTAGATAAAGTATTTTTCTCCCTATAGTTTTTTAGAGCTTCAATGGTGCCGTCCTGCTTTAGTAGTGCAAATGCTTTCTTTTTACTGTTAATTGCCTGTCTTACTTCTTTGTTTAGCCACATTGGGTTTTTCCTATTTCTAGTCCTTTTATTCCCACAAGGTATTAACCGCTTACACTGCCTATTTAGGATGTTCTTAAACATTTCCCATTTATTATCTGTATTCTTATTTCTGAGGATATTGTCCCAGTCTACCAGATTAAGGGCATCTCTAAGCTGGTCAAACTTTGCCTTCCTAAAGTTCAGTGTTTTTGTGACTCCCTGACAAGTGGAAGACAGGTGAAACTGTACAATATTGTGGTCGCTATTTCCTAGATGCCCGACCACCTGCAGATTTGTTATTCTGTCAGGTCTATTAGATAGTATTAGGTCTAAAAGTGCTGCTCCTCTGGTTGGATTCTGCACCAACTGTGAAAGATAATTTTTCTTGGTTATTAGCAGAAACCTGTTGCCTTTATGGGTTTCACAGGTTTCTGTTTCCCAGTTAATATCCAGGTAGTTAAAGTCTCCCATAACCAGGACCTCATTATGGGTTGCAGCTTCATCTATCTGCTTTAGAAATACAATTAGCTGCAAGATATAAAAAGAAAAACAGGGAAAAAATTGCTAATCTACAGATCCAAATCAATACAAAAGAATTACAGCAAAACAATCTGCAAATACCATCTTCAAATATACAGGCGGAAATCTTGGAGTTGAGGCGAAAATTGAAATCCGAGATTTTCCAAGAATATGACTATGTTATAAAGGCCTCAAAATTCAAAGGGTATACATCATTAAACAAGCCTACCAAATATATGATGGTAAAGATTAAAAAAGAACGTATTAACAGAAGAATTAACAAAATTATTTCCTCGTCAGGTGAAGTTATGATTCATCCCAAAGACATTGCTAGCTCTTTCGCAGACTTTTTTCGTCAATTATACAATTTGAAAGATGACCCATGCACACCCAGTATCGACCCAGACTCCATTAATGCATTCCTATCTAGTATTAACCTCCCCAAAATAACTCCATCTGACTTAATATCTATTAATAGTCCCTTCACAGAAAAAGAAATAATCGATACTATTAATAAATCAAAAAGTCAAAAAACACCGGGCCCAGATGGATTTTCCAATGAATATTTTAAATCTTTTTCAAAAATTCTAGCCCCGCACATGGCTTCTATTTTTGCTCTTGCCTCCTCTCAGGGTTCCTTTCCTAAAGAGATGCAAGAAACAGTTATCGTTATGATTCCCAAAACTGGGGGGGATCCTGAGAGGATGCGAGACTACCGTCCAATCTCACTAATAAATAGTGATACAAAAATGTATTCCAAGATTTTGGCGGATCGATTAAAAAATATTCTCCCACGTTTGCTGGTAGATGACCAGATGGGATTCATTGATGGACGCCAAGCATCAGATGGGACCAGCAGGGTGATCAATTTAATGAACATTATCCAAAATTCAAATTCAAAAGCAGCCTTTCTAACCTTAGATGCTGAAAAGGCTTTTGACAGGATAAACTGGTCTTATTTGAGAGCGACACTTGAAAAGTTTGGGTTTGATTCGGGATTTATGTCCACTATCTTTGCTCTGTATTCGGGACCTAGTGCCAGGATCTACTCCAATAATTTCATGTCAGATCCATTCATCATTTCCAATGGCACACGTCAGGGGTGTCCTTTGTCACCCCTGCTGTTTGTCCTTGCAATGGAACCTTTGGCGGAGAGAATCAGATCCAATATAGATATTCTTGGAATTGATATCCAATCCCGTCAATTTAAAATTAGCATGTATGCAGATGATATTTTTCTTACACTACTTAATCCAGCAGCCTCGATTGAAGCTCTCTCTTCAGAGTTAGACACATTCTCCAAGATATCATATTTTAAGATAAATCCACATAAATCTAAATATTTAACTTTTAATATTAATGAATCACATGTTGCAGAATTGAGGGATCAGATAAATCTAGCTGGGGAGGGCGACAAAGTAGTGTATTTAGGAATAATCTTTCTGGGTCTTACCCTCTTGCTTGAGGGTGTCAATGATGGCCTTCTTGACATCTGTCAGGTCGCTAGTCTTACCCATGATGGGGGTTTTGAGTAATGAACCAGGCAGGGAGTTTATAAAAGCCTCAGGTATCTTTTGCATGTGTTTAGAGTTAATTAGTTGATTCAGAAGATTAGGGTAATAGGTCGTTTAGAGAACCTTTTCTTGATATGCTAATTTATTGAGACAGGTTTTTTGGGTTATCAGGAGTTGTATGCCAAAATCATCAGTATTAAAAGAATAAAAGACCTGACAAATTTCAGTTGGTGGATAATGAATCTATAATATATGAAAGTTTAATTGTAATCATTACATTATGGTAAATAATGAAATTTAACACTATATTCTAATTTTTTGAGAAGGACCTGTATATCTCTTTCCAATGCATTGCATAAGAAAAATTGTAGTATATTCTACTCAAAAGATCATATTTAATGTCTTTTTTTTTTCTTGTCTATTCGAGATTGATATTTGGTTCTCTAATTATATTGATTCCCTTTTCCCTCACCCTTTTTTTTTTTTTTTTTTTCTTTCTCCAATGTTAACCCCTTCCCCATCTTCCCTTCCCTTTATCCCCTACCATTTCTTATGCAAAATTTAAATAAAAATATTTAAAAAGAAAATATTAAAACTTATTATTAACCTCTTCATGACCTTGGGATTTTTCGTTTTTCCGTGTTCGTTTTTCACTCCTCTCCTTCCCAGAGCCATAACTTTTTTATTTTTCCGTCAATTTGGCCATGTGAGGGCTTATTTTTTGTGGGACGAGTTGTACTTTTGAACGACATCATTGGTTTTAGCATGTCGTCTACTAGAAAACGGGAAAAAAATTCCAAGTGCGGTGAAATTGCAAAAAAAGTGCAATCCCACACTTGTTTTTTGTTTGGCTTTTTTGCTAGGTTCACTAAATGCTAAAACTGACCTGCCATTATGATTCTCCAGGTCAGTACGAGTTCATAGACACCTAACATGACTAGGTTATTTTTTATCTAAGTGGTGAAAAAAATTTCCAAACTTTGCTAAAAAAAAAAAAAAATTGCACCGTTTTCCGATACCCGTAGCGTCTCCATTTTTTGTGATCTGGGGTCGTTTGAGGGCTTATTTTTTGCGCGCCGAGATGACGTTTTTAATGATAGCATTTCGGTGCAGATACGCTCTTTTGATCGCCCGTTATTGCATTTTAATGCAATGTCGCGGCGACCAAAAAAACGTAATTCTGGCGTTTTGAATTTTTTTCCCGCTACGCTGTTTAGCGATCAGGTTAATGCTTTTTTTTAGTTGATAGATCGGGCGATTCTGAGCGCGGCGATACCAAATATGCGTAGATTTTATATTTTTTTTATTGATTTATTTTGATTGGGGCGAAAGGGGGGTGATTTAAACTTTTATATTTTTTTTATTTTTTTAACATTTTTTTAAACTTTTTTTTTTTACTTTTGCCATGCTTCAATAGCCTCCATGGGAGGCTAGAAGCAGGCACAACTCGATCGCCTCTGCTACATAGCAGCGATCTGCTGATCGCTGCTATGTAGCAGAAATGGAGGTGTGCTGTGAGCGCCGACCACAGGGTGGCGCTCACAGCCACCGGCGATCAGTAACCATAGAGGTCCCAAGGACCTCTATGGTTACAATGGAGATGCATCGCCGACGCCCGATCATGTGACGGGGGTCGGCGATGACGTCATTTCCGGCCGCCCGGCCGGAAGCGGTAGTTAAATGCCGCTGTCTGCGTTTGACAGCGGCATTTAACTAGTTAATAGGTGCGGGCAGATCCCGATTCTGCCCGCGCCTATTACGGGCACATGTCAGCTGTTCAAAACAGCTGACATGTCCCGGCTTTGATGCGGGCTCACCGTGGAGCCCTGCATCAAAGCAGGGGATCTGACCTCGGACGTACTATCCCGTCCGAGGTCAGATAGGGGTTAAATAAAAAAAAAAAGTAATGATTAATGAGTAATGGAGAGAAATGCAATAGAAACTGGTACATAATGCAATTTATGCTTTCAATATTTCTTAGGCTAGTTTCACATTTGCGTTAGAATCCGCAGCGTTTAATCCGCATTCGCAAGTGCAGGAAAAAACACGTACAAATGCGGCATTCTTTAGACGCATGCGGGAACGCATGCGGTTAAAAAAATGCCACGTTTGTACGCTTTTCCATGCGTTTTTTGCTGCGTTTGTGTTTTTGGTGCGCATGCTGACAAATTTTACAGGAGAAAAATCTAGATAACCAGACACCGCCAATGTGACTACAGAGGGCGTGTATTATGGGATCTCTCTATATAGACGCTAGGACTGCTGAAATCTTAACAGTGTGCTACTGTATCCTGTGTCATGATGGATCTTCGCATGGAGAGCTTTTATTTCAACCTGGATTTAAGCATCAAGCTGTTTCTTGCCTGTGCGTATGCTTGGGAGCAAGACAGACATCGCGAAAGATGGAGAAGGAGACGGCGTAGGCCTTTTTGGAGACACCCTATTATTGAACTACATGAGAGACGTGGAGCCTATCACACGCTGAATGATGAGCTTAATGCCAACCCGGGCAAATTACCGGAATATACAAGGATGTCGCAAGACTCGTTCCGGGATTTGCTTGCTCGTGTCCAAGGAGCCATATGGAGACAGGACACCCAGCTCTGTAGAGCGATTCCACCAGAGGAACGTCTGCTGGTTACATTAAGGTACGTAACAAATCTAAACAAATGGCAGTGCTAATTTTGGGTGTTCTGAAATGTATTTTTTGGGTATTTTCCTTTATGTCTTTAGCATAACAACACCATAAATAGAATTGATTGTAATTGTTTTTTTTTTTTTTTGTCTTCCAGATTTCTGGCAACCGGAGAGAGTTTATCATCCCTCCACTTCCAATACCGGCTTGGAATTTCCAACCTGTCTGGAATAGTTGCAGACACTTGCCGGGCTTTGTGGAATGTTCTCCGGGATGAATTTATACCCCTACCCACCGCAGACATGTGGATTGAAATTGCGGAAAAATGATGGAGTGTGTATGATTTCCCCAACTGTTTGGGAGCGGTGGATGGAAAACACATCCGCATTATCATACCAGCCAGAACAGGATCGGAGTACTTCAATTATAAAAAATATTTTTCTGTTGTGCTCATGGCAATAGCCGATGCGGACTGTCGCTTCATCGCCGTGGACATTGGAGCTTTTGGCCATGGCAACGATTCCCAGACTTTTAAGAACTCGGATATGGGCCGCCGTGTGTATGGCAAAAATTGTAATTTTCCACGGCCACGACCTCTCCCCAACACTCAAGGTCCACCAATGCCATTTGTTTTGGTTGGGGATGAGGCCTTTCAGATGTGTGAAAACCTACTGAAGCCATATTCCAGTCGGGACTTGAACCACAGTAAAAGGATCTTTAACTACAGACTGAGCAGGGCCCGAAGAACAGTAGAGTGCACCTTTGGGATTCTAGTCTCAAAATGGCACATTCTTGCAACAGCCATTAATCTAAAAATGGAGACAGTCGACGAGGTGGTCAAAGCCTGTGTGGTTCTGCACAATTACATAATGGCTAAGGAGCGACCCAACATTGAACTGGATGAACCAGTTGTAAATCCATTGCCCGATTACCAGCATCACCCGCTGCGGTCAACTGCTGAATAGAGTTGAGCGACCTTGACCTTTTTAGAGTCGAGCCGGGTTTTGCGAAACCCGACTATGTCCAAAGTCGGGTCGAGTGAAATCGGCCGATTATGACGTAAAGTCGGGATCGACCGAAACACGAAACCCAATGCAAGTCAATGGGGCAGCATAGTCGGCAGTGAGTGGGGGCCAGGAAAACACCTAGAGTGGCCATTTTAATGTCAAAACCATCCATTCTTCTTAATGAAGCTTGTCAAGCGTAATTTACCTTATAATAATTGGAAGGCATTTGAAATTGGGGGTCATTTGGCTAAAGTTGTGGGGGGTAGGGCTGGTTCAAGTAATTAGTGGGCCCAGGAAATCTGGACCACGTCACGGCAGTGGAGCAGGGAGAGGTAAGTATTTCAACTTTGCAAGTGCTGTGAACCTGAGCAAGCAGGGGGGGCCCACTCGTTGGCATTGGCACTGGCACAGGGCCCCTCAAAGTACAGCGGTGTGTTTGCACGGCGGGGGCGCCTCCCACCGGCAGCAACACTTTTGCGTACTATGAGAGGCCCTGTGCCAGTGACGTCGCCAACTAGTATTCCTCCCCCCACCTGATGAAGGAACCTGCACTTTCATCTGCACCTTCCTCTTTGTCCCCGTGTAAGGTGGTATGGTATGCGGGAAGAGCAACCTGACTTTCAGCAGGGTCACAATGTTGTTGTGTAGCGTGCACGGGGAATGTTGCGTTATGGGTCAATGTACCAGCAGACTCATCTATCACTGGCTGGGCAATGGGCACGATGAAGTGGAAACACAGATATAGGCCCAAAGAAGAAAGTGGGCTAAATGCAGTTCAAAATTGGTAACACAGGAATAACCAGGGGGCATTGCAGTGGAGGACAACTGGAATGAGAGGCTGACACAGAGAGTAGGGCCAAATCAGTAAGTAGTCGAAATGCAGTTCAAAATTGGCAACCGTAGTAAACAGGCGGCACAGCTTTGTTCAGTGGAGGAGAACAGCAAGGAGTGGCAGACACCGATAGTAGGCCCCAAACCAACTAGTACGCCAAATGCAGTTGTTCCATTTAACCACAATTTAATGAGAGCCTGAAGATAGAAGCTCAGGAAAGGCAACCTGGGGAACACCTTGGAGTGTAACACACCATCTCTCTCCACCCCATACCCATTTTGTATGGCCTAATGCAGTGTACTTTTCTACAACTACTAAACGAGAGTCGGAAGACCGAAGCAATGGCAAGGAAACCTGGGGAACACCTTAGAGTGTAACACACCCTCTCTCTACACCCCATACCCAATTTGAAGGCCTAATGCAGTGTAGTTTCCAAGAACTACTAAACGAGAGCCGGAAGATCGAAGCTCAGGAAAGGCAACCTGGGGAACACCTTGGAGTGTAACACACCCTCTCGCTACACCCCATACCCAATTTGAAGGCCTAATGCAGCGTAGTTTCCAACAACTACTAAACGAGAGCCGGAAGATCGAAGCTCAGGAAAGGCAACCTGGGGAACACCTTGGAGTGTAACACACCCTCTCGCTACACCCCATACCCAATTTGAAGGCCTAATGCAGCGTAGTTTCCAACAACTACTAAACGAGAGCCGGAAGATCGAAGCTCAGGAAAGGCAACCTGGGGAACACCTTGGAGTGTAACAAACCCTCTCTCTACACCCCATACCCAATTTGTAGGCCTAATGCAGCGTAGTTTCCGACAACTACTAAACGAGAGCATGAAGATCGAAGCTCAGGAAAGGCAACCTGGGGAACACCTTGGAGTGTAACACACCCTCTCTCTACACCCCATACCCAATTTGTAGGCCTAATGCAGCGTAGTTTCCGACAACTACTAAACGAGAGCCGGAATATCGAAGCTCAGGAAAGGCAACCTGGGGAACACCTTGGAGTGTAACACACCCTCTCTCTACGCCCCATACCCAATTTGTAGGCCTAATGCAGCGTAGTTTCCGACAACTACTAAACGAGAGCCGGAATATCGAAGCTCAGGAAAGGCAACCTGGGGAACACCTTGGAGTGTAACACACCCTCTCTCTACGCCCCATACCCAATTTGTAGGCCTAATGCAGCGTAGTTTCCGACAACTACTAAACGAGAGCCGGAATATCGAAGCTCAGGAAAGGCAACCTGGGGAACACCTTGGAGTGTAACACACCCTCTCTCTACACCCCATACCCAATTTGAAGGCCTAATGCAGTGTAGTTTCCAAGAACTACTAAACGAGAGCCGGAAGATCGAAGCTCAGGAAAGGCAACCTGGGGAACACCTTGGAGTGTAACACACCCTCTCGCTACACCCCATACCCAATTTGAAGGCCTAATGCAGCGTAGTTTCCAACAACTACTAAACGAGAGCCGGAAGATCGAAGCTCAGGAAAGGCAACCTGGGGAACACCTTGGAGTGGAACACACCATCTCTCTACACCCCATACCCAATTTGAAGGCCTAATGCAGAGTAGTTTCCAAGAACTACTAAACGAGAGCCGGAAGATCGAAGCTCAGGAAAGGCAACCTGGGGAACACCTTGGAGTGTAACACAACGTCTCTCTACACGACGGAAGGGCTGATTCTTAGGAAGGAAGGCTGTTGGAAATAAGCATTGCGCGTCCGAGGGTGATTATATTCTTATTAGGTATATACTCACCCTCGGACGCGCCCTGCTTCTTTATTTGGAATGAATGTTTATTTGCAATGTGGTGTTGACTTTCTCTATTATTTTGGTAATTAATGATTTTATTATTTTCATTATTTTGCATCTTCTCGGCAATAATATAAAGAAGACGCGACAGGACAACACTCGGTGGATGCCATATGTGTGTTTTCAATTTAAAAAAACTTTCAGTTAACTACTTGCAGGAGAAAGTAATTGTAGCTGGTGGCCATTTTTAGTACTGTACCAGATTAGAGTTGTGTGTTTGTTTTTAATGTTAAAATGTCTGCATTTGATATCTCACCAGTATTTTCTTTTTTATAAGCAAAATACTTATTTTTATATTTTCTGATGTTGGTTCCAGGGGTACACGGCCAGCAGTGCCCTGGTCAGTGTAGTAGTAGTTGAAAGAATGGACCGCAGACAGGCATCGAAGGCCTAAAATAATAACACATGGCTGTAGGCAATTTTAAATTGGTTCCAGGGGTACACGGGCAGCAGTGGTGTGGTCAGTGGAGGCCTAGTGGAAGGAGTGACCGCAGACAGGCATCGAAGGCCTAACATAACAAACTTGGGCTGGCTGTAGGCACTTTTAAATTGGTTCCAGGGGTACACGGGCAGCAGTGGTCTGGTCAGTGGAAGTCTAGTGGAAGGAGTGACCGCAGACAGGCATCGAAGGCCTAAAATAATAACACATGGCTGTAGGCAATTTTAAATTGGTTCCAGGGGTACACGGACAGCAGTGACCTGGTCAGTGTAGTAGTAGTTGAAAGAATGGACCGCAGACAGGCATCGAAGGCCTAAAATAAAAAAATTGGGCTGGCTGTAGGCAATTTTAAATTGGTTCCAGGGGTACACGGGCAGCAGTGACCTGGTCAGTGTAGTAGTAGTTGAAAGAATGGACCGCAGACAGGCATCGAAGGCCTAAAATAAAAAAATTGGGCTGGCTGTAGGCAATTTTAAATTGGTTCCAGGGGTACACGGGCAGCAGTGACCTGGTCAGTGTAGTAGTAGTTGAAAGAATGGACCGCAGACAGGCTTAGAAGGCCTAACATAACAAACTTGGGCTGGCTGTAGGCACTTTTAAATTGGTTCCAGGGGTACACGGGCAGCAGTGGTCTGGTCAGTGGAAGTCTAGTGGAAGGAGTGACCGCAGACAGGCTTCCAAGGCCTAACATAACAAACTTGGGCTGGCTGTAGGCACTTTTAAATTGGTTCCAGGGGTACACGGGCAGCAGTGGTCTGGTCAGTGGAAGTCTAGTGGAAGGAGTGACCGCAGACAGGCTTCGAAGGCCTAACATAACAAAATTGGGCTGGCTGTAGGCACTTTAAATTGGTTCCAGGGGTACATGGGCAGCAGTGTATGGTCAGTGGAAGTCTAGTGGAAGGAGTGACGGCAGACAGTCTTCGAAGGCCTAACATAACAAAATTGGGCTGACTGTAGGCACTTTTAAATTGGTTCCAGGGTAACACGGCCAGCAGTGGCCTGGTCAGTGTAGTAGTTGTAGAAAGAAGGGACCGCAGACAGGCTTCGAAGGCCTAACATAACAAAAATGTCAAAACAATGGTATTGTCAGTGCCAGGCATTGAAGGATGTCAGCGGCTAGACTACACATTGGTGAAGCTGTGAGAGATAATTTTGCTAGTGGTAGAGCACTGTTTGAGCTGGGGGGGGGAACTGTCTTGTGGCCGGCGGTACAGGCACAGGGCCCCTCATATTACAACGGTGTGTCTGACGTTGGGTGCGCACCACCACCGCCAGAGACACTTTATTGTACTATGAGGGACCCAGTGGCAGTGCCGTCGACCAAAAGCGGCCACACCCACCTCTTCAGACAAACAGCACTCTCAAGGGTCCAAGCGCAAAGTGGCGATAGCACGGCCCCGTGTGGGGAGTTTGGCCATTTCGTGAGGTGGAAACATGTCGTATGCTGGACAATCAGGTGAAGAAAATTACGAGATTGGAAAAGTCATTCAGAATAGTCCACAGGCAAGACCTTTTCATAGGAAAGCTAGGTGTCAGCCGGGCAGGGTGGGGCAAAAGATTTTGAAATCCAGTTGTGGTTCATTTTAATGAAGGTTAGATCATCTACATTTTGGGTAGCCAGACGAGTCCTTTTTTCTGTTAGTATTGAACCTGCAGCACTGAATACTCTTTCTGATAGGACACTAGCTGCCGGGCAAGCAAGCTCCTGCAATGCATATTCTGCCAATTCTGGCCAGGTGTCTAATTTGGATGCCCAGTAATCAAATGGGAATGACGGTTGAGGGAGAACGTCGATAAGGGATGAAAAATAGTTTGTAACCATACTGGACAAATGTTGTCTCCTGTCACTTTGAATTGATGCTGCAGTACCTGTCCTGTCTGCGGTCATAGAAAAATCACTCCACAACCTGGTCAGAAAACCCCTCTGTCCAACGCCACTTCTGATTTCTGCCCCTCTAACACCTCTGGTCTGCTGGCCCCTGGAGCTCGTGTGAGAACGATCACGGGCGCTGTGTGCAGGGAATGCCAGAAGCAAACGGTCAACAAGAGTTGATTGTTTTGTTGCTAATATTAGTTCCAAGTTCTCATGTGGCATAATATTTTGCAATTTGCCTTTATAGCGAGGATCAAGGAGGCAGGCCAACCAGTAATCGTCATCGTTCATCATTTTTGTAATGCGTGTGTCCCTTTTGAGGATACGCAAGGCATAATCCGCCATGTGGGCCAAAGTTCCCGTTGTCAAATCTGCGGTTGTGCTTGGTTGAGGGGCAGTTGCAGGCAAATCTACGTCACTTGTGTCCCTCAAAAAACCAGAACCCGGCCTTGCCACGCCACCAATTTCCCGTGCCCCCGGGAAAGCTTCCTCATTAAAAATATACTCATCCCCATCATCCTCCTCATCCTCCACCTCCTCTTCGCCCGGTACCTCGTCATGTACACTGCCCTGACCAGACAATCGCTGACTGTCATCAAGGCTTTCCTCTTCCTCTGGTGCAGACGCCTGATCCTTTATGTGCGTCAAACTTTGCATCAGCAGACGCATTAGGGGGATGCTCATGCTTATTATGGCGTTGTCTGCACTAACCAGCCGTGTGCATTCCTCAAAACACTGAAGGACTTGACACATGTCTTGAATCTTCGACCACTGCACACCTGACAACTCCATGTCTGCCATCCTACTGCCTGCCCGTGTATGTGTATCCTCCCACAAAAACATAACAGCCCGCCTCTGTTCGCACAGTCTCTGAAGCATGTGCAGTGTTGAGTTCCACCTTGTTGCAACGTCTATGATTAGGCGATGCTGGGGAAGGTTCAAAGAACGCTGATAGGTCTGCATACGGCTGGAGTGTACAGGCGAACGGCGGATATGTGCGCAAAGTCCACGCACTTTGAGGAGCAGGTCGGATAACCCCGGATAACTTTTCAGGAAGCACTGCACCACCAGGTTTAAGGTGTGAGCCAGGCAAGGAATGTGTTTCAGTTGGGAAAGGGAGATGGCAGCCATGAAATTCCTTCCGTTATCACTCACTACCTTGCCTGCCTCAAGATCTACAGTGCCCAGCCACGACTGCGTTTCTTGCTGCAAGAACTCGGACAGAACTTCCGCGGTGTGTCTATTGTCGCCCAAACACTTCATAGCCAATACAGCCTGCTGACGTATGCCAGTAGCTGCCCCATAATGGGAGACCTGGTGTGCAACAGTGGCAGGTGCGGATGGAGTGTTTGTGCGACTGCGGTCTGTGGACGAGCTCTTGCTTCTGCAGGAGGACGAGGAGGAGGAGGAGGAGGGGGTGCGAACGGCTACAGACAACTGTTTACTAGACCGTGGGCTAGGCAGAACTGTCCCAAACTTGCTGTCCCCTGTGGACCCTGAATCCACCACATTTACCCAGTGTGCCGTGATGGACACGTAACGTCCCTGGCCATGCCTACTGGTCCATGCATCTGTTGTCAGGTGCACCTTTGTGCTCACAGATTGCCTGAGTGCATGGACGATGCGCTCTTTAACATGCTGGTGGAGGGCTGGGATGGCTTTTCTGGAAAAAAAGTGTCGACTGGGTAGCTCGTAGCGTGGTACAGCGTAGTCCATCAGGTCTTTGAAAGCTTCGCTTTCAACTAACCGGTAGGGCATCATCTCTAACGAGATTAGTCTAGCTATGTGGGCGTTCAAACCCTGTGTACGCGGATGCGAGGCTAAGTATTTCCTTTTTCTAACCATAGTCTCATGTAGGGTGAGCTGGACTGGAGAGCTGGAGATCGTGGAACTAGCGGGGGTGCCGGTGGACATGGCAGACTGAGAGACGGTGGGAGATGGTATTGTTGCCGCCGGTGCCCTAGATGCAGTGTTTCCTACTACGAAACTGGTGATTCCCTGACCCTGACTGCTTTGGCCTGGCAAAGATACCTGCACAGATACAGCAGGTGGTGCGCTAAATGGTGGTCCTACACTGCCGGAAGGGATGTTGCGTTGATGACTAGCTTCATTGGCCGAGGGTGCAACAACCTTAAGGGACGTTTGGTAGTTAGTCCAAGCTTTCAAATGCATGGTGGTTAAATGTCTATGCATGCAACTAGTATTGAGACTTTTCAGATTCTGACCTCTGCTTAAGGAAGTAGAACATTTTTGACAGATGACTTTGCGCTGATCAATTGGATGTTGTTTAAAAAAATGCCAGACTGCACTCTTTCTAGCATCGGATACCTTTTCAGGCATTGCAGACTGAGCTTTAACCGGATGGCCACGCTGTCCTCCACCAGGTTTTGGCTTTGCCACGCGTTTTGGGCAAGATACGGGCCCGGCAGATGGAACCTGTGGCGATGTTGATGCCTGCTGCGGCCCCTCCTCCTCCTCTGCTTCAGAACTGCTGCCGCCTGCACCCTGTTCCCCCAATGGCTGCCAATCGGGGTCAAGAACTGGGTCATCTAATAACTCTTCTTGTACCTCCTGCGCAACTTCGTCTGTGTCACCGTGTCGTTCGGTGGTATAGCGTTCGTGATGGGGCAACATAGTCTCATCAGGGTCTGATTCTTGATCAGCACCCTGCGAGGGCAATGTTGTGGTCTGAGTCAAAGGACCAGCATAGTAGTCTGGCTGTGGCTGTGCGTCAGTGCACTCCATGTCAGATTCAATTTGTAATGGGCATGGACTGTTAACTGCTTCACTTTCTAAGCCAGGGACGGTATGTGTAAAGAGCTCCATGGAGTAACCCGTTGTGTCGCCTGCTGCATTCTTCTCTGTTGTTGTTTTTGCTGAAGAGGACAAGGAAGTGACTTGTCCCTGACCGTGAACATCCACTAACGACGCGCTGCTTTTACTTTTACCAGTTTCACGAGATGAGGCAAAAGAGCTAGAGGCTGAGTCAGCAAGATAAGCCAAAACTTGCTCTTGCTGCTCCGGCTTTAAAAGCGGTTTTCCTAATCCCAGAAAAGGGAGCGTTCGAGGCCTTGTGTAGCCGGACGACGAACCTGGCTCCACAGCTCCAGACTTAGGTGCAATATTTTTTCCCCCACGACCACCTGATGCTCCACCACTACCACTACCCTCATTACCAGCTGACAATGAACGCCCCCGGCCACGACCTCTTCCACTAGACTTCCTCATTGTTTTAAAAACGTAACCAAACTAACGTTATTTGTTGCAGTCACACAACTTACACGGTGAGCTATAACTTCAGTATGATTTAGCTACCCCTTTACAGGTTGGTGAGACCACAGCGAAAATCAGGCCCAATGTTACACACTCTTTTTTTGGTGGCTGCAAATTAGAGAGATGCCCCACACGCAGGACTGTCACTGAAGCACAAATGTTAATATTAATGTCACACTATTATTTTTTTTTTATTTTTATTTTTTTCAGGAACACTTTAGAAACCCCCCAAAAAAAAAAAAATAGATTTTTGCAGGGAGAATTTAGAAAACAAATGTAACAAACTATATGCTTTCTATGGGCCACTGAGTGAGAGATGACGCACACAGGAATCAGGAGTGGCACACAAGCCCAGAGGCCAATATTTTTCTACCAATGATTGATGGAGTTATTTTCTCTGGTAGATTTTGGAACCCAAATCAAGGAAAAAAAATGTAGGCTTTCTATGGACCACAATTGGAGAGAGAGAGAGAGAGAGATGGCACACCCAGGAGTCAAGACTGGCACACAAGCAGAAAGGCCAATATTAATCTCCCACTGTTTTTTTTGGTTGTTTTTTTTTTTTTTTTTTTCAGGGAGACTTTAGAAAAAAAAATAATAAAAAAAATATGATTTTATCAGGAAGAATTTAGAAACCAAATAAAATAAAATGATTTTTTCAGGGAGAATTTATAAAACAAATAAAACCAAAAATAGGCGTTCTATGGCCCACTGACTGAGAGATGACGCACCCAGGAGTCAAGACTGGCACACAAGCAGAAAGGCCAATATTAATCTCCCACTGTTTTTTTTGGTTGTTTTTTTTTTTTTTTTTTCAGGGAGACTTTAGAAAAAAAAATAATAAAAAAAATATGATTTTATCAGGAAGAATTTAGAAACCAAATAAAATAAAATGATTTTTTCAGGGAGAATTTATAAAACAAATAAAACCAAAAATAGGCGTTCTATGGCCCACTGACTGAGAGATGACGCACCCAGGAGTCAAGACTGGCACACAAGCAGAAAGGCCAATATTAATCTCCCACTGTTTTTTTTTTTTTTTTTCAGGGAGACTTTAGAAAAAAAAATAATAAAAAAAATATGATTTTATCAGGAAGAATTTAGAAACCAAATAAAATAAAATAATTTTTTCAGGGAGAATTTAGAAAACAAATAAAACCAAAAATAGGCGTTCTATGGCCCACTGACTGAGAGATGACGCACACAGGAGTCAGGAGTGGCACACAAACCCAGAGGCCAATATTTTTCTACCAATGATTGATGTAGTTATTTTCTCTGGTAGATTTTAGAACCCAAATCAAGGAAAAAAAATATAGGCTTTCTATGGACCACAATTGGAGAGAGAGAGAGAGAGAGAGAGAGAGAGAGAGAGAGAGAGATGGCACACCCAGGAGTCAAGACTGGCACACAAGCAGAAAGGCCAATATTAATCTCCCACTGTTTTTTTGGTTGTTTTTTTTTTTTTTTTTTCAGGGAGACTTTAGAAATAAAAATAATAAAAAAAATATGATTTTATCAGGAAGAATTTAGAAACCAAATAAAATAAAATGATTTTTTCAGGGAGAATTTAGAAAACAAATAAAACCAAAAATATGCGTTCTATGGCCCACTGACTGAGAGAGAGAGAGAGATGGAACGCTTAGTACTGGCACACAAGCCCAAAGGGCAATATTAATCTCCCTTTTTTTTTCCAGGGAGAATTTCTGAAACCCAAAAAAAAAATAAAATAGGCTTTCTATGGCCCACTATTTGTGAGAGAGATGGGACGCTCAGGACTGGCACAGATGGCACGCTCAGGACTGGCACAGAAGCCCAGAGGCCAATATTAATCTCCCTTTTTTTCTGGGAGAATTTATAAAACCAAAAAAATATTTAAATAGGCTTTCTATGGCCCACTATTTGTGAGAGAGATGGCACGCTCAGGACTGGCACAGATGGCACGCTCACAACTGGCACACAAGCCCAGAGGCCAATATTAATCTCCCTTTTTTCAGGGAGAATTTCTAAAACCCAAAAAAAAAATAAAATAGGCTTTCTATGGCCCACTATTTGTGAGAGAGATGGGACGCTCAGGACTGGCACAGATGGCACGCTCAGGACTGGCACAGAAGCCCAGAGGCCAATATTAATCTCCCTTTTTTTCTGGGAGAATTTATAAAACCAAAAAAATATTTAAATAGGCTTTCTATGGCCCACTATTTGTGAGAGAGATGGCACGCTCAGGACTGGCACAGATGGCACGCTCACAACTGGCACACAAGCCCAGAGGCCAATATTAATCTCCCTTTTTTCAGGGAAAATTTATAAAACAAAAAAAAAAATTAAATAGGCTTTCTATGGCCCACTATTTGTGAGAGAGATGGCACGCTCAGGGCTGGCTGGCACAGATGGCACGCTCAGGACTGGCACACAAGCCCAGAGGCCAATATTAATCTCCCTTTTTTTCTGGGAGAATTTATAAAACCAAAAAAATATTTAAATAGGCTTTCTATGGCCCACTATTTGTGAGAGAGATGGCACGCTCAGGACTGGCACAGATGGCACGCTCACAACTGGCACACAAGCCCAGAGGCCAATATTAATCTCCCTTTTTTCAGGGAAAATTTATAAAACAAAAAAAAAAATTAAATAGGCTTTCTATGGCCCACTATTTGTGAGAGAGATGGCACGCTCAGGGCTGGCACAGATGGCACGCTCAGGACTGGCACACAAGCCCAGAGGCCAATATTAATCTCCCTTTTTTTCAGGGAGAATTTATAAAACCAAAAAAAAAAATAAATAGGCTTTCTATGGCCCACTATTTGTGAGAGAGATGGCACACTCAGGACTGGCACACAAGCCCAAAGGCCAATATTAATCTCCCACTGTATTTTTATCAGGGAGAATTTATACACCCCACAAAAAAAAATACAGAAAAATGAAAAGGCTTTCTATGGCCCACTATGTGAGAGAGATGGCACACACAGGGATGGCACTCTAGCAGAAATGCCAAATTGCCAATCTTAATCTCCCACCAAAAAAAAAAAAAAAAAAAAAACAGGGAATGTCCTACAATTACTATCTCCCTGCCTGCAGTAATCTCAGCCAGGTATGGCAGGCAGCTACTATCTCCCTGCCTGCAGTAATCTCAGCCAGGTATGGCAGGCAGCAATAAGGAGTGGACTGATGCACAAATGAAATAAAAAGTGTGGACAAACAAAAAAGATAGCTGTGCAGAAAGGAAGGAACAAGAGGATTTGTGCTTTGAAAAAAGCAGTTGGTTTGCACAGCGGCGTACACACAGCAATGCAGCTATCAGGGAGCCTTCTAGGGCAGCCCAATGAGCTACAGCGCTGAGGGGAAAAAAAAAAAAAAAAAAAATTCCACTGTCCCTGCACACCGAGGGTGGTGTTGGACAGTGCAAATCGCTGCAGCACAAGCGGTTTTGTGGTTAATGGACCCTGCCTAACGCTATCCCTGCTTCTGACAAAGCGGCAGCAACCTCTCCCTAAGCTCAGATCAGCAGCAGTAAGATGGCGGTCGGCGGGAACGCCTCTTTATAGCCCCTGTGACGTCGCAGACAGCAAGCCAATCACTGCAATGCCCTTCTCTAAGATGGTGGGGACCAGGACCTATGTCATCACGCTGCCCACACTCTGCGTTTACCTTCATTGGCTGAGAAATGGCGCTTTTCGCGTCATTGAAACGCGACTTTGGCGCGAAAGTCGCGTACCGCATGGCCGACCCCGCACAGGGGTCGGATCGGGTTTCATGAAACCCCGACTTAGCCAAAAGTCGGCGACTTTTGAAAATGTTCGACCCGTTTCGCTCAACCCTACTGCTGAAGTTGGCCACATGTGGGACCAATTTGCTGCTTTTTTGAATCAGATATTGGACGTGTGTCATGGCAGGACAATGTTGTGTAAATGTCCTGTTGGGATTTTGTCTGTACCAGTTATTTTCTTAAATGTTCCTAATATTTGTTGTTAATAAACTTTATTTTTTGGTATCTTGACCATGTCTCCTATGTATTTCCTCTACAAACCAAGGCTGCCCTCACACTAGCAGTATTTGGTCAGTATTTTATATCAGTATATGTAAGTCAAAACTAGGAGTGGGTGATAAATGCAGAAGTGCTAAATATGTTAATATTATACTTTTTCTCTAATTGTTCCATTCCTTGTTTTGGCTTACAAATACTGATGTAAAATACTGACTTCATACTGCTAGTGTAATTGCAGCCAGGTTGTTAGTGGTAAGGTTGTTGACGTCATTGCGTCCTGATTCTGTTCTTCAGTATCCATTGGATGCAGACTGAAGAGACAATGGCTGTTTAATACAAAACAGATCTTTACTCATCAAGTCAGGTGTCAAAAATAATGAATTCATGATGCACTTATAACAGTCTCATGAATTCACTATTTCTGACACATGTCCAGGTGAGCATAGATATGCCTTGTATGACCGCCATCGTCCCTTCACTTTGTGTGAAATAGATAACGTACACAGAAGAGAAAAAGGAGGTTATACAATGCACTTCTCTACTCGCCAGGTCAGGTGTCTTAACTAATGAGTTTTTGGACACCAGACCTGTTGAGTATAGTTCTGCATTGTATTGCCACCATTTTCTCTTCAGTCTGCAACAGTAGTCACAGACTAAGCAGAATGAAGAGATTATGGAGAAAATACAAGTATACATTTTTTAGTCCACCTCATATCTCTATACTAAAGACACACAAAGTGTTGTACTTGATAACTACTGGAGCTATGATGTGGCCAAAAAATAAAGTGTGCGGCGTAGTGTTTTATTTGACGCATGGTGTGTGTTGCCGGCGGCGAAATACGCAATTATCCACACATAATTGGGGGCAAAAAACAATAGTATTTATTTTCTTACAAACAAAATTTTTATTTAACTTCGCCTGCTAGGGGTAGAGTGATGGAAATGGGGGTGTGAAGCTGTGAGGCCTGGCTAAGTGTGGACGATGCAGGGGTGGCAGGAGAAGGGGCAATTAAACTAGTTGGGTCTGGTAGTTCGGGGATGGGCTTGACACATGAGAGGCCTGAGACGCACTGGAAGGGTGAGACAAACATGACATTACAGACACACTGGGAGGTGAGGGAGGATGAATACTGATAGTACGCATTTTTTAATTTTTTTCCCCTTTCTGGGATCGACGTGTTCTGGAAAGCCTCGGTGGGCTCATATGTCGTGGCATGGTCGTGGTGGGTGACCTGTCAGGGTCCGGCTGCACTGTGCTCGTAGAACGTGCAGCCATGCCAGAGTCCATAGTGCTCGTAGAGCGTGCAGCAATGCCAGAGTCCATAGTGCTCGTAGAGCGTGCAGCCATGCCAGAGTCCATAGTGCTCGTAGAGCAGAAGGCCATGCCAGAGTCCATAGTGCGCGTAGAGAGAAAAAGCCATGCCAGGGTCCATTGTGCTCGTAGAGCGGAAGGCCATGCCTGGGTCCTGCTGCATTGTGGTGGTGGAGCGGAAAGCCATGCCTGGGTCCTGCTGCATCGTGGTGGTGGTGGAGCGTAAGGCCATGCCTGGGTCCTGCTGCTGCATCGTGGTGGTGCGGAAGGCCATGCCAGGGTTCTGCTGCTGCATCGTGGTGGCGGTGCGGAAGGCCATGCCAGGGTCCTGCTGCTGCATCATGGTGTCAGTGGAGGAGGTCCAAGCAGGAGCAGCGGTTGTCATGGTGGTGGCAGTGGGCTGTCCTACAGCACTCGGCATGGTGGTGGTGCTGTAGTGGTGTCTGGCAGTGCTAAAAATAGAGGTGGCCGTGCAGTGGTATGCATCAGAGGTGGGCATTGAGGTCAATCGTGACAGTGTTAGCACAGGTGGATATGCCACCACTGTCTGCTGAAAATACCGACTCTGCTGCATAGCCTGCACGTGAGCAGCATTGCAGGCCTGCATGTCATGATCCCAATGGCAGGGGATCACAAAAGAACAAGCACACAAAAAACAGAACAAGCTCTAGGGTGATGGAAACTGAGCTGACCGCGATCCTGAACCTAATTCACAACACTAGCAGTAGCCGGGGAACGTGCCTACGATGATTCTAGACGTCTCGCGCCAGCCGAAGGACTAGCTTCCCCTATTAGAAGAAACAAAGACCTCTCTTGCCTCCAGAGAAACACCCCACAGAAATAGCAGCCCCCCACATGTAATGACGGTGAAATGAGAGGAAAGCACATACGTAGTAATGAAAACAGATTCAGCAAAATGAGGCCCGCTGAAACTAGATAGCAGAGGATACAAAAGTGAACTGCGCGGTCAGCGAAAAACCCTACAAAAAACCATCCTGAAATTACCTGAACTCATGTGCCAACTCATGGAACATGAGGAGTAATATCAGCCCACTAGAGCAACCAGCAACAAGGAATCACATAACTGCAAGCTGGACTAAAACAAAAATAAAGCAAAACGTGGAACAGGAAAATCAAAAACTTAGCTTGTCCTGAAGATTACTGAAGCGGAAAGCAGAGGTAACAAGACACACTGATTACATTGATCGCCGGCGAGGAAATGACAAGAAAGCCAGGTTAAATAGGAAACTCCTATATCCTGATAGAACAGGTGGACACCAGAGACCGCAGAGAACACAAGTCACCCAGTACCATCTGTAACCACCAGAGGGAGCCCAAAAACAGAATCCACAACACCTGCATGACACTAAGCTGGAGATCAGGAGTAAGGTGTTCTGACATGCCCTGTTCAATTTGGTTAAAAAAATGATGTGCTGGCCTCTGGAGGTCGGCTTTTACTTGGTCAAGGCTCTTGGTGTTTTGGTGACCTCCTGGATATGTGTATTCATATGGCTAAGGGCAGTATCCAGACGGTCACCCAAACCTTGAGTCCATCGTGAAAAACCGAGCTCAAGTCTCGGGCAAGAGTGACCTGTCCGATGCCCTCTGCCGCTGCCGGGAGGAGCCCCCCAAAAAAGGGGCAGAGGCAGAGGACTGGGAAAGGGGAAGACCTGATGGACCAGCTTCCTGGTCTCCAGTTAGTGTGACAGGCCCACTTGCTGCAGCACTGCAGGATGGTTGGGACGGGTCCGTGGCTGTCTGATGAAGGACCACTCCAGAACCTGGGTCAACAGTGCTGCTCCATGTGCTGTGAACAAAGGAAAAAAAATTAATACCAAAAACTGAATAAATGCCAACTCCTGTTGAATAGAACCATGCAGATTATGGCAATACAACACAACCTAATGCACAAAAGAAACACGTGCTCCAGAACCACTGGGAACACAGCTGTCTTGACGCAGGTCTTTGTTGAAGCGGTCCTTCACCGAACGCCAACATGTTTTGACTTTGGGCACTGTTGAAAAAACAAAACATAATGGCTAGACAATATACTTTTGGCAGTGCTCACACAACTGTGTGTGATGAGAGAAACTCCTGAGAGTTTGTGTCATTACACAGGAGTTGTGTGAGCACGGGCAAGGTCTCTGCTGCTTCACACTGCATTGCAATACTTACAAAATGCAGTTCGGACCCGAGTCGGGGCGTTGTCTCATCCATCCCACATTGCTTTGGCCACCTCATTCCATAGGCGCCGGATCGTGACGTTGTCCGTGTGCTGTGGAACACGGGTGTCCCACAACGGGACTCGCTCCTGTACCAGGGAGTTGAGGATATCATTGTCAATGAGGTCCTCATCCCGTTCTGGAACATAAAACATAAATGAAGACATTAAATGTTGTATACATTAACATAAGGAAAAGAAAGAAAACAGAGGCTGAGAAATGGCATGAATAAGGAAAGTCAAGATAAAAAAGGAGTCCAGAAGAAAAATGTAAAGAAAGAGGAAAGTAAAGAATGGAAGATTCAAGAATACTAAAGTGAGGATACAGTAAACAGTCAGCCAGGCATACTTACACTCTGCCGCCTTGACACCCGACCGTGACCCGCGCTGCTCCTGCTCACCCTCTGCCGCAGTGGAAGAAGTGCTCTAAAAAAAGGAAAAAAAATTGTCATATGTGTAGATGTGACAGTGAATACTTACCAATCTGAGGAGGTTAGCACTCACTTCACTGACATGTTCGGCTTGAGAAGGCCCACGACATTGCTCCTCATCAGAAAAGAAGACATTCTGATGCATGCAGAAAGAATGAAATGGCAGAAATTAGGACATGTAGAGACAGAAAATAGAAAATAAAGGCATTGGCTAGGATATACTCACATTGTTCAGAGTCTTGTTTCCTCCAAGGTGCTTTTGTATGCCTGCTCTGCTTCTCTGTCTACTGAGTAGTGACCTGCAACTGTTCACTTCCTCCCTTTATGACCTTGTATGTGGGGGGTGGTTTACCAGTGTCTAGACATGTTTTTCTCTGTTGCAACGCATGCGTTCACGAACGCAAGCAAACGCATGTGCTTGCGGCCGCATGCGTTCACATAGACAGCAATGTGTTTTTTTGCCGCATTTCTTACGCTAACAACTGCATACGTTTCTAGCCCGCAAATTGACGCCTCTAAAATTACTACATGTAGCGTTTAAAGCGCCAAACCGCAGACGAAGAAACGATGCATGCATTGTCAAACGCGGCAAAACGCAATCAAACGCAGACACATGCGTCCCTAATGTTAAATATAGAAATACACAACGCATGCGGATTATTGCAGAAGAAACGCTGCGGACACAACCGCAAATGTGAAACTGGCCTTACAAGGATGCTCCATCTCATTATACAGTATAAGAAAATGCCCAAAATGCAATTTGTCCCGGGCAAATCTGCTTCATGGCATCTGGGATTGCCCCTACACACAGGGTTTGGGCTGAGGCTCTTGGATATATTGATAAAATTTGGAAAATCAAAGACCCAAATACTCCCCTAGCTTGTTTATTTCATAGAACTGTATCCACTCAAATAATACACTTAGCTCTTCTTGTAGTCAAAAAGCGCATACTTCGATATTGGCTAAAGGAAGAAGTACCTCAAGTGTCTGAAATGATAAATACTCTAAAAACTCTAGTGTAGAGTTGAGCGACTTTTACTTTTTTAGAATCGAGTCGGGTTTCGCGAAACCCGACTTTGTCAAAAGTCGGGTCGGGTGAAATCAGCTGATTATTGCAAAAAGACACGAAACACAATGCAAGTCAATGGAGAATCAAAGTCGGCAGTGAGTGGAGGACAGGAAAACACCTACAGTGCCCATTTTAATGCCAAAAACATCAATTCTTATTACTGAAGCTTGTCAATCTTAATTTATAATAATAATTAGGCATTGAAAACAGGGGGTCATTTGGCTAAAGTTGTGGGGGGGTAGGGCTGGCTCAAGATTTTCGTGGGCCCAGGAAACGCAGAATACGTCACGGTGGTGGAGCAGGGAGAGGTAAGTATTTCAACTTTGCAAGTGCTGTGATCCTGAGTAAGCAGGGGGGCCTACTAGTTGGCAGTGGCACAGGGCCCCTCATAGTACAGCGGTGTGTTTGACGGCGGGCGGCGCCTCCCACTGCCAGAGACACTTTTACATACTATGAGGGGCCCTGTGCCAGTGCCAACGAGTATGCCCCCCCACCTGATGAAGGAACCTGCATTTTCATCTGCACCTTCCTCTTTGTCCCCGTGTAAGGTGGTATAGTATGCGGGAAGGGGAACCTGACTTTCAGCAGGGTCAGATTCTGGCTGTGTAGAGTGCAAGGGGAATGTAGTGGTCTGGGTCAATGTACCAGCAGACTCATCTAGCAGTGGCTGGCCAATGGGCAGGATGAGGAGGAAACACAGATATAGGCCCAAATAAGAAAGTAGGCTAAATCCAGTTCAAAATTGGTAACAGGACTAAACAGGCCCGCATTGCTTTGTTCAGTGGAGGACAACTGTCATGAGAGGCTGACACAGTTAGTAGACCCAAATAAGTAAGTAGGCTTAATGCAGTTCAAAATTTGGTAACAGGACTAAACAGGCGGCATTGCTTTGTTCAGCTGAGGACAACTGTAATGAGGGGCAGACACAGTTAGTAGGCCAAAATAAGAAAGTAGGCTAAATGCAGTTCCAAATTGGTAACAAGACTAAACTGGCAGCATTGCTTTGTTCAGCGGAGGACACCTGTAAGGAGTGGCTGACACAGTTAGTAGGCCCAAATAATTAAGTAGACTAAATGCAGTTCAAAATTGGTAACAGGACTAAACAGGCGGCATTGCTTTGTTCAGTGGAGGACAACTGTAATGAGAGGATGACACAGTTAGTAGGCCCAAATAAGTAAGTAGGCTAAATGCAGTTCAAAATTGCTAACAGGACTAAACAGGCGGCATTGCTTTGTTCAGTGGAGGACAACTGTAATGAGGGGCTGACACAGTTAGTAGGCCCAAAAAAGTAAGTAGGCTAAATGCAGTTCAAAATTGGTAACAGGACTAAACAGGCGGCATTGCTTTGTTCAGTGGAGGACAACTGTAATGAGGGGCTGACACATTTAGTAGGCCCAAAAAGTAAGTAGGCTAAATGCAGTTCAAAATTGGTAACAGGACTAAACAGGCGGCATTGCTTTGTTCAGTGGAGGACAACTGTAATGAGGGGCTGACACAGTTGGTAGGCCCAAAAAAGTAAGTAGGCTAAATGCAGTTCAAAATTGGTAACAGGAGTACACAGGCGGCATTGCTTTGTTGAGTGGAGGACAACTGTAAGGAGTGGCTGACACAGTTACTATGCCCAAATAAGTAAGTAGGCTAAATGCAGTTCAAAATTGGTAACAGTACACAGGCGGCATTGCTTTGTTGATTGGAGGACAAATGTAAGAAGTGGCTGACACAGTTACTAGGCCCAAATAAGTAAGTAGGCTAATTGAAGTTCAAAATTGGTAACAGGAGTACACAGGCGGCATAGCTTTGTTCAGTGGAGGACAACTGTAAGGAGTAGCGCAGACAGACACAGGTAGTGACCCTAAAATAAAAAGTAGGCTAAATGCAGTTCAAAATTGGTAACAGGAGTACACAGGTGGCATAGCTTTGTTCAGTGGAGGACAACTGTATTGAGTGACGCAGACAGACTTAGTAGGCCTAAAATAGAAAAGTAGGCTAAATGCGGTTCAAAATTGGTTACAGGAGTACACAGGCGGCATTGCTTTGTTCAGTGGAGGACAACTGTAAGGAGTGGCGCAGACAGACACAGGTAGTAGGCCTAAAATAAAAAGTGGGCTAAATGCAGTTCAAAATTGGTAACCAGAGTACACAGGCGGCATAGCTTTGTTCAGTGGAGGACAACTGTAAGGAGTGGCTGACACAGTTAGTAGGCCAAAATAATAAAGTGGGCTAAATGTCTGCCCAAAAAATGTTCATAAATAAACAGATGGCATAGCTAGGTACAGGGGTGGGCTCCTCTGCTGAGTAGCAGACAGTGGTAGTTGGCGCAAAGTATTAACTGGTCTAAATGGAGGCCAGGGCCCCTGTATATTTTTACTATCATCTATCATTTCAACAAATTTGTATTGGCAGTGCTACTGAAGGATTTAACAGCACAGACTACACAGTGGTGGAGCAGGGAGAGGTAAGTTTTGCAAGTGGTAGAGCACTGTTCGAGCTGGGGGGAACACTCTCTCGTGGGCGGCGGTACTGGCACAGGGCCCCTCATATTATGACGGTGTGTCTGACGTTGGTTGTGCACCACCACCGTCAGAGACACTTCATTGTACTATGAGGGACCCTGTGCCAGTGCCGTTGCCCAAGATTGGGCACACCCACCTGTCCAGGCAAACGGCACTCGCACGGGTGCTTGAGACAAGTGGTGACCACGGCCCTGTGGGGGGAGTCAGCCCATTTAGGGAGGTATAAAAATGGCCTATGGTGGACATTCAGCAGCTGCAAATGGAGGAATTTATAGCAGTCAGTAAGAGGAGACCAAAAGCAAGACATTTTTCAGGCAAGCTACGTGTCAGCAGGGAAGGTGGGGCTAAATAATTTGAAATCCATGATTGGTTCATTTTCATGAAGGTTAGATCATCAACATTTCGGGTAGCCAGACGAGTCCTTTTTTCAGTCAGTGAAAAAGCTGTGACCACCAATCAATAATATAGTATAAAAAGCAGGGTGTGATTCTAGATTAAAAATTTACTTTTAATAAACTCGTTAAAAAATGTAGACCCAAATAATCAAAACACATATAGAACTCACAGTACGTCACATTTCAAAAGAAGAAATGCCAATATCACAAATAAATCGAACTGCCTCAGACCTCAATATCCCAAGATCCCTATGAATAAATCTATCATGGAAACATAAAGGTCCGTTATCAGCTGGCAGTGCGGAAAAATATCAAATTTCACATCACCTGGTCATTTGGCAGATCAGACCACACTTCACCTGGTCATTTGGCAGATCAGACCACACATCACCTGGTCATTTGGCAGATCAGACCACACGTGCTCTCTATATATGCATCTATTACTAGCAATGACGGCTCAAGATGGTGTGTGAAAAAAGTGAACAGTTTCACCCTATTGTTACATATAACGAATAAATGACCGTTTTTAACTGGTGTAAAGACTGGGGAGATGGCACATCATTATCCATACAAATACCCCATCATAGAATATCACCAGTTTTTATATAGTGACCCCCAATACAAAGTAACGAAAAGGTATACTTCCCTACGCGTTTCGTTTTTCTCTACTCATCAGGGGAAGATTCCTGTAATTCTCCATTGAGATAGGAGGTTTATTCAGCAAGACGGGGTGCTGTGACGGTCAGTATGAAACCAGCAGCACTGAAGACTCTTTCTGATAGTACACTGGCAGCTGGGCAAGCAAGCTCCTGTAATGCATATTCTGCCAATTCAGGCTAGGTGTCTATTTTAACCCCTATCTGACCTCGGACGGGATAGTACGTCCGAGGTCAGATCCCCTGCTTTGATGCAGGGCTCCGCGGTGAGCCCGCATCAAAGCCGGGACATGTCAGCTGTTTTGAACAGCTGACATGTGCCCATAATAGGCGCGGGCAGAATCGCGATCTGCCCGCACCGATTAACTAGTTAAATGCCGCTGTCAAACGCAGACAGTGGCATTTAACTACCTCTTCCGGCCGGGCGGCCGGAAATGACGTCATCGCCGACCCCCGTCACATGATCGGGGGTCGTCGTTGCGTCAGGATGGTAACCATAGAGGTCCTAGGTACCTCTATGGTTACTGATCACTGGTGGCTGTGAGCGCCACCCTGTGGTCGGCGCTCACAGCACACCTCCATTTCTGCTACATAGCAGCGATCAGCAGATCGCTGCTATGTAGCAGAGGCGATCGAGTTGTGCCTGCTTCGAAGCATGGCAAAAGTAAAAAAAAAAAGTTAAAAAAAATGTGAAAAAAATAAAAAAATATAAAAGTTTAAATCACCCCCCTTTCGCCCCAATCAAAATAAATCAATACAAAAAAAAATCAAATCTACACATATTTGGTATCGCCACATTCAGAATCGCCCGATCTATCAATTAAAAAAAAGCATTAACCTGATCGCTAAACGGCGTAGCGAGAAAAAAATTCGAAACGCCAGAATTACGTTTTTTAGGTTGCCGCGACATTGCATTAAAATGCAATAACGGGCGATCAAAAGAACGTATCTGCACCAAAATGCTATCATTAAAAACGCCAGCTCGGCACGGAAAAAATAAGCCCTCAACCGACCCCAGATCACGAAAAATGGAGACGCTACGAGTATCGGAAAATGGCGCAATTTTTTTTTTTTTTTTAGCAAAGTTTGGATTTTTTTTCACCACTTAGATAAAAAATAACCTAGTCATGTTAGGTGTCTATGAACTGGTACTGACCTGGAGAATCATAATGGCAGGTCAGTTTTAGCATTTAGTGAACCTAGCAAAAAAGCCAAACAAAAAACAAGTGTGGGATTGCACTTTTTTTGCAATTTCACCGCACTTGGAATTTTTTTCCCATTTTCTAGTACATGACATGCTAAAACCAATGATGTCGTTCAAAAGTACAACTCGTCCCGCAAAAAATAAGCCCTCACATGGCCAAATTGACGGAAAAATAAAAAAGTTATGGCTCTGGGAAGGAGGGGAGTGAAAAACGAACACGGAAAAACGAAAAATCCCAAGGTCATGAAGGGGTTAAATGCCCAGTAATCAAAGGGGACGTTTGGTAGTTAGTCCAGACTTGCAAGTGCATGCTGGTTAAATGTCTAAGCATGCACGTTGTATTTAAATTTTGGAGATTCTTCCCTCTGCTAAAGGTCTTTGAGCATTTCTTACAGATACCTTTGCACTGATCATTCGGATCTTGGTTAAAAAATTCCCACACTGCACTATTCCTACTATGGAATACCTTTTCAGGCATTGCACGCTATGATACTTTCACCGGATGGGCACGCTGTCCTAAAAGTGTTTTTGGTTTTGTCAAACGTTTTTGGCCAGAAACGGGCCTGCCAGATGAAAGCTGTTGCGATGTTGATGGCTGCTGCGGATCATCCTCCTCCGCTTTTGAGCTACTGGCAGCAGCACCCTCTTCCCCCAATGGCTGCCAATCTGAGTCAACAACTAGGTCATCTATCACCTCCTCTTCAATGTCATGTGCACCTTCCTCTGTGTCATCGAGTAAGGTGCTATAGCGTTCGGGATGGGGCACCATAGTCTCATCAGGGTCAGATTCTGGCTCAGTACACTGCGAGGGCAATGTAGTGATCTGAGTTAATGAAACAGCATAATAATCTAGCTGTGGCTGTGCATTTGTGCACTCCATGTCCAATTCCTCTTGTAATGGGCTGTTAACAATTTCCCTTTCTACCCCAGGCACGGTATGTGTAAAGAGCTCCATGGAGTAAACTGCAGTGTCGCCTGCCGCATCCTTCACTTTTGCTTTGGGTGAAGGACACAAGGAAGCGACTTGTTCCTGACCGGGAGCATCCACTGATGACTCGCTGCTTTTATATTTCAAACTTTATGAAGAGGAGGCGAAAGAGCTAGAGGCTGAGTCAGCAAGGAAAGCCAAAACTTTTTCCTGCTGCTTCGGCTTTAAAAGCGGTTTTCCTACTCCCAGATAAAGGAGCCTTCGAGGCCTTGTGTAGCCAGACGATAACGCTAGCTCAACACCTCGAGCCTTAGGTGCTATTTCACTTTTCCCACTACCACCAGATGCTCCACCACCACCACCATCATTACCAGCTGGCAACGACCGCCCATGGCCTCTTCTACCAGACCTCCTCATTTTTGGGAAAATGTAACCAAAATAACAACCGTTATATGGTACTGTAAAACAAGGTAGAAGGTGTATATAAATAAATATAGAATTTAAATCTCCCTTTTTTGGGCAGGAGACTGCACTCAAACTCAGGCCCAGTGTATTACACTACACAATGTAAGTGGCAGAACGTGGCTGGAAGATATACGACAATGAGAACTGACGTAGATCCACTTAGTGGCAATTTAAATCACCCTTTTTGGGGGGGGAGACTGCACCCAAACTCAGGCCCAGTGTATTACACTACACAATGTAAGTGGCAGAACGTGGCTGGAAGATATATAAAAAAATACAAGGACTGTAGTACAATTTCAATCTCCCTACAATGATCTCAGGAGAAGTATGGCAGCCAGCAATAAAAAGGACTGCGGCACACAAAAGTGTGGACAAAGAAACAAGATAACTGTGCAGAAAGGAGCAACAGGATTTTTGCTTTTAAAAAAGCAGTTGGTTTGCACAGCGGCATACAAACAGCAATGCAGCTATCAGGGAGCCTTTTAAGGCAGCCTAATAAGCTACAGAGCTGATGCACAAAAATATAGCCTCCACTGTCCCTGCAAAAAAATGGTGGTGTTGGACAGTGGAAATCGCTACAGCACAAGCAGTTTCGGGGCTTAATCTTCCCTCCCTAACTATATCCCTTCTTCTGATGAAGCTGCAGCAACCTCTCCCTATGCTACGATCGGCAGAAGTAAGATGGCGGTCGGCGTGCATGCCCCTTTATAGCCCCTGTGACGCCGCAGAAAGCAAGCCAATCACTGTCATGCCCTTCTCTAAGATGGTGGGGACTGAGACCTATGTCATCACGCTGCCCACACTCTGCGTCCTCCTTCACTGGCTGAGAAATGGCACTGAAAACGTCATACGAAATGCGACTTTGGTGCGAAGATCACCGACCTCGTGGCCGATCCCACACTAGGATCTGGTCCGGTTTCACGAAACCCGACTTTGCCAAAAGTCGGCGATTTTTCAATTTGTCCGATCCGTTTCGCTCAACCCTACTCTAGTGGTATATAGCAAATTAGACTTAGAGAGACAAAACGAAAAGTCAACAATCAAATTATTCCACAAATGGAGATCCTTTATGGACATAAATGTTTCTTAATTTGGTTTCAATTTGGTACTTAATGACCAAGCAACTTTCTACAATTCTTTCCACTGTCATTTTATGAAGTTATAGCTCTGGAACACTTTCATATATCCCACTGATTCTGAGATTTTTCTGTCTTTTCATGACATATTGTACTTCATGTTAGTGGTAAAATCTCTTCAAATTAACTTGCTTTTATTTATGAAAAAAACTGATTTTTTTTTACACTTAAATCAGAGAGTTATGTCAAAATAGTTAATAAATAACATTTCCCACATGTCTACTTTCCATCAGCACAATTTTGGAAACATATATTTTTTGTTAGGATGTTATAAGGGTTAAAATCCTGCTGATACCACAATGCTGAGCCACTGCTTCCGTATGTGTCCATATTTTTGCACATACTGTTTGGTACTGTGTGCCCTCTAATATTCCTCCTATCATTGCACTCAAAGTATGAGATCAACAAAAGCGCCCCACAGACCCAAAGATACCACCACAGTGAATTCCTCCACAGTACCCTCCACACGCACAGTATGATGACCCTACTGTACCCCACCCCACAACTCACCCAGAAAAGTATGATGACCCCTACATCATATGATCGCCCAACTGTGACCCTCACACAACCATACATACAGTATAATGCACTGCATGGTCCTCAACATAGTATAATGCACCACATGGTCCTTACAGTATAATACACCCCATAGTCCTTTGTATAGTATAATGCACCCCAAGCTCTATATAGGATAATGCATCCTATAGTCCTCTGTGTAGTATAATGCACCCTATACTCTATACATTACAATGCACCCCATAGTCCTCTGTATAGTATAATGCATCCCATAGTCTATACAGCATAATGCACCCCATAATCAACTATACAGTATAATACACCCCATTGTCCTCTGTATAGTATAGTGCACCCCAAGCTCTATATAGGATAATGCATACCATAGTCCTCTGTGTAGCATAATGCACCCCATAGTCTATACAGCATAATACACCCCACAGTCATCTATGCAGTATAATGCACTCCATAGTCCATACAACATAATGTAATACATTGTCCATACAGCATAATGCACCCCATAGTTTATACAGTATAATGCATCCATAGTCCTCTGTATAGTATAATGCACCCCTAGTCCATACACTATAATGCACTCCATAATCTATACAGCATAATACACCCAATATGTTATACAGTATAATGCACCCCATAGTCATCCACACAGTATAATGCACCCCATGGTCCTACATTTGGAATCATGCACCCCATAGTCCATACAGAATAATGCAACTTATAGTCCTAAAGGCAATGTCAGAATAATTTTTTTATTTTTACAATTTCTCCTCGCTTGGAATTGTATTAAGTTTTCCTGTACACTACGTGGTGAAATGAATAGTGTCATTCAAAAGTGCAACTTGTCCTCCACAACACAATCCCTCATATGGCTATGTGGACAGAAAAATAAAAAAGTTGTGAGTTTGGGAAAAATGGAGGAAGAACAAAGAAGCAAAAATGAAAATTGACCTTGGCACTAAGGGGGTTCAATAATGACTTTACAGGGAGCAAGAAAACAGATGACAATTATTCTCTTACTCCATACACAATAGACGATCTAGTGAACATGTTACACATCACACTTCTCTCATCACGACTTTAGTGTCATCATTATTACATGCGGCTTTCACTGCTGCCATTTCCCAATCATCAGTTAATAAATGGAATAACATGACAACTTCCTCAAATAACACTAATTGGAACAAAGAGGAAAACTACAAATATAGATATAAAAGTAATACACTATCTCCTTATTCAGTATTAGAATGCGCTTTCCCTTTAAATGTAGCGCCGCGTGCCCCAACCATCAACCAATAGCATCGCAGGATTTGAACTCAAAGAAAGAAAAAACCGTCAGTTGGTGCCAGTCTGCGATAGCTCTATTAGAGATAAGACAGGCTCCTTACTGATTACGAGAAGCGACACTTTTTGGATTTGTACCCGGATCGTTACCTGCTGATTGGGAGACAACCGCCACCGGCCGCTCTACAGAGGTGAGAATCATTGTGTGATGAATAAACTGCCGATTTATGTCATTCCAGATACTGACAGTTGGGATCTATACTGAAAGCAATCACATATAAAAAAGCAAATGATTTCACCATAAATCCCAGATATAGATAACAGGGAGATTATGGATAAACGGGATAAAATTTGGTGAATTTGAATAAATATTTAAAATGTGAATAATGATGTGTAAATATTAATCTGAAAAACACGGGGCCATTTATTTCTCCTAGAAATTCCCAGATCCAATATTTAGAAGTGCATGGCCATTATTAGCCTGTATATAATAGTTATATCATACATGTAGTGGAGATATGACGAATATTGTACTGGATCATCAGTCACTATACAGGGAGGTAGCGGATATATGCTTTATAGGTTTATATGGCGGTCACAGTGCAGTCAGTATAATGTAGATATATGTAGTCTTTCCTTATCATAGGACATGAAATCAATCAGGATAGGCATCAATGACCGATTATATATTTTTATTTTTTTAAAGCACCACTGCAGTGGTTTTTTTTACTGCACCGCAGGAGTGGAGCTTTTTATGTAATTCTCCTGGCCCCTGTCTTATAGTCACCTGCCGCCCCTTCATCCTTTTCCAGTGTTGGTCCTATCAGTCTCCGGTGAATTGTGACCGTCCATCAGCTCCAGTGTTTCATGGAGCGGCGCAGACATCACTTTTCAATACCCCTCTATGAGAGCCTCATTCTGGCTCTCATAGATTTGCATTAAGCTCTTGTTACGTAACTTCTCACTTGCGGCCGGTCAGAAGCTACAGGCACAAGATGGCACCAAGTATAAGAATGTGGGCAGGGGGCTTACATTAAAAGCACCACTCCAGCAGTGCAAACAAACCAAAATGCTGGAGTGGTGCTTTAAGTAGAAAATAGGGTTTGTTTTGTTTATTAGCTACAGCGCCACTTCTGTCAATGGGTCATGTTGGGTATTACAACTCAGCACCAGTCAAGTCAATAAAGCTGCAATACTGCAACCCATGTAATGCAGGCTGTGGTAGTTAGGCTTTGGGTTACACATTAGGTTGGTAGTATTACTCTACTAGGGATCCTATGGACAGAGCCATTCTCTGCATATTCAGGTTTTTCCTTTTTCTGTATGTTTCCAGGAAGAAGAGTAAAGATGGCCATGAGGAAGCGGAAGAGAGAACTGATCGCCCAGTATGAAGAGGAGTGGTAAGTAGATGAGGTTACATCACTGCAGTCATCACAATCCATACACTTACACCGGCAAATCCATAGTGACCATTACACATCACCACTACACATATTTATACCATTTACAGCACAAAACTAATGTCAGATCCCCATGAGGAGAGCACCCAGCAGGATGTAAGTGAATTATGTGTAGCCATCATACGACCATGTGCATGAGGCCTAATACTATATTATCTACCTCTTCTACCATAGATCACTGTCTGCCACCCAGGAAGTGGCCAAGAGGAGGAAGACAGAAGATGACATCCCCCAGCCAGAACAGCGGGCAGCTTTCGCCGCACTCCTTGGTAAGACTCATTGCACCTTACAAGATTTCCAGATATAAAGTATTAGATTATATGGCATGTATTTTTATATTAATCTATTTTATGTGTATAATGGTAGAGAAACATGTAGGGAAGGGTTCTCCCTCAGCCTCCTATAATTATACCTAGTATGATACAGCAGACAGGAGCGGTCGGTCACTATGTGGTGAGCAGTGTCGTGGCTTTGGCTTTACTTCAATAGTGATGGCATATCTTTAGGACAATTCTTCAGTATCTGATCAGTGGGTGTCGGGGGCCAAATCTCCAGCAATCAGATATTGATGAGCTATCCTGAGGATAATCCATCATTAATGAAGAACTCTACAACCCCAATAATTTAACATTAATAGCATTAAAAAGGTTGTCATTACAAAGTTCATAGTGAAATAATTCTATTTTCTCATTTTTGTAGAAGAAGAATACATCAGATGTTTTCTAGCCAGGGACAGCTGTCTTAAGATTTCGGACAAGGTATTTTTGTAGTGAAGGATAAGAAATCATCCAGATTTGAGAAGATCCTTCATAGGGAAATAAAGGGCTTATTCTTATATAATAGTAGCCAGATATTACCAAACATAGGAATATACAGCTATATATGTTCTGTATTATATATATCCTCTACCTCTGCTTCTCATCCCTCTAGTATCTCCTCGCCATGGTCGTCACTTACTTCAGGAGAGCAGGACTGTGATCTTCAGAATATGGAACCTTCTTCTTTCCAGCTCTGTGAGTCTCTTTTATTATTACACTTTTATGTCTATAAATAACTTTACTTTATTTTATTGTAAAACCAAAATATCTTTTCTACCACTCATGTAAATACATGATAATTATATTTGTTGTTATATTTCTGTATTTTCTTCTGAAGTGGATTCTAATTTATTTGGATTCATTTTTCTTCCATCCAGGTTTTTAGCCAACCAGTTTGAAGAAGACGTGCCCTATCAACAGGAGATCTACCGCTGGGCCCTCGGATGGACGTGGAGCATGAAGAAGGACCGACTTCTACAGTTCCGCAATGTTCTTCTCACCAGGATGGGATTTCAGGCTTGGGTGGATCGAGCCACCTGTGATCTGGTTAGCAATATAAACAGTAATAATATAAAGCTGATCTGTAAATAGGTATCACAATGTAAACAGTATACATAAATAAATCCCTTAGATCTGATGGGGTGGTTGTACTTACTTTGAAAATCCATGTCAAAATGGTCTTGTAATCCTGTTAGGGTATGTGTCCACGTTCAGGATTGCATCAGGATTTGGTCAGTATTTTACATCAGTATTTGTAAGCCAAAACCAGGAGTGGGTGATAAATGCAGAAGTGTTTCTATTAGACTTTTCCGCTAATTGTTCCACTCCTGGTTTTGGCTTACAAAAACTGATGGAAAATCCTGACCAAATCCTGATGCAATCCTGAACGTGGACACATACCCTTAGGTAGAGCATTTTATGAATGCAGCCATAGCTGGACTCATGAAATCCTTGTTTTAATGTCAAGGAAGAAAACTTTAATAAGTAATTATGCAGTCATTCTGCCATGGTTTTTAAGTCATCCCATCAATATCATCAGGTCCAAAATATATGCAAATTGAATTATGATTAATGGTGATATATTCCCTTTAAACTCTGATTATAATCACTTATTTCATTCTAGATCATGGCACAAGACCCTGACCACTGGGCATGGAAGAGAGACAGGAATCCATCACAGCTGGGCAATTCGTTGGTTCAGGAGGAATAATGCCCTACCCTAATCTCTCTGAAACATCGTTCCATGCAAGAAGGAGGAAGGTGTGAATATCTAATGCATGAAAGAAGAGCTGCTGGACCCACAAGGAGATGAATATGGCTGGAAGAGGAACATAGCTGCTGGACCTGGAAGGAGAAGAACATAGCTGGAAGGGAAACTTAGCTGCTGGTCCTGCAAGAAGAACAGCTAGAAGACGTGACGGATGAAGAACTGGAAACAGGAGAGAAGTATTCTTAAAGGGAACTTGTCACCTCCCAAGGCATTTTTTAACTAAAAGAGCCACCTTAGGCAGCACTAATGCTGCATTCTGTCAAGATGGCTCCTTTAGTTGGGGTTCCTTTCAACGCTGCAATATCCGTTTTTATAATTTGTCCCTCATACCTGTCTTTTCCCGCCGGACACAAACGCCTCCCAGCCATCACTCAATACTCCATGCGCCAGGGGCCGCCTCCACTTCCTTCATTAACATCCCTGGCACCTGCGCTGTAAGTTCCCATCGTGTGATGGGAGTCGAAGGGCAGAGCAAACTGCGCATGCCTGAAAAAAATCTTACAGCTCAGGCACCGGGGACGTTAATGATGGAACTATATGTATGAGGGACAAATTATAAAAACGGATATTGCAGCATTGAAAGGGACCCCAACTAAAAGAGCCACCTTGACAGAATGCAGCATTAGTGGTGCACAAGGTGGCTCTTTTAGTCAAAAACGCCTGGGGGGTGACAGGTTCCCTTTAATAGTCACACACAGAACATGCACATCCCACTGTACACAGACAACATACATACATACATACACACACACACAGACACCCTTCTTGAAAAGTATAATGTTACAGGTTATATATATTAGATTCCTTGATAGGGCGTTGATCCAGGGAACTAGTCTGATTGCCGTATGTGGAGTCGGGAAGGAATTTTTTTCCCCAATGTGGAGCTTACTCTTTGCCACATGGGTTTTTTTTGCCTTCCTCTGGATCAACATGTTAGGGCATGTTAGGTTAGGCTATGGGTTGAACTAGATGGACTTAAAGTCTTCCTTCAACCTTAATAATATCTATGTTACTATGTATTCTTAATAGTCACACACAGAACATGCACATCCCACTATACACAGACAACATACACACAGACACCCCATATGCTGTACACATAGACACACTGTATACTTTACACATAATTGTTATTTTTTCACAGTTGTTATATTTTATAGTGGTAACCTCCCTTAGTATGCCCGGAGGAAGGGCAGTACAGCAGCCATGGTTTCCCTACAGGTTTCCACCACTGGGGTTTTTTCCTGTCCTGAGTGTTGCTGTACGCTCTTTGTGAGTGATGGGAGGTAACCAGCACATATAAAGCATATAATAAACTTCACACTATTTAAACTTTCAATGATGTGTCTGAGTCTTTATTTTATACTTTCATGTGTGGAAAGGACCACCATCAGATCATTACTGCCCCTACTGTTTTATGGGACCTGGTGTTTTCTGCTGTTTTCTTTGCGAAGATCTTCTATGTCTTTAAGAAAGTCTGATGCTTGTTCTGGTGCTGAAAATGTTTGTATTCTTCCTCCAGGTGAAAACACTTTAAGATTCGCTGGGAATTGTAATGAGAAGCGGATTTTTTTCTTTACTAGATCAGTGCATATTCCACTAAAGGCGCGTCTTTTCTTTGTTACTTCCACCGAGTAGTCACTGAAAATTAACACTCTATGTCCATTTAGCACTGAGGTGGAGAGCATTTTCTGTACCTTTGTAAGATGTCCGCTTTGTCTGCATAGTTCAGGTATTTCACAATACCAGGCCTGGGCTTATAAGCAGAAGAGGTGGTGGTGGTGGGCTACTCTGTCACACTTTCAATGGTGTATTAATGCCCAGAGCTTTTGGTAGGTCTAGTGTGCATATACTTGTAAGCTGGCTACGGGTAATAGATTCTGGTAAACCAATAATCCTAAGATTGATTCTCCGGGATCTATTCTCCAGATCATCAAATGCAGTAAGATCACATCTTTAATATGCATTTAATTACTTTATTTGCTGATATAAATTTATTCAGATAAAAAATGCAATTCTCTCTCAAAATTGCATCGGCCTGCCTGTGCAGTAGCATCTATCGAATCGCTGGTAGATGTTACTGCACAGGCACCACTGGCGCCATCTTGGTTGAGACAATTTTTTTTCTTTGGAAAACCGCCGGCGCCTGCCTGCTAAATGTGAATTTTTTTTTCAAAGCATATTATAGTCGTTGTGTAAAATAGGGGATGACCTGACATAAACCATCAGTATGAATAGCTAAGAAGAGCACCACATAAAGACCTCTACCACAGACCGCCCTGGAGCACGAGAATCTCATTCATTGAAAACTGAAAATAAAGATTAAACAACAACCACAAGACAGATTTCATCAACCTAGTTATCATTCGGATCAATAGTATGACGCCAACCTGACACTGTAGGCTCCTCAGCACAATCCTGCTGACAGGTTCCCTTTAAACATTTCTTGAAATATCCAAGACTCTTTCTAAACATACCTTTATTTATTTTTCTTTAAGGGAATGTGTGACATACATTATTTTAAATGACCAATAATACCACATAGATGGGACGAATACCATCACACCATGGCAGGACCACATATTACCACCGCATAGTGACCAAATAATACTGTACCATATACAGGGACAAATACCATCACATCATGATCATACCAAATATTACCACCACAGAATAACCGAATACTACAATACTGATCATTAATTGGACCAACAGTGGCAGATCTGAAGATCGTTTGTATCTCAACCCAAATTAGTTCTTCTTGAAAGGGTTACCGCGACACACGGGATGGAAGAACTCTCATATGATGAGAGGGTGGAAAAGTTGTGCTTGTTTAGCTTACAAAAAAAATGTCTCAGAGGACATCTCATTTATTCTGTAAGTATAAACAGGGTCATAGCATCCATAGCAGAAGTTCTGATTGCCCCCCCCCCCCACCACACAAAAAAAAATATTAAAATATTTGGCAGGTCACTGAACCACAGAAAAGCATAGCCCACAACTTGGCGGCCTTTATAAAGTAATGTTTGTCCTACTGAAGCCCTCGATTCCCCTTTCATTGCACCCATAAAGTACAATACTAACAAAAGTGCCCCATAGCCGTCCATGTAGTATAAGTGCCCTCACACCGCTCCACACTGTGCTAATAGCCCAAACTAGCCCTCCAAACAGTACAATGGACCCCGCACAATCCTTTACACTCTATAAATGCTTACATGCAGTATAATGCACCCTCCATAGTCCTCCATATTGTATAATATATCCCATATTCCTCCATATATTGTAATGCAACCCCATAGTCCTCCATAGAGGATAATGCATCCAATGGTCCTCAATATACAGCTGTGTGAAACGTTTTTGCCCCTTCCTGATTTCCTTTTCTTTTGCATGTTTATCACACTTGAATGTTTCAGATCACCAAACAAATTTAAATATTAAACAAAGATAACACAAGTAAACACAAAATGCAGTTTTTAAATTAAGGTCTTTGTTATTAACCCCTTTCTGACATCTGACGTACTATCCCGTCGAGGAGGGGTGGGCCCGTATGCCCACCGACAGGATAGTACGTCATACACGATCGGCCACGCTCACGGGGGGAGCGCGGCCGATCGCGGCCGGGTGTCAGCTGACATCCGGCACTATGTGCCAGGAGCGGTCACGGACCGCTCCCAGCACATTAACCCTGGCACACCGCGATCAAACATGATGGCGGTGTGCTGGCAGTACAGGGAAGCATCGCGCAGGGAGGGGGCTCTTACCTCCCTCCCTGCAGCAGGCCCGGATCCAAAATGGCCGCGGCATCTGGGAGGGAGGTGGCTTACCAAGTGCCTGCTCAGAGCAGGCGCTTGGTAAGCCTGCAGTGCTCTAAGTCAGATCGCTGATCTGACAGAGTGCTGTGCAAACTGTCAGATCAGCGATCTGTGATGTCCCCCCTGGGACAAAGTAAAAGAGTAAAAAAAAAAATTTCCAAATGTGTAAAAAAAAAAAAAAAAATTCCTAAATAATGAAAAAAAAAATATTATTCCCATAAATACATTTCTTTATCTAAATAAAAAAAACAAAACTACACATATTTAGCATCGCCGCGTCCGTAACGACCCAACCTATAAAACTGTCCCACTAGTTAACCCCTTCAGTAAACACCGTAAGAAAAAAAAAACCAACGCTTTATTATCATACCGCCGAACAAAAAGTGGAATAACACGCGATCAAAAAGACGGATATAAATAACCATGGTACCGCTGAAAATATCATCTTGTCCCGCAAAAAACGAGCTGCAATACAGCATCATCAGCAAAAAAATAAAAAAGTTATAGTCCTCAGAATAAAGCGATGCAAAAATAATTATTTTTTCTATAAAATAATTTTTATCGTATAAAAGTGCCAAAACATAAAAAAATGATATAACTGAGGTATCGCTGTAATCGTACTGACCTGAAGAATAAAACTGCTTTATCATTTTTACCAAACGCGGAATGGTATAAACGCCTCCCCCAAAAGAAATGAATGAATAGCTGGTTTTTGGTCATTCTGCCTCATAAAAATCGGAATAAAAAGCGATCAAAAAATGTCATGTGCCTGAAAATGTTACCAATAAAAACGTCAACTTGTCCCGCAAAAAACAAGACCTCAAATGACTCTGTGGACCAAAATATGGAAAAATTATAGCTCTCAAAATGTGGTAACGCAAAAAATATTTTTTGCAATAAAAAGCGTCTTTCAGTGTGTGACGGCTGTTAATCATAAAAATCCGCTAAAAAACCCGCTATAAAAGTACATCAAATTCCCCTTCATCACCCCCTTAGTTAGGGAAAAATTAAAAAAATGTATTTATTTCCATTTTCCCATTAGGGCTAGGGTTAGGGTTAGGGCTAGGGTTAGGGATAGGGCTAGGGTTAGGGCTAGGGTTAGGGCTAGGGTTAGGGTTAGGGCTAGGGCTAGGGTTAGGACTAGGGCTAGAGTTAGGGTTAGGGCCAGGGCTAGGGCTAGGGTTAGAGTTGGGGCTAGGGTTAAGGCTACAGTTAGGGTTGGGGCTAAAGTTAGGGTTAGGGTTGGGGCTAAAGTTACGGTTAGGGTTTAGATTACATTTACGGTTGGGAATAGGGTTGGGATTAGGGTTAGGGGTGTGTCAGGGTTAGAGTTGTGGTTAGGGTTACTGTTGAAATTAGGGTTAGGGGTGTGTTTGGATTAGGGTTTCAGTTATAATTGGGGGTTTCCACTGTTTAGGCACATCAGGGGCTCTCCAAACACGACATGGCGTCCGATCTCAATTCCAGCCAATTCTGCGTTGAAAAAGTAAAACAGTGCTCCTTCCCTTCCGAGCTCTCCCGTTTGCCCAAACAGGGGTTTACCTCAACATATGGGGTATCAGCGTACTCAGGACAAATTGTACAACAACTTTTGTGGTCCAATTTCTCCTGTTACCCTTGGGAAAATACAAAACTGGGGGCTAAAAAATAATTTTTGTGGGAAAAAAAAGATTTTTTATTTTCACGGCTCTGCATTATAAACTGTAGTGAAACACTTGGGGGCTCAAAGTTTTCACAACACACCTAGATAAGTTCCTTGGGGGGGTCTAGTTTCCAATATGGGGTCACTTGTGGGGGGTTTCTACTGTTTAGGTACATTAGGGGCTCTGCAAACGCAATGTGACGCATGCAGACCATTCCATCTAAGTCTGCATTCCAAATGGCACTCCTTCCCTTCCGAGCCCTCCCATGCGCCCAAACTGTGATTCCCCCCCCACATATGGGGTATCAGCGTACTCAGGACAAATTGGACAACAACTTTTGGGGTCCAATTTCTCCTCTTACCCTCGGGAAAATACAAAACTGGGGGCTAAAATATATTTTTTTAGGGAAAGTTTTTTTTAATTTATTTTCACGGCTCTGCGTTATAAACTGTAGTGAAACACTTGGGGGTTCAAAGTTCTCACAACACATCTAGATAAGTTCCTTGGGGGGTCTAGTTTCCAATATGGGGCTGGGATTCCTGGGAAGATTCCTGCACAGACCGACGCTGAAAGGGCGGGGAACCTGGGGGAGCGTCTGACAAGCGCAGTACACATGCCCAGGAATCCCAGCCCCGCACTGTGCATAATGCCTAACAAAGTGCGGGGCAGGGATTCAGTAACAGAGTGGCCGCACTGCCCGCACAGGCGCAGTCAGGAACCCGGCATCTGAGCTGACTGCCAATTCTCAATGCGCCTGCCCCACGCAGGCACGCAGAGCGCAGGCACCGGATTTAAGAAGAAGAGCACGCAGGGGGCGGCGACCATCGCCCCAGAAGAGATGAGTGACGGCAGTTGGGCGCTTCACAGAGGAGGCTTCAGACCCGCCTCCATGGACAAAGATAGGTATTTTTGAAAAGTTTCAAAGTGCTTTATTTTAGTAATACATGAACAAAAAACTAAAAGAGCCACCTTGTTAGAATGCAGCATTACTGCTGCACAAGGTGGCTCTTTTAGTTTATAACGGCTGGAGGGGGGTGACATTGGCCCTTTAACTGAGGCAATTGAGGCCTGCAGTTCTTTGGATGTCATTGTGGAGTCTTTTTAACCTCTTGGATGAGTTATCGCAGCACTCTTGAGGTAATTTTAGTTGGCCAGCCACTCCTGGAAAGGTTCACCGCTGTTCCATGTTTTCTCCATTTGTAGATAATGACTCACACTGTGGTTCGCTGGAATCCCAAAGATTTAGAAATGGCTTTATAATCTTTTCCAGACTGATAGATCTCAATTATTTTGTTTCTCATTTGTTCCAGAATTTCTTTGGATTGCGGCATTATGTCTAGCTTTTGAGGGACTTTTGGTCTACTTCACTTTGTCAGGTCCTATTTAAATGATTTCTTGATTGAGAATAGGTGTGGCAGTAATCAGGCCTGGGTGTGGCTAAGGAATTTGAACTCAGCATCCCTAAGATGTGATAAACCACAGTTAATTTATTATTTAAAAGGGGGTAGGGTAGGGGGCAATCACTTTTTTCATAGAGGGCACTGTAGGTTTGGATTTCTTTTTCCTTTAATAATAAAGACATTCATTTAAAAACTACATGTTCTGTTATTTTTGTCTTATATTTAAATTTGTTTGGTCATGTGAAACATCTAAGTGTGACAAAAATGCAAAAGAATAGGACATCAGGAAGGGGGCAAACACTTTCACACAAATGTAGTATAATGCAACACACAATATCATACAGAACAGTCCCAGCACTTTTTGCGGGCCCCCACAGCGAGGAGGTAACAACAAGCTTAGGAAGCTAGCAGAGCAGTGAGGTATGTGGCCAGGTGAGCCCATTATCCCAATCTGGATTCTTTAAGACGTCTCTGGGGTTTCAGCAATGGTCAATGAAGCAGTCCTCTGTTCTACCAGCCGGGTCCATAGTACCCTAAGCTGAGATCCTGAAGAGTCACACCGACAAGAAGAAAAAGAATTTTTAAATATAGTGGCATGTAACCTATTTTTAGATTTAACAAGCGTCTATCAGTCTAGTGGAGCGCCCCCAGACACAGGGCCACGAGTTCTCGGTACCGGGCCTCTCTGGTTCAGTTCTGAGGCTGTCACGGTGGCTAGACCCGGTCCGCGACCCTGCTAAGGGGCGTCCAATAAAAGTGGTACAGTCTGTCAGGGATTCGTGACGCCACCTGTGGTGTCCGGTCAGGGTGACCGACGCTGCTGTGGGGTCCGCTGGGGTGATGGAATGGCAGCTGGATGGTATACCATCCCACAGGTGAAGTATGTCCCCAGGGCTTCCCAGTAAGGTGGATGGTGATGGTGTGAGGTGCAGTCAATAATGAGGACACAGGGTTGCAGTCTCTTTACCTCTTTACTGAAGACTTCAGGATCCTCAATCCAGAGCACGCTTAACAGGGCTATCTTAGACCGGCCGGTCCGATGGGCACATCCAGAGTTCCCTTTGCAGGTGGAAATCAGTGCCTACCACTAGCACCTGTGTGTTGTAGTGCTACCCTGCTGAGCATTCGGAATAGTCCTCACAACTGCTGTTCTCGTTCGTTCGTTCTTTCTAATTCTCTCTCGCTTGTTCCAGATGTTACTAGTTTCTTGTCCCCCAGGTATGTTATGGCTAGGACGCACCCGTATGACGGGAAGGCTCGGAGCTCTTCCGGGACCCTAGAGACGCCCCTCTCCACGCGTTGCCCCCTATGTCTTCGTAGGAAATTTAAGGTAGACAGCCAACCTATAATTAACTGTCCTGTGGAGTTTGAAGTAAGGTCTTGAGTCAGTTACTCCCGCGGTGTTCCGGCCACCGGCTACGCACCTCAGTAGGATGTTGCCTCGGTCTCACAGCACGACTCCTACTGGCTCTCCTTTGTGCTTGATCTCGTTTCTCACTGTTCCACAATATCCTTCCCTTTGTGTCACTTTCTTAGGATACCGCCGCGGGGTGTGCAGGCGCGGTTCCTGTTATGATCCGGTGACCTTGGAGCCGCATGGAACTTTCTCTGAGTTGGTGGAAACTATACTGACCGCAAATCCTGAACTTATCACCGCAACTAGAAGTAGCCATGGGGTGTGCCTAACAAATCCTAGACACCTCGACACAGCCGGAGGACTAAATACCCCTATAGATGGAAATAGGAATTCTACCTTGCCTCAGAGCAGAACCCCAAAGGATAGGCAGCCCCCCACAAATATTGACTGTGAGTAGTAGAGGAAAAGACACACGCAGGCAGGAAACAGGATTGAGCAAAAGAGGCCACTCTAGCTAAAATAGGAAAGGGTAGGACAGATTACTAAGCGGTCAGTATTAAAACCCTTCCAAAAATATCCACAGCAGAAAATACAAAAATTCCACCATCTTACTAAAGATGTGGAGCGTATATCTGCAACTCCAGAGAATCCAACAAGACTGAGAAAACACTGACACAGTCTAAGCTGGACAAGAGAAAAACAAATGAATAGCACAGAATTATTAAGCACACAGCATGTGTGCCACAGAAACAAAAACCAGACACTTATCTTTGCTGAATTGGCAGCAAGGCAGGAGGAACAGACAAAGATCCAAAACCTCTCAGAACCATGGACAACTGGCAAGGACTAAAGAATCCTGCACAACTAAATATCCCAGTCAGAACTGCAATCAGCAGATACACCTGGCTGGACTGCAACTCAGGGACAACTGCATTCCCACCTACAACCACTGGAGGGAACCCAAAAGCAGAATTCACAACAGGTTCCGTAATGTTCTGCTCTGTTCGCTAGGCACCTGCCGGGTTCCCACGCCTGACAGGGACCCCCCTGTGTCTTCTCCCTGCAACACCCCCTGCCACGGGATGTTGCCTGAATCCAACCCAGTCAGCTTCTGACTAACTTCGTATCCAACCCCTAGTTTTACCAGTGTGAGGAGTGGCCCAATAAATAAAGCCTTTTTCTCCCCCTAGTGGCCGGAGTGTGAAGTGTAATGTGTGCTGGTGATACCTGGTCAGTAGAATTCCTTCAGTGCCATCAGACGTACCATCACTCCCCTTAGCGGCAGAGTGTCATACTGCAACGACCAGATCTCTGGGGCGCTGCACTCCCCCCCGGTTAAATCCAGTACTCCTGGACTGGGAAGAAGAACAACAATTCATTTCAGCAAAAGACATACAAAATTTTTGAAATGCTTAAAACAAGTAAATAGAACAATGCTTCCCTTTATGGGAGGTGTGGACACTTGAACGTTACGAACAAAGCAAGGTTAAATATTTTTAAATAACATCCTATTCTTCATACTATAAATAACTCTCATTACCCAGCCGTGTATTCTACTAAGTGCAAATTCTGAACAATAATTTAACTTTTCCTTTAAGGGCGTATAAGCTGAACCCACTAAAGGCCTACTATAAAATACTATAAAAATAACTCAACTTTTCTTTCTAGCTTCACCAATGCAGGACCGCCTAGCACCCCGGCTGGGCCTACTGTCATTGTCTCTCTTTCAACAACCAACTGTCGTTCTACGGTTCTCAGGAGGACTCTCTCTCTAACCCCTATGGGTTTAGGTAGAAAAAGAGTATGAAGACAAACAGTTAACTATTTACAGTTTCAGGTTTCTGAGGTTTATCCTTACGACGGTAGGTTGCATGGCACCAGTTGGTAGCGAACACGTCCTGGGCTGGGAAGATCTGTGTTTGACTTCCCATCCGATGCGGTATCAATGTCACTAATCGGATTTTCAGGTATAATCTGGGTTCGAATGTCAATTTTGGTAGTAGGTTCAGTAGCGGCAATAATGCCCAATGTGGTAGTAGTATTAGGGTTTGTAAGTTCAGAGTTAGTTTTAGTCATGGCAGCAGGTGGCGCTGCAATGGGGCCTACCATTAGGTCTTCTGTCACTGGGGCAGGGTTGCTCTTCATACCTGCTTCAGATGCGGTCCCTCCGGTTCCGGCCTGCTCCGTCTCCGCTGGGATCTGGAACGCTGACTGCGGGGCCTTGCGCTGTGGCGTTGTCATCTCTGTTTGCAGTATCTCGCTTTCCGGCAGGGCCTTGCTTTCTGGCTTCAGAGCGCTGGAACTTCTTTCTTGCTCTGGACCAGGTGTTGAGCCATTTTTTTTTTCGCACTCTGTTTTGTCTTCTCTTTCCTTTTTATCTCTGGGTGGCTGAGGAGTCTGGTGCTAGCATGGATATTCAGGAATTAGCTTCTCGTGTGGACCAGCTTGCTAGGGTACAGGGTATTTCTGATTATATTGTTCAGACTCCTGTTTTAGAGCCGAAGATTCCTACTACTGATTTGTTTTTTGGGGACAGGTCCAAATTTTTGAGTTGTAAAAACAACTGTTAGGCTACGTTCACACTAGCGTTGTGCGCCGCTGCGTCGGCGACGCGACGCACAATGCACCGAAAAACGCATGCAAACGCACGCAAAAACGCTGCGTTTTTTGACGCGTGCGTCGTTTTTTGACGAAAATCGGACGCAAGAAAAATGCAACTTGTTGCGTTTTCTTGGTCCGACGCTAGCGTCAAAAAAGACGCACGTGTCGGAAAACGCAACAAGCAAAAACGCATGCGTCCCCCATGTTAAACATAGGGGCGCATGACGCGTGCGTCGCTGCTGCGTCGCCCGACGCTAGCGCGACGCACACTAGCCGAACGCTAGTGTGAACGTAGCCTAAACTGTTTTTTGCTCTGAGACCTCGATACTCTGGTGATTCCATTCAGCGAGTTAAAATCATCATCTCCCTGCTGCGTGGCGATCCACAGGATTGGGTATTTTCCCTGGAATCTGGGAATCCGGCTTTGCTTAATGTAGACTCCTTTTTCCAGACTTTTGGATTATTATATGATGAACCTAATTCTCTGGATCAAGCTGAGAAGACCTTGTTAGCCCTGTCTCAGGGTCAAGAGGCGGCAGAATTGTATTGTCAGAAATTTAGAAAATGGTCTGTGTTGACTAAATGGAATGATGATGCTTTGGCGGCAATTTTCAGAAAGGGTCTTTCTGAATCCATTAAAGATGTTATGGTGGGGTTTCCCATGCCTTTCGGTCTGAGTGATTCTATGTCTCTGGCCATTCAGATTGACCGACGCTTGCGGGAGCGCAGAACTTTGCGCGCTATGGCGTTGTCCTCAGAGCAAATTCCTGAGCCAATGCAGTGTGATAGGATTCTGTCTAGAACAGAACGACAAGGTTTCAGACGTCAGAATAGATTGTGTTATTATTGTGGCGATGCTTCTCATGTCATTTCTGTCTGCCCTAAGCGGACAAAGAGGATCGCCAGTTCATTTACCATCAGTACTGTACAACCTAAATTTCTGTTATCTGTGTCCTTGATCTGCTCATTATCATCATTTTCTGTCATGACATTTGTGAATTCAGGCGCCGCCTTGAACTTAATGGACTTTGAATTTGCCAGGCGTTGTGGTTTTTCCTTGCAGCCTTTGCAGAACCCTATTCCTTTAAGGGGCATTGATGCTACACCTTTGGCTAAAAATAAGCCCCAGTTTTGGACACAGGTGATCATGCGCATGGCGTCAGCCCATCAGGAAGATTGTCGATTTCTGGTGTTGCATAATTTTCATGATGCTATCGTGCTGGGTTTTCCGTGGTTGCAGGTACATAATCCTGTGTTGGACTGGAAGTCTATGTCCGTGACTAGTTGGGGTTGTCAGGGGATTCATAATGATGTTCCTTTGATGTCAATCTCCTCTTCTTCCTCTTCTGAAATTCCTAAGTTTTTGTCTGATTTTCAGGATGTATTCAATGAGCCCAAGTCCAGTTCCCTTCCACTGTGTAAGCGCCGGCCGGAAAGCAGAGCACAGCGGTGACGTCACCGCTGTGCTTTCCGGCTGGCGCTCACAGTCAGTGCAGAGAAGCACAGCGCCGGGGGACAGACACCGGAATGTAAGTATGTAGTGTTTTTTTTTTTACGAGCTGTCTGTGTGACAGCTCTCCAGTGACCACACAGCGACGCTGCAGCAATCGGGATTGTTGTCTAGATCGCTGCAGCGTCACTAAATGTGACGGTACCCTTACAATAAGAGTCAATACTTCAGGTGACAGTTTGTGATTCTGGGCCTACACAATTTACGTCTGGCATAATTAGTAAAAAACATTAAGTCGTCACAGCGTCCCATAGTCTTCAAGAGAGTATAATGCACCCCATAGTCCACCTACAGCATACTGCACTCTCCATAGTATGGTGCACACCCCATAGTCCTCCATATAGTATAATGCACATCACATAACCCTCCATATAGTATAATGTACTCCATAGTCCTTCATGCGGTATAATGCACACCCCATAGTCCCCCATATAGTATAATGCATACCCTATAGTCCTCAATATAGTATAATGCTGGTCCCCTAGTCCTCTGTATCAATATAATGCACTACCTATAGTCCTCCATATAGCATAATGTGCACAGCATAATTCTTCATATAGTATAATGCACACCCCATAGTCCTTCTTATATTATAATGCAGAACCCATAGTCCTCCATATAGTATAGTGCACTCCCTATAAGTCCTCCATATAGTATAACGCACACTGCATACTACTCCATATAGTATAATGCACACCGCATAGGTCCTCCTACAATACACTGTACTCCATATAGTACAATGTGCCCCATAGTACTCTTAGAATATACTGTACTGCCTAGAGTCCTCTACATAGCATAATGCACCCCATAGTCCTACATATAGTATAATGCACCCCCATATAGTATAATGCAGGCTCCATAGTCCTCCATATAGTATAATGCACACCCTATAGTCCTCCATATAGTGTAATTCAGGTCCCATAGTCCTCCATATATTATAATGCACGCCACATAGTCCTCCATATAGCATAATGCACACTGCATAGTCCTAATATAGTATAATGCACACACCATAGTCCTCCATATAGCATAAGGCACACTGCACATGCCTCGATATAGTATAATGCACACCACATAGGTCTTCCTACAATATACTGTACTCCCTATAGTATAATGCACCCCATAGTACTCTTACATTATACTGTACTCCGTATAGCTCTCTATATAGCATAATGCACCCCATAGTCCTCCATATAGTATAATGCACCCCCATATAGTATAATGCAAGCTCCATAGTCCTCCATAGAGTATAATGCACTCCCCATAGCCCTCCATATCGTATAATGCACTCTCCATAGTCCTCCATATAGTATAATGCACACCGCATAGTCCTCCACATAGTATAATGCATGCTGCATAGTCCTCCACATAGTATAATGCACACTGCATAGGTCGTCCTACAATATACTGTATTCCCTGTAGTCCTCTGTATAGTATAATGCACTCCATAGTCCTCCTATAGTACACTGTACTCCCCATAGTCTTTCATATAGTATAATGCAGCCCATAGTCCTCATAGAATATACTGCACTCCCTATAGTCCTTCATATAGTATATTGCACCCCATAGTCCTCCATATAGTATAATGCACTCTCCATAGCCCTCCATATAGTATAATTCACTCCTCATTGTACTCCATATAGTATAATGCACACAATAGTCCTCTTACAATAAAATGTACTTACTCCCTATAGGCCTCTATATAGTGTGAGGAATTGACACACTCAGCTGCTTCACAAGGTAGACACAGGAACAGTTCTGGTGTTAGATCACCTGCTGGTTTATTATGGATAGTATAAACCTTGGCAGGGTGCGGCAAAATAAACACAGCATTTCTGGCATAATGGTAAAACAAACAAAGACAAAGTCCATAAGAGTCCTTTCTCTGCAGGATTCCCCTGCAGGTAACCCACAAAGTACTCAGCTCCTCCTGGAGCTATTTAGGAGTTCCTGCTCTCCCAAGATACAACGCAGTCTGACTCTCATGTTCAGGTACATAACAACCCATGTGATGATCACATGACCTTGACATCACACAGGTCCTGTCAGGACTCTGCATTTGGAGATACCCACTCTATGAAGGTCCGCTAAAACCAGCCCATAATATAGCTTTAAACTTACCCTCTCAGCATGTAGCGTGTTGGAGGTAAAAACATTCTGGTTCTACATCACTGACCACAGTATCCACAGTGACACGTATCTCCCTTCATACACTGTGCCAATAACTCTGTCATAAGAGTATAATGCATCCCATAGTCCTCCATATAGTATAATGCACCACATAGTCCTCCTACAATATACTCTACTCCCTATAGTTCTCTATACAGTATAATGCAGCCCATAGTCTTTCATATAGGCTAATGCACCCCTCATAGTCTTCCATAGAGTATAACACTCCTTATAGTCCTCAATATAGTATAATGCACCCCATAGTCGTCATTGAGTATGTTGCATCCCATAGACCTCCGGACAGTATAATAAACTCCCAATAGTCCTCCGGAGAGTATAATCCACCCCATAGTCCTCCTACAGTTTACTGCTCTCCCCATAGTATTGTGCACACCTCATAGTGCTCCATATAGTATAATGCACACCCTTTATTCCTCCATAAAGTATAATGCAGGCCCCATAGTCCTCCATATAGTATAATGCACTCCCCATAGTCCATCCATATAGCATAATGCTCACCACATAGTCCTCCATATAGTATAATGCACCCTAGTCATCCTACTATATACTGTACTCCCTATAGTCCTTTGTATAGTATAATGCACTTCATAGTCCTCCATATAGTATAATGCAGGCCCCATAGTCCTCCATATAGTATGATGCAGGCTCCATAGTTCTCCATATAGTATAATGCAGGCCCCATAGTTCTCCATATAGTATAATGCACATCGCATAGTCCTTCATATGGCATAATGCACTCTCCATAGTCCTCCATTTAGTATAATGCACACCACATAGTCCTCCATATGGTATAATGCACCCCATAGTCCTCCTGCAATATACTGTACTCCCCATAATCCTGTATATAGTATAATGCACCCCATAGTCCTCCTACAGTATACTGCACTCTCGATAGTCATTCATATTGTATAATGTAAACCCATAATCTTTCGTACAGTATTATGGCCACCACAATGTATTCACAGATTAAAACTAAATGAATGCAATAATCACCTCTCCTCCTAGTTCCCCCATCTAGTGACATCTTTGCTCCCACTGTGCTGAGACATCAGATGCAGAAGAAGAATGATGGAAGAGGAATCATCAGCTGATGCACTCTCCTCCATCATTGCTTTCAACTATATTAGCGCCCTGAAAGTGGGATGACGGGCGGTGGGGCCTGGTGCCGGCGCTGGCATTGGGCTCTCCCAGGAAACAGACCCGATAGCAGCTGTGTGGCCTGCAGCTATTGGCAGTACGCCACTGTGTATAAATAGATGTGTGTTCAATACAAAGGACTGGCACATACATGACTTATTCTTTCCAAAGACCACATTAAGGACTAGGGGGCACTCATTACGGGTGGAAGAAATGCCATTCCGGCAGCTAAATAGGAAAGGGTTCTTTACAGTTAGAGCAGTCAGACTGTGGAATGCCCTACCACAAGAGGTAGTAATCCCAGACACCATAACAGCTTTTAAAAAAGGATGATTTCCTCAGTACACATAACATTGCGAGTTATAGTTAATTTAAGTGGCAAAATGTATAATTGGTGGAGAAAGCTTGAACTTGATGGACATAGGTCTTTTTTTTCAACCTATGTAACCTTGTAAAGCCTCGTTCTGGCCTCACTCTGGCTCTAACAGACTTACAATGAGAAGTGACCTGCGGCTCACCCAGCAAGCAATTTTAGGTTACTTGTATTTTTTTTCTTCATTAAGTTTTTGTTTACATGCGTTATTATTGTGCTTTTTTTCTCAGGGCTTACTGTTTCTTTTTAGTATATCTTGATTTAAATAAAACTACTTTGTCTTGGATACTTCCAGTGATTATAAATCGCTGGAATTGTAATATGCCACATTTTCTGGATACTTAGCGAAAATACGCAGTCAAACACTCGTGGGAACTAAACCTTAGAAACAACAACACACATACAAACCCTCTCAGAATCTGACTAGACATCTGCTATCCCTTCCATTCAAGTATCCGGAGATTGTATTATATACAGTTTGGCTATGTTCTGGTTGAGACATTGGACACAGATGGTTGACTTCTGGATCCAATTGAATTTATGAGGTTAAAAAAAGACTGTACACAGAACAATATATGTTAATGTCTATTATTTCTTTTGTGACCACACATACCTTAACATCAGGCCAGTCACCCCATTCATAGTACCACTGCATGTGTGGTCAACATTAGGATTCAGCTTTTTAGGTTACTGGCATTGATTAGTCAAACATGCTTGAGTGTTAATCCCAAAATCTGCCAGCTAATTTTAGTAATCACCCGAGCTAATTAATAACTAGTCTTCTGAAGATGATTGCTAAGTTGGTGCCTGATTAGAACATTATATTCTTCAGCCATAAAATAAACAATGTTCTTGCTGTGACAGTGGTCTTTGTCAAGTGCAGCTTAATTATTATTCCTTTCCGCCTGAAGAGAAAGAATTCAGAAAGAAAAATAAACCTTGCACCTAGTTAAATAAGTCTCACTTTCATATTTTACATGCCCAGACTCAATGGACCAGCTGTGCTTGGTTAAACATTTGGAAATGTTAGATTTTACTCACTTTGCACTAACTGGAACTAAATCTAATCAAACAGTAACCCACCATTACATTTCACTTATTATTTGCACTTGAACCTTTAATAGAATTTAAAGCTGCAATCTGATTAAGAATTTTAAATTTAATTCTACTCTTTTATTTTGAGAAATTTCAAATAATATGTATATAAACTATATTTTTTATTAAAAATATCTACGGGTATATATATTTTTTAAATAAAATTTAGCATTTTCCTGAGCAGGTTACAATTACATTTAAGAACAGTCCTATCGTATTTTTAGCTCAACAAATCAAGTTTTCTGTTCTTTATATGTTACTTGAAGCTGCGGTGTTCATCTAGAATGTGATAGATTGTAAAAGGTCAACCAGGTAATCACAGATTAGCCATGAGGGTATTGGCAAATGTTACTGCATATGAATGCCAAGATTTTAATGCAAAAGGCATGCCAGGGACTGCAAGGATATTTGCAGAAAGAATACAACTGTTCTGCCACTGCTAAAGCCAGGAATGGGGTAAGAAGCAAAAATTGGATGGTCAGCTAATTCCTTCAAGTCTAAAATTCCTGCTTGATTTTTTAGATTAGTGAAAATCCAAATAATACATTTAAAGGGAGCATCTTGTGCTCCTTCAATCCAGCCTCATCTCTGCTGCCTCTATTTCACCTCTCTCCTCATTACATCTCCATTTCTCCCCTTTGCTAAACTGTTCACTGGCTACCCATGGGTGCGTGAAGTACCAAGTGTGCCCACACTGCAACATGACCATCTGACAGAAGCCACAACACATTAATTTATAGTAACAGTGCTGCACTTGGGTTTAGAGCAGCACCAAGATCACACGCAAAGATAGAGTGCAGCTAGAAGAGGTAGGGTCCACAGGGTACACCCATGTAAGTCCACATGCATTTAAATGGAACCTGTCAACAGTTTTGTCCTGTGTCAACTAAGACTATGACCTTAGTCAGCGCCTGTGCTGCAGTCCATCAATGGTTATATAACCCCCCGACTCCCTCTATATACCGACAAAAAACCTTTTGAAGTTGTACTACTCTGTATGTTAATCCTGTCGGTCCGGTCCGATGGGCGTAGTGTTATGACCTGGTGGTCAGGACAATAATGGACCTGGTGGATAAGAGCACACGGAATGACCTGATAGTTACTGATAATAAGGACGAGCTCTGGGACGTGGGAACTCTGCTGACCGCAATCCCTAAACCTATCAAACACACTAGAAATAGCCGTGGATTGCGCCTATGCAACTCGGCACAGCCTAAGAAACTAGCTAGCCCTGAAGATAGAAAAATAAAGCCTACCTTGCCTCAGAGAAATTCCCCAAAGGAAAAGGCAGCCCCCCCACATATAATGTCTGTGAGTAAAGATGAAAATACAAACACAGAGATGAAATAGATTTAGCAAAGTGAGGCCCGACTTACTGAACAGACCGAGGATAGGAAAGGTTACTTTGCGGTCAGCACAAAAACCTTCAAAAAGACCACGCAGAGGGTGCAAAAAGACCCTCCGCACCGACTCACGGTGCGGAGGCGCTCCCTCTGCGTCCCAGAGCTTCCAGCAAATAAGACAAAAAATTAAATAGCAAGCTGGACAGAAAAATAGCAAACCAAAGAAATACAAGCTGGAACTTAGCTTCTGATGGGAAGACAGGTCACAAGAACGATCCAGGAGTGAACTAGACCAATACTGGAACATTGACAGGTGGCATGGAGCAAAGATCTAAGTGGAGTTAAATAGAGCAGCAGCTAACGAAATGACCTCGTCAGCTGTGAAACTCAGAAACACCCACCAGAGGAAGTCCATGGACAGAACCAGCCGAAGTACCACTCATGACCACAGGAGGGAGCCCGACAACAGAATTCACAACAGTACCCCCTCCTTGAGGAGGGGTCACCGAACCCTCACCAGAGCCCCCAGGCCGACCAGGATGAGCCAAATGAAAGGCACGAACCAGATCGGCAGCATGAACATCAGAGGCAAAAACCCAGGAATTATCTTCCTGACCATAACCCTTCCACTTGACCAGGTACTGGAGTTTCCCTCTCGAAACACGAGAATCCAAAATCTTTTCCACCACATACTCCAACTCCCCCTCAACTAACACCGGGGCAGGAGGATCAACGGATGGAACCACAGGCGCCACGTATCTCCGCAACAACGACCTATGGAACACATTATGGATGGCAAAAGAAGCAGGAAGGGCCAAACGAAGTGACACAGGATTGATAACCTCAGAAATCTTATACGGACCAATGAAACGAGGCTTAAACTTAGGAGAGGAAACCTTCATAGGAACATAACGAGACGACAACCAAACCAAATCCCCAACACGAAGTCGGGGACCCACACAACACCGGCGGTTGGCGAAACGTTGAGCCTTCTCCTGGGACAATGTCAAATTGTCCACCACATGAGTCCAAATCTGCTGCAACCTATCCACCGCAGTATCTACACCAGGACAGTCTGAAGACTCAACCTGCCCTGAAGAGAAACGAGAATGGAAACCAGAATTGCAGAAAAACGGCGAAACCAAAGTAGCCGAGCTGGCCCGATTATTAAGGGCGAACTCAGCCAACGGCAAAAAGGACACCCAATCATCCTGATCAGCAGAAACAAAGCATCTCAGATATGTTTCCAAAGTTTGATTAGTTCGTTCGGTTTGGCCATTTGTCTGAGGATGGAAAGCTGAGGAAAAAGACAAATCAATGCCCATCCTAGCACAAAAGGATCGCCAAAACCTTGAAACAAACTGGGAACCTCTGTCAGAAACGATGTTCTCTGGGATACCATGTAAACGAACCACATGCTGGAAAAATAATGGCACCAAATCAGAGGAGGAAGGCAATTTAGACAAAGGTACCAAATGGACCATCTTAGAAAAGCGATCACAAACCACCCAAATGACCGACATCTTTTGAGAGACGGGGAGATCCGAAATAAAATCCATAGAAATATGCGTCCAGGGCCTCTTCGGGACCGGCAAGGGCAAAAGCAACCCACTGGCACGAGAACAGCAGGGCTTAGCCCGAGCACAAGTCCCACAGGACTGCACAAAAGAACGCACATCCCGCGACAAAGACGGCCACCAGAAGGATCTAGCCACCAAATCTCTGGTACCAAAGATTCCAGGATGCCCAGCCAACACTGAACAATGAATCTCAGAGATAACTCTACTAGTCCATCTATCAGGGACAAACAGTTTCTCCGCTGATCAACGGTCAGGTCTATCAGCCTGAAATTTTTGCAGCACCCGCCGCAAATCAGGGGAGATGGCAGACAAAATTACCCCCTCTTTGAGAATACCCGCCGGCTCAGGAACACCCGGAGAGTCAGGCACAAAACTCCTTGACAGGGCATCAGCCTTCACATTCTTAGAGCCCGGAAGGTACGAAACCACAAAATCAAAACGGGAGAAAAATAACGACCATCGAGCCTGTCTCGGATTCAACCGTTTGGCAGACTCAAGATAAGTCAAATTCTTGTGATCTGTCAAGACCACCACGCGATGCTTGGCTCCTTCCAGCCAATGACGCCACTCCTCGAATGCCCACTTCATGGCCAACAATTCACGATTACCAACATCATAGTTACGCTCAGCAGGCGAAAACTTTCTAGAAAAGAAAGCACATGGCTTCATCACTGAGCCATCAGAACTTCTTTGCGACAAAACAGCCCCTGCTCCAATCTCAGAAGCATCAACCTCAATCTGAAACGGAAGCGAAACATCTGGCTGGCACAACACAGGGGCAGAAGAAAAACGACGCTTCAACTCCTGAAAAGCCTCTACAGCCGCAGAAGACCAATTGACCACATCAGCACCCTTCTTGGTCAAATCAGTCAACGGTTTAGCAACAGTAGATAAATTAGCGATGAAGCGCCGATAAAAATTAGCAAAGCCCAGGAACTTTTGCAGGCTCTTCACAGATGTCGGCTGAGTCCAATCGTAAATGGCCTGGACTTTAACAGGGTGCATCTCGATAGTAGAAGGGGAAAAAATGAACCCCAAAAATGAAACCTTCTGAACTCCAAAGAGACACTTTGACCCCTTCACAAACAAGGAATTCGCACGAAGGACCTGGAACACCATTCTGACCTGCTTCACATGAGACTCCCAATCATTCGAAAAGACCAAAATATCATCCAAATACACAATCAGGAATTTATCCAGGTACTCTCGGAAGATGTCATGGATAAAGGACTGAAATACTGATGGAGCATTGGAAAGCCCGAATGGCATAACCAGGTACTCAAAATGGCCCTCGGGCATATTAAATGCTGTTTTCCATTCATCGCCTTGTTTAATACGCACAAGATTATACGCCCCTCAAAGATCTATCTTGGTGAACCAACTAGCCCCCTTAATCCGAGCAAACAAATCAGACAGCAGCAGCAAAGGATACTGAAATTTGACTGTAATTTTATTAAGAAGGCGGTAATCAATACAAGGTCTCAAAGAACCATCCTTCTTGGCCACAAAAAAGAACCCTGCTCCTAACGGTGATGACGACGGGCGAATATGGCCTTTCTCCAAGGATTCCTTTATATAACTCCGCTAGCCCTGAAGATAGAAAAATAAAGCCTACCTTGCCTCAGAGAAATTCCCCAAAGGAAAAGGCAGCCCCCCACATATAATGACTGTGAGTAAAGATGAAAATACAAACACAGAAGATGAAATAGATTTAGCAAAGTGAGGCCCGACTTACTGAACAGACCGAGGATAGGAAAGGTTACTTTGCGGTCAGCACAAAAACCTACAAAAAGACCACGCAGAGGGCACAAAAAGACCCTCCGCACCGACTCACGGTGCGGAGGCGCTCCCTCTGCATCCCAGAGCTTCCAGCAAGCAAGACAAAAAATTAAATAGCAAGCTGGACAGAAAAATAGCAAACCAAAGAAATACAAGCTGGAACTTAGCTTCTGATGGGAAGACAGGTCACAAGAACGATCCAGGAGTGAACTAGACCAATACTGGAACATTGACAGGTGGCATGGAGCAAATATCTAAGTGGAGTTAAATAGAGCAGCAGCTAACGAAATAACCTCGTCACCTGTGAAACTCAGAAACACCCACCAGAGGAAGTCCATGGACAGAACCAGCCGAAGTACCATTCATAACCACAGGAGGGAGCCCGACAACAGAATTCACAACAGCGTAGTTTTTTTCATTTTCCATCCCAGCTCCTCTATCCCTCCTCCCAGCTGCTCATAGTCGTCCTCCTGCTAAAATTGACGTGGATGACGTCTTCTTCATCATCCACATAGCTGGGAGAAATCCAGGCAGAGCATAGTGCTAAGACACAAGTCGACGATTTTGTCCGGCTGTGTGGATGACGCAGAAGGCATCATCCACATCAATTTCAGCAGGAGGACAGCTATCAGCAGCTGGGAGAAGAGATAGAGAAGCTTGGAGGAGGGATGGAGACTGCATAAATCAGACCGGACAGGATTAAGATACAGTGAGGGAGAACTTCAAAAGGATTTTTGGAGGGTATACAGGGGGTTATGTAAGAAGAAGAAGAAGTCACGTTAGGGAGAAAAAAAGGCAAGTGGGTTGTCAAAATACGAGCCAATGATAGACAACAGGATATACAAAATAAGACACAAGACCAAATTTTCAGAGAAACCAGGTCTCACTTTACTAACTAAATGAAAAGCAGATAGAGACTGCTAGGGTTTATATCGAAGAGCACTGTGCATGGCTCGCAACAGAAAGCTAATTACATACCTGCTCACTGCAGAAGCACAAGTGGACAGGCAAGGGACAACTATTGCCAGAAATCTAAAAGCTAAATGTCACGGTGTGACTGTGGAATAGCAAATGGGCTCCTATGCTGTCCCCCAGGCTAGGAGTCCCTGTCCCCAGGATTATCCCTGATGGTGGGGATGCCTGGGTTTTGTTCCTCACTATGCTCCTGAGAAGCACTAATCTGTTAAGTGCATGAGGAGAACACAAACAAGACAGATGGGGCAAAATAGAAGCATAGTCACATACTGTAGCACTTTCACATGGAAATACACTAAGGAACAAAAGTGTAAAACTCATGAAAGAACAAAGTAGCATAAAGACACTTAGATAAAAGGAAACGTTTCCTCAAACACCGTTCACTACAACTTTGGAATAACCAGTAAACCAGGATTTGTCCACCTCTCCAAACTAGGATAGGCTATCTATAGCTGGCTTTAGCTGCATAGAAAATCCAGCATATATAGAAGAAAAGCAGACATGACTGGTTCTCCCACAGCATGTGATTAACAACCATAGTCCAGCAAAGATTTAACTCTAGCTATCCAGCGTAGCTGCAGCTTTTTGAGTCGACACTCAAGTCACCCTGCGCTGAGTTAGAAGAAAGAGTTTAAGAATCTGTGAATTCCATAGGTCCTGACGCCGCTATGACAGCTAGTGATACTTGCAAAAAAACTCATTGTGACACTAAACTGCCACATGCTGCCTGCATCCAGCAATGACCGTGGTATTAGTGAAGCCACTGCCCAGCTACCACATCAGGGGTTGCAGCAGTATGTTTAGACATGGATGTGACAATTGTTATGGGCCACAATTACTGTCATTTTTATGGAGGTGTTTTTGCTGTCATTATTGTGAATGCATTTTAGATATTACTATAACAATGGCACTCTTATATGTGGCAATATTATGGTATGCAGTCACTCTGACCACTGACATTGCTTATGGGGCATTGGACAATAACTATTATTAGAGTATCTTCCCTGTGGGAGCTAAGAACTTAGTGGAATAATTGATGTTGGGGAGCTTACATTTTAAATGTTCACATATTTATGAAGTGTTCAACCACCTTCATCTTTATGAAGAAGGTAGGGAAACAAATAATTTCATGGTCATTTTTGGTGGAATGTGAATGCAACCAAGAGCATCCAGACTAGATAGTGGACTGTATTGAGAACATTTACAAAGAACTACGGACTTGGGTAGGTAAAAAGGGGTGGGCCAGATCCTTTAGATGGGGTGGTGATGGGGTGGGCCAGATGCATAGAGCTGGAGGAAGACTGTAGCTGCCTCCATACTATGCATTAAAATAAAATGTATATATATTTATACACTTTATCACATTGGTATTGCAGTAATCGTACTGTCCTGGAGAATCTTATTGCCAGGCAATTTTTACCACTCAATGAATGTCAAAAAAACAAAACCGAAAGAACACTAGTGGAATTGAACTTTTTTATTGCCACATCACCATACATAGATTTTCTTTCCTGTTTACCAGGGCCTACAGATAATGTATTACATTATGCTATAGTATTTATTATGCTTTTATTGTACGATAGAATAAAAAATAGATGGATTAAGACTGTTCAAGTCGAAACGCATCAATACCAGAACACTGTCCAGTTTTTGACCTGATTTTAATGAAAGTGTAATAAAACTGCCAAGATTTTACCAGATACACACTTTTTCATCGTTATATTGGATTTATTTACCCGGGCCGAGCGGCTTGCTGGACCTCTGAAACCTATGTGATGGTGGATACCTACAATGATGAGCTCATCCAGGGCCGGACTGGCCATTTGGCAATTCTGGCAAATGCCAGAAGGGCCTGTCTGGTTGTGGGCTGCCTTGTCTGCTACATTGTTAACAGAATCAGTGTTCTCAAGACCCCATACTGCTAAGAATTATGAAGGAGCACAAAGTTGCTGACTCCATCACTTACCCCAGCAGATCACTGGTATCATTAGTATATTGGTCTTGTAGTAAATCTTACTTTCCTCCTTCCAGGGAAATATTAGTAATATATCCCATCTGGTGCTTGGGAACGGGGACAGCGTGGGCCTGTGTGATTTCAAATGCCAGGGCTGAATTTCAGCCCCAGTCCGTACCTGAGCTCATCTAATTTTCTGCTTTATCAAAATAGAGGTTGCATTTTTTATGTATTTTTTTTGCTTAGCCACAAACAAGATTGGATCCTAATTGAAGCAAAAGGAAAGGAAATACAAAATTTGTATCTATCCATTAGTTTAGTTACAAAATATATTGTATGCATTTTCAAATACTGCAGTGTATGTGTGAATTTGGTCTGAAACCAGCATATCCACCACTTTCTAAATTGTGTAAATGTGTGAACCCTGCCTGATATACATATTCACATCACATAACTAATTATGTAGAGATTTTTTAAGTGTCTACTAAGAGCAACACAAAATTGCCTTGTATGAAGACAGAAAGCAGAGAGTGGCAAGCAGAGAAGGCCATAAACCACCTCCTTTCTATATGCATTGCTCTCCCTCTATCAAACACACAAATTGGATACTATTTCAAGGCACTCCAGTAATCTAAATCCTACAGCCTTGTTAAAACTCCAGACACACACATCTGACAGATACAACAGAGATTAATGAGCCATGACCAGAAGTTTGATTTTTCTGTCAAGTGCTCCCATCCGTTTTTAATAAACAGAGGGACAACATAAACGCTAAATGCTAGGTGCTCTTTGCTGCTCCTGCTAAGCTAGCTGCTTTTTGGTGATATATGTCTTTTTGCTGAGTTATTACAGGGAGCCACTGACAAATACTTTACTAGACCCTTCAGTGAGACCGCCAATAAAAATGCCTCTTTAATGTGAATTGTACATGAATTACCAATGAGATGACCTTAACCATATCACTACTGAACCGAGCAGCAGTCTCGTTATAAGTTGATCTCTGCATTTTGCCAGAATCTACTTGTGATCGAAATGTCAGACTACTTTATAAGGTACGGTTATTATGTATTATTTTGATGACTGCTTCTATTAGGAGTCACAAAGGGCAGGAACAGTTTTCTACACACAACATTGATGAGGAGGCAGCAGCAGAAGTGACGTGAAGTGAATAGGGTGGCATGCTAGTTTCCGCAACAAGCAGATCGCAAAAAGTTGAAACCTTTTTGATTTTTTTGTGACTTTCTTGTTGCGTTACCATGAGGGCAGCAATGATATCACATTCACTTGCATTATACTGTGATGTAGTAGTGGCATATAGTGATCTTTTGCTGTTTTGTTCCAGCATTAGCAATGATATCACATTCACTTGCATTATACTGTGATGTAGTAGTGGCATATAGTGATCTTTTGCTGTTTTGTTCCAGCATTAGCCTACGTTCTCACAAGTTTTGGTGCAATTTTGATTATTTTTCCTGTGTCAAAACGCAGCGTCTTAGGCCGGCGTCACACCTAACGTATAAAAATATGGTCCGTTTTTTACAGCCGAGATACGCAGAAATGTTCATGAACAATGATCGATATGTCATCTGTATTCAATGTGAGGATGCGATTTTTTTCTCCAAAAAGTATCCGTGTGTCATCCGTATGGCATCGTATGGCATCCATACAGCGAGATTTTCTCGCCGGCTTGCAAAATGGACATATAATGGATCCATGGGCTCAAATATTCGTGAAAACATATATACAGTCTATATGCAGCGCCCCAGGGTCCTGGTCGTTGCAGTAATAACATTCTCCTCTATGGGGGAGTGATGTTACATTTGGAGGCAATAAAGGAGATCACTTTACCAGGTATCACAAACATGCAATACATTTCATACTCCAGTCCACCATGGGAAGCTATGCTCCTATTTATTAGGGCACTCTTCACAGTTAGGTAAAACTGGTGGTCTGGATAGGAAGTTAGGCAGAAGCTGGCTGAGCTTCACTCAGGCAGCTGCTAGCTGAGCTCAGCTCTGTTAGTATTAGTTGGTCCCTGACAGGGGTGGGATTCTGTCAGAGGCCTAGACGGAAGGACACGGAGCTGCGCCTGCCCCACGTGCGGCAGCCCCTAAGAAAGAGACACGAACAGAGAACTGTATTGTAGAGGGTGAGAAATGAAGTCATAGCAAAAGGAGTGGAAACCAGAAGGAGTTCTGCCCTGCACAGGCTGCCTCCTTCTGAGGCGCAGGATTCGGTAGCCGGAACACTGAGGGAGCAACAGTCCTTTATGCCTTGCTCCAGAGACCTGCAGGACAGCTAATTGCAAGCTACTGATCCGCCCTATACCCAGGAGGCACGGTGGCAACTTGTGGAGGTCAGGGTGTGCTAAAGTCCCTGTAAAAAGCCTCAGGCCACCAGTCATACGGGTTTGTCCAATCCATCTGGGGGACAGAGAAAGAGACATAACATCTAGAACATCTACAACAGTTGTGAGGACCTTATGAGAGGCTCAGCAGTAAGGTACTACAACACCCAGGCGCTAGAGGAAGGCTACTGATTTCCACCTGGACAAGGGGACTCTGGATTTGCCTCCAAACCGGCCGGACTCTGCCTGCCCTGTGGTCTGGTGCTCTGGACTGTGGATGCTGAAGCCTTCAGTTAAATGGTAAAGAGACTGCAACCTTGTGTCCTTGTTCTTCACTGCACCTCACACCATCCACCATCTTATTCACTTGGAAGCCCTGGGGACATACTTCACCTGTGGGAAGGTATACTGTTGTGAATTCTGTGGCCAAGCTCCCTCCTGTGGTCGTGAGTGGTACTGCGGCTGGTTCTGTCTATAAGCTTCCTTTGGTGGATGAGAGTGGTACTGCGGCTTCTGAGTTTCCTTCCTCAGGTGATGAGGTTAAGTCGTTAGGTGCTGCTCTATTTAACTCCACCTGGTGCTTTGATCCTGGCCTCCAGTCAATGTTCTAGTATTGGTCTTGCTTCCTCCTGGATCGTTCCTGTGGCCTCTCTATCCTGCATAAGCTAAGTTCTGCTTGTGTTACTTTTGTTTGCTATATTTTCTGTCCAGCTTGCTATATTGGTTTTTCTTGCTTGCTGGAAGCTCTGAGACGCAGAGGGAGCACCTCCGTACCGTTAGTCGGTGCGGAGGGTCTTTTTGCCCCTCTGCGTGGTTGTTTGTAGGTTTTTGTGTTGACCGCAAAGCTATCTTTCCTATCCTCGGTCTATTCAGTAAGTCGGGCCTCACTTTGCTAAATCTATTTCATCTCTGTGTTTGTATTTCATCTTTACTCACAGTCATTATATGTGGGGGGCTGCCTTTTCCTTTGGGGAATTTCTCTGAGGCAAGGTAGGCTTATTTTTCTATCTTCAGGGCTAGTTAGTTTCTCAGGCTGTGCCGAGTTGCATAGGGAGCGTTAGGCGCAATCCACGGCTACCTCTAGTGTGGTGTGTTAGGATTAGGGATTGCGGTCAGCAGAGTTTCCACGTCTCAGAGCTCGTCCTATGTTTTTGGTAAATGTCAGGTCACCTTGTGTGCTCTGAACTTCAAGGTCCATTGTGGTTCTGAATTACCTGTTCATAACAGTACTGGAGGCCCAAAGTACTAATGCTTCTCAATAGAGGGAAAAGAGAAGTTCTGAGACCATTTTTTTTTCTTTGCACTGTGTTCTGTCTTTTCCCCTTTACATCAGGGTGGTTCAGAACACAGGTGTGGACATGGACATTCAGGGTCTGTCCTCTTTGATGGATAATCTCACTATAAGAGTACAGAACATTCAAGATTTAGTGGTTCAGAATCCTATGTTAGAACCTAAAATTCCTATTCCTGAGTTATTTTCTGGAGATAGAGCTAAGTTTTTGAATTTTAAAAATAATTGTAAACTGTTTCTGGCTTTGAAACACCGCTCCTCTGGTGACCCAGTTCAACAAGTTAAAATCATTATTTCTTTATTACGTGGCGACCCTCAAGACTGGGCATTTCCCCTTGCGCCAGGAGATCCTGCATTATGTAATATTGATGCGTTTTTTCTGGCGCTCGGATTGCTGTACGACGAACCTAATTCAGTGGATCAGGCAGAGAAAAATTTGCTGGCTCTGTGTCAGGGTCAGGATGAGATAGAGATTTATTGTCAGAAGTTTAGAAAGTGGTCCGTGCTCACTCAATGGAATGAATGTGCGCTGGCAGCTATTTTCAGAAAGGGTCTCTCTGAAGCCCTTAAGGATGTCATGGTGGGATTTCATATACCTGCTGGTCTGAATGAGTCTATGTCTTTGGCCATTCAGATCGGTCGACGCATGCGCGAGCTTAAATCTGTGCACCATTTGGCGGTATTATCTGAGCATAAACCTGAGCCTATGCAGTGCGATAGGACTTTGACCAGAGCTGAAAGGCAAGAACACAGACGTCAGAATGGGCTGTGTTTCTACTGTGGTGATTCCACTCATGCTATCTCTGATTGTCCTAAGCGCACTAAGCGGTTCGCTAGGTCTGCCACCATTGGTACGGTACAGTCGAAATTTCTTTTGTCCGTTACTTTGATCTGCTCTTTGTCTTCCTATTCTGTCATGGCATTTGTGGATTCAGGCGCTGCCCTGAATTTGATGGACTTGGAGTTTGCTAGGCGCTGTGGGTTTGTCTTGGAGCCCTTGCAGTGTCCTATTCCATTGAGAGGAATTGATGCTACGCCTTTGGCCAAGAATAAGCCTCAGTATTGGACCCAGCTGACCATGTGCATGGCTCCTGCGCACCAGGAGGATATTCGCTTTCTGGTGTTGCATAATCTGCATGATGTGGTCGTGTTGGGGTTGCCATGGCTACAAGTCCATAACCCAGTATTAGATTGGAAATCAATGTCTGTGTCCAGTTGGGGTTGTCAGGGGGTACATGGTGATGTTCCATTTCTGTCTATCGCATCATCCACCCCTTCTGAGGTCCCAGAGTTCTTGTCTGATTACCGGGATGTATTCGATGAGCCCAAGTCCAATGCCCTACCTCCGCATAGGGATTGTGATTGTGCTATCGATTTGATTCCTGGTAGTAAGTTTCCTAAGGGTCGACTGTTTAATTTATCTGTACCTGAGCACGCCGCTATGCGGAGTTACGTGAAGGAGTCTTTGGAGAAGGGTCATATTCGCCCGTCATCGTCGCCATTGGGAGCGGGTTTCTTTTTTGTGGCCAAGAAGGATGGTTCGCTGAGACCTTGTATTGATTACCGCCTTCTAAATAAAATTACGGTCAAATTTCAGTACCCCTTGCCGCTGCTGTCTGATTTGTTTGCTCGGATTAAGGGGGCTAGTTGGTTCACCAAGATAGATCTTCGTGGTGCGTATAATCTTGTGCGTATCAAACGGGGCGATAAATGGAAAACAGCATTTAATACGCCCGAAGGCCATTTTGAGTACCTGGTTATGCCATTCGGACTTTCTAATGCTCCATCAGTGTTTCAGTCCTTTATGCATGACATCTTCCGAGAGTACCTGGATAAATTCCTGATTGTATACTGGGATGATATTTTGGTCTTCTCGGATGATTTGGAGTCTCATGTGAAGCAGGTCAGAATTGTGTTCCAGGTCCTGCGTGCTAATTCTTTGTTTGTGAAGGGGTCAAAGTGTCTCTTTGGTGTTCAGAAGATTTCATTTTTGGGGTTCATTTTTTCTCCTTCTACTGTCGAGATGGACCCTGTTAAAGTTCAGGCCATTTATGATTGGACTCAGCCAACATCTCTGAAGAGTCTGCAGAAGTTCCTGGGCTTTGCTAATTTTTATCGTCGCTTCATCGCTAATTTTTCTAGCATTGCTAAACCGTTGACTGATTTAGCCAAGAAGGGTGCTGATGTGGTCAATTGGTCTTCTGCTGCTGTGGAAGCTTTTCAGGAGTTGAAGCGTCGTTTTTCTTCTGCCCCTGTGTTGTGCCAACCAGGTGTTTCGCTTCCGTTCCAGGTCGAGGTTGATGCTTCCGAAATTGGAGCAGGGGCTGTTTTGTCGCAGAGAAGTTCTGATTGCTCGGTGATGAAACCATGCGCCTTCTTTTCCAGGAAATTTTCGCCTGCTGAGCGAAATTATGATGTTGGCAATCGAGAGTTGCTAGCCATGAAGTGGGCATTCGAGGAGTGGCGTCATTGGCTTGAAGGAGCTAAGCATCGCGTGGTGGTCTTGACTGATCACAAAAACTTGACTTATCTCGAGTCTGCCAAACGGTTGAATCCTAGACAGGCTCGTTGGTCGCTGTTTTTCTCCCGTTTTGACTTTGTGGTTTCATACCTTCCGGGCTCTAAAAATGTGAAGGCGGATGCCCTGTCTAGGAGTTTTGTGCCCGATTCTCCGGGTTTGTCTGAGCCGGCGGGTATTCTCAAAGAGGGGGTAATTGTGTCTGCCATCTCCCCTGATTTGCGGCGGGTGCTGCAAAAATTTCAGGCTAATAAACCTGATCGTTGCCCAGCGGAGAAACTGTTTGTCCCTGATAGGTGGACGAATAAAGTTATCTCTGAGGTTCATTGTTCGGTGTTGGCTGGTCATCCTGGAATCTTTGGTACCAGAGATTTGGTGGCTAGATCCTTTTGGTGGCCGTCTCTGTCGCGGGATGTGCGTTCTTTTGTGCAGTCCTGTGGGATTTGTGCTCGGGCTAAGCCCTGCTGTTCTCGTGCCAGTGGGTTGCTTTTGCCCTTGCCGGTCCCAAAGAGGCCTTGGACGCATATCTCTATGGATTTTATTTCGGATCTCCCCGTCTCTCAAAGAATGTCGGTCATTTGGGTGGTTTGTGATCGCTTCTCTAAGATGGTCCATTTGGTGCCCTTGTCTAAATTGCCTTCCTCCTCTGATTTGGTGCCATTGTTTTTTCAGCATGTGGTTCGTTTACATGGCATTCCAGAGAACATCGTTTCTGACAGAGGTTCCCAGTTTGTTTCGAGGTTTTGGCGAGCCTTTTGTGCTAGGATGGGCATTGATTTGTCTTTTTCCTCGGCTTTCCATCCTCAGACAAATGGCCAGACTGAACGAACCAATCAGACCTTGGAAACATATCTGAGATGTTTTGTTTCTGCTGATCAGGATGATTGGGTGTCCTTTTTGCCTTTGGCTGAGTTCGCCCTTAATAATCGGGCCAGCTCGGCTACTTTGGTTTCGCCGTTTTTCTGCAATTCTGGTTTCCACCCTCGTTTCTCTTCAGGGCAGGTTGAGTCTTCGGACTGTCCTGGTGTGGATACTGTGATGGATAGGTTGCAGCAGATTTGGACTCATGTAGTGGACAATCTGACTTTGTCCCAGGAGAAGGCTCAACATTTCGCTAACCGCAGGCGCTGTGTGGGTCCCCGACTTCGTGTTGGGGATTTGGTTTGGTTGTCATCTCGTTATATTCCTATGAAGGTTTCCTCTCCTAAATTTAAGCCTCGTTTCATTGGTCCATATAGGATTTCTGAGGTTCTTAATCCTGTGTCTTTTCGTTTGACTCTTCCGGCTTCTTTTTCCATCCATAATGTGTTCCATAGGTCATTGTTGCGGAGATACGTGGCACCTGTGGTTCCATCTATTGATCCTCCTGCTCCGGTTTTGGTTGAAGGGGAATTGGAGTATATTGTGGAGAAGATTTTGGATTCTCGTGTTTCGAGACGGAAACTCCACTGTTTGGTTAAGTGGAAAGGTTATGGTCAGGAAGATAATTCCTGGGTCTTTGCCTCTGATGTCCATGCTGCCGATCTGGTTCATGCCTTTCATGTGGCTCATCCTGGTCAGCCTGGGGGCTCTGGTGAGGGTTCGGTGACCCCTCCTCAAGGGGGGTGTACTGTTGTGAATTCTGTGGCCAAGCTCCCTCCTGTGGTCGTGAGTGGTACTGCGGCTGGTTCTGTCTATAAGCTTCCTTTGGTGGATGAGAGTGGTACTGCGGCTTCTGAGTTTCCTTCCTCAGGTGATGAGGTTAAGTCGTTAGGTGCTGCTCTATTTAACTCCACCTGGTGCTTTGATCCTGGCCTCCAGTCAATGTTCTAGTATTGGTCTTGCTTCCTCCTGGATCGTTCCTGTGGCCTCTCTATCCTGCATAAGCTAAGTTCTGCTTGTGTTATTTTTGTTTGCTATATTTTCTGTCCAGCTTGCTATATTGGTTTTTCTTGCTTGCTGGAAGCTCTGAGATGCAGAGGGAGCACCTCCGTACCGTTAGTCGGTGCGGAGGGTCTTTTTGCCCCTCTGCGTGGTTGTTTGTAGGTTTTTGTGTTGACCGCAAAGCTATCTTTCCTATCCTCGGTCTATTCAGTAAGTCGGGCCTCACTTTGCTAAATCTATTTCATCTCTGTGTTTGTATTTCATCTTTACTCACAGTCATTATATGTGGAGGGCTGCCTTTTCCTTTGGGGAATTTCTCTGAGGCAAGGTAGGCTTATTTTTCTATCTTCAGGGCTAGTTAGTTTCTCAGGCTGTGCCGAGTTGCATAGGGAGCGTTAGGCGCAATCCACGGCTACCTCTAGTGTGGTGTGTTAGGATTAGGGATTGCGGTCAGCAGAGTTTCCACGTCTCAGAGCTCGTCCTATGTTTTTGGTAAATGTCAGGTCACCTTGTGTGCTCTGAACTTCAAGGTCCATTGTGGTTCTGAATTACCTGTTCATAACAGTATACCGTCTAGCTGCCATAACATCACCCCAGCGGACCCCTAAGCAGCGTCGGTCAACTGAATACCACAGTTGGCATCATGAACATTTCCCCTTTAAAGTCCTTTTCCCCTTACTTTACACCGGACCTCCCGAGGGCCACGGACAGGGTCAGCCACTGTGACATTCCCCTTGAGAACCAAAGGACCCGGTACCGAGTACCCTTAGCCCTTGGTGGCGCTCTATATATATATGTCATTGACATATATATATTTATATTTCATACAGAGCTAGATAGCAAAAAAGCCGGTAATTCAATTGTCGGCTTTTGCTAAATCATTACCGAATCTGACAGGATATGAGACATGGTTCACATACAGTAAACCATGGCATATCCGTTACATTTTTAGATATTCCTCACTTATAATGTTAGTAGTGTGTGTATGCAAAATTTGGGAGCTCTAGGTGTTAAACTAAAGGGTTAATTCACGGATAAAACAGGCGTGGGCTCCTGCGCAATTTTCTCCGCCAGAGAAAGAAAGCCAGTGACTGAGGGCAGATATTAATAGCCTAGAGAAGAAACAAGGTTATTGCCCCCCCCCCTTCCCCGGTTAAAAACATCTGCCCCCAGCCACCCCAGAAAAGGCGCATCTGTAAGATGCTTCCAGATGGGCCTATTCCGGCACTTAGCCACTCTCTTCCCACTGCCCTGTAGCATTGGCATATCTATATATATAATTGTCTAAGGGTTTTTCCGTCTGTCTGTCTGTCTGTCTTTCTGTCTGTCTGTCTGTCTGTCCAGGAAATCTCGCGTCTCTGATTGGTCGAGGCCACCAGGCCTCGACCAATCAGCGACGGGCACAGTGACGATGATGTCATAAAGGACGTAGACAGACAGACAGAAAGACAGACAGACAGACAGACGGCCTGGCGGCCTCGACCAATCAGAGACGGGCACAGTATCGACGTAGATGTCATAATGGTTGCCATGGCGATGATGATGTCATAAAGGTTGCCTCGACCAATCAGCGACGGGCACAATCTGCCGCGAATTCTGGAATCATCATTGTCCATATACTACGGGGACATGCATATTCTAGAATACCCGATGCGTTAGACCAATCAGCGGCGGGCACAGTATCGACGTAGATGTCATAATGGTTGCCATGGCGACGATGATGTCATAAAGGTTGCCTCGACCAATCAGCGACGGGCACAGTCTGCCACGAATTCTGGAATCATCATTGTCCATATACTACGGGGACATGCATATTCTAGAATACCCGATGCGTTAGAATCGGGCCACAATCTAGTGAGGTAATAAGGGGTTAATGTCACCTTACTATTGTGAGGTAACATTAAGCCTGGTTAAAAATGGAGAGGTGTCAATAAGAAACCTATCCATTATTACGCCACTAGTCTGAAAGGGTTAAAAACCACACACATTAAGAATAAAGTATTTTAATGAAATAAATAAACACACAGGTTTCATTATCTTTATTGTATGCTTAATCCAACTGAAGACCCTCGTTCTCCTGTAAAAAATCTCAAAATGAAAAAGCAACACTATCCCATACCTGTCCGCCGTACACTCAAGTCCCACGCTGTAAATCCATCTCAAGGGGTTAAATACATTTACAACTGGGAGCGCTGCTAATGCGGGTGCTCCCAGCTGTAAAAGACTGGGGAATGAATGAAATCCAGGGAACGGAGCTTCGGTAACTAGCGGTGCCGTCACTAAAGCTGCGTCCCCTAGATATTTATAGAGATCTCTTGCACATTGTGCCATTTTTAACACGTGTAAACTGACTTGTGGTGTGTATTTCAAATCTGCAGCATGTCAATCTCTTTTATGGGTACTCTGAGTTTTCTGTGCAATATTTCCACAGTTACAAAAACGCACATACATTTTAAATGCATTTCCACAGCAGAAACATATGACAAAGACATGAAATCCTCAACTATGTCAGTAAAGTTTTGACAAAGCACAACAAATACTAGGTAGCATAAAAAGCAAAGCAGCTTGATTTAAAGCATAACACAGCAAAAACACAATAAAAAAACACCAGTGACCTAATTAAAATAGTAGGTGAAAAGCTGAAGCTGAAATGCTGCAACATCAAATGTTCAACAAAAGCTCATAGTGGGAATGTAGCCCAAGGCTAAAGTCACATCCACGTATATTCTGTCATCAGAGAGAATCGGGTCGATTATGCTAATCACTCTCTGATCAAACTTTGAGCAGAGTTTCATCAGAGTGTGAGCATTATGTAATCCGAAAGAGAAAATGGAAAAAAAAATCTCCATCTTCTCCATTCTGTCAGTCCATCAAATGTAATTCAAGTGCAGTCTGATGTTTTCCGTAGATTCATTGACTTGCATGGCTAAATAGCGGATCAAACTCAGGCTTGCAGTGAATTTTTTTCCTCGGACAAATGCTGTCCAAGGAAAAAATCAGACATGTGCACGACCCCACAGACTTACATTGGTCTGAGCGCCATCCAATGTTTTTGTCAGATCGCACTCGGACAAAAATATGGTCATGTGTGTGATAAATTTACAGGTGCTTCTCACAAAATTAGAATATCATCAAAAAGTTAATTTATTTCAGTTCTTCAGTACAAAAGTGAAACTCATATATTATAGAGAGTCATTACAATTACAAACATAGTGATATATTCCAAGTGTTTATTTCTATTAATGTTGATGATTATGGCTTACAGCCAATAAAAACCCAAACGTCATTATCTCAGTAAATTAGAATAACTAACAAAAATCACCTGCAAAGGCTTTCTAAGCGTTTAAAATGGTCCCTGAGGTCCATGGAGACGGTGTCAGTATTGGGTGCGGTCTAACACATTTGTTGGATACTTAAAATGGTCCCTTAGTCTGTGTCAGTAGGCTCCACAATCATGGGGAAGACTGCTGACTTGACAGATGTCCAGAAGGCAGTCATTGACACACTCCACAAGGGTAAGACACAAAAGGTCATTGCTAAAGAAGCTGGCTATTCACAGATAGCGGTATCCAAGCATATTAATGGAAAGTTGGGTGGAAGGAAAAAGTGTGGTAGAAAACGGTGCACAAGTAAACGGGTAACCAGAGCCTTGAAAGGATTGTTAAGAAAAGGCCATTCAAAAATTTGAGGGAGATTCACAAGGAGTGGACTGCTGCTGGAGTCATTCCTTCAAGAGCCACCACACACAGATGTATCCAGGACATGGGCTACAAGTGTCGCATTCCTTGTGTCAAGCCACTCACAACCAATAGACAATGCCAGAAGCGACTTACCTGGGCCAAGGAGAAAAAAACTGGACTGTTGCTCAGTGGTCCAAGGTGTTGTTTTCAGATGAAAGTAAGTTTTGCATTTCATTTGGAAATCAAGGTCCCAGAGTCTGGAGGAAGAGTGGAGAGACACATAAGCCAAGCTGCTTGAGGTCTAGTGTGAAGTTTCCACAAACAGTGATGGTTTGGGGAGCCATGTTTTCTGCTGGTGTAGGTCCACTGTGTTTTATCAAGACCAAAGTCAGTGCAGCCGTCTACCAGGAAATATTAGAGCACTGTCATGCTGTAGGACTGGGGGTTAATGCAGTAACACAAATTCCACTAGATGGCAACATAGTTGAGAGTGAGCTGAATATCCTGCTATGAAGCAGACCCACAGTAATACAGGTGGTAGCGGAGTGGTCAGAGAGCCGAGTCAATACTAGAAGATAACGCAGTTTCAAAAGGAAAACCAAAGAGCAGAGTCAGACGCAAGCAAAAGGTCAGTACCGGTCAGTAGCAGAGATACCAGAAGGGAGATACAGAGTCAGGTCAGAGCCAAAGCTAAAGTCAATACTTGGGAATCCAAACACACAGGGGATAAAGGAGCAGGGATGGATAGGTGGATGGTCAACAGACACGGGTCGGGTCAGATAAATATAGCAGGACAGATCAGGAACTCACCAGATCCAGCTAGCACGCCAAAGGCAGACAATATAACTGGCACTGCACACAGGTTGAAGCACCAAGATATAGCAGACCGGACATGGGAACGAGGCAGGGGAAGTTAACCCCTGACATGATCAGACCGACCAGGAAAGGAAAGACAAAACCAAAACCCGGCCTGGATCATGACAAGCAGTTCATGCTTCCCTCTGCCAACAAGCTTTTTGGAGATGGAAATTTCATTCTCCAGCAAGACTTGGCACCTGTCCACACTGCCGAAAGTACCAATACCTGGTTTAAAAACAACAGTATCACTGTGCTTGATTGGCCAGCAAACTCGCCTGACCTTAACCCCATAGAGAATCTATGGGGTATTGTCAAGAGGAAGATGAGACTCCAGACCAAACAATGCAAACTAGCTGAAGGCTGCTATCAAAGCAACCTGGACTTCCATAACACCTCAGCAGTGCCGCAGGCTGATCGCCTCCATGCCATGCCACATTGATGCAGTAATTGATGTAAAAGGAGCCTGACCAAATATTGAGTGCATTTACTGAACATACATTTCAGCTGTTCTGCCCTGTATGCACACATGGATTTTTCCTCTCTGAACCCTGTTCACACAGGTAATATACAGATGATCAGGTTTTTAAATACATCAGATAGGGATTGCATACATTAGTTAGGACTGCTCTGATATGGGTATACCGTGAAGATTGGTAGAGCAGCTTAGTATACATTTTTTGCAAAAAACGTATCAACCAAATACCCTGTTATTTACATCTTTTACTAGCACTTGCGGATTACTGCAAACATTTTTTCAAACTGAGTGTTTTTGGTTTTACCATTCTCTTTTGTGTCTTCAGGTTTTTTGGTGGTGTGTGAACATGTTCTTACAGACTTGTTCACTGTGCAAGTAGCCCATGTGTTCCTGTTTCCATGATTGTTCTCTTGTGTCTACAAGACTGGGGAGTTCCACCACTCCTCTTGGGCTGGCTGCACAAAAGCTGTTCTGCCCTGCATGCACACATGGATTTTTCCTCTCTGAACCCTGTTCACACAGGTAATATACAGATGATCAGGTTTTTAAATACATCAGATAGGGATTGCATACATTAGTTAGGACTGCTCTGATATGGGTATACCGTGAAGATTGGTAGAGCAGCTTAGTATACATTTTTTGCAAAAAACGTATCAACCAAATACCCTGTTATTTACATCTTTTACTAGCACTTGCGGATTACTGCAAACATTTTTTCAAACTGAGTGTTTTTGGTTTTACCATTCTCTTTTGTGTCTTCAGGTTTTTTGGTGGTGTGTGAACATGTTCTTACAGACTTGTTCACTGTGCAAGTAGCCCATGTGTTCCTGTTTCCATGATTGTTCTCTTGTGTCTACAAGACTGGGGAGTTCCACCACTCCTCTTGGGCTGGCTGCACAAAAGCTGTTCTGCCCTGTATGCACACATGGATTTTTCCTCTCTGAACCCTGTTCACACAGGTAATATACAGATGATCAGGTTTTTAAATACATCAGATAGGGATTGCATACATTAGTTAGGACTGCTCTGATATGGGTATACCGTGAAGATTGGTAGAGCAGCTTAGTATACATTTTTTGCAAAAAACGTATCAACCAAATACCCTGTTATTTACATCTTTTACTAGCACTTGCGGATTACTGCAAACATTTTTTCAAACTGAGTGTTTTTGGTTTTACCATTCTCTTTTGTGTCTTCAGGTTTTTTGGTGGTGTGTGAACATGTTCTTACAGACTTGTTCACTGTGCAAGTAGCCCATGTGTTCCTGTTTCCATGATTGTTCTCTTGTGTCTACAAGACTGGGGAGTTCCACCACTCCTCTTGGGCTGGCTGCACAAAAGCTGTTCTGCCCTGTATGCACACATGGATTTTTCCTCTCTGAACCCTGTTCACACAGGTAATATACAGATGATCAGGTTTTTAAATACATCAGATAGGGATTGCATACATTAGTTAGGACTGCTCTGATATGGGTATACCGTGAAGATTGGTAGAGCAGCTTAGTATACATTTTTTGCAAAAAACGTATCAACCAAATACCCTGTTATTTACATCTTTTACTAGCACTTGCGGATTACTGCAAACATTTTTTCAAACTGAGTGTTTTTGGTTTTACCATTCTCTTTTGTGTCTTCAGGTTTTTTGGTGGTGTGTGAACATGTTCTTACAGACTTGTTCACTGTGCAAGTAGCCCATGTGTTCCTGTTTCCATGATTGTTCTCTTGTGTCTACAAGACTGGGGAGTTCCACCACTCCTCTTGGGCTGGCTGCACAAAAGCTGTTCTGCCCTGTATGCACACATGGATTTTTCCTCTCTGAACCCTGTTCACACAGGTAATATACAGATGATCAGGTTTTTAAATACATCAGATAGGGATTGCATACATTAGTTAGGACTGCTCTGATATGGGTATACCGTGAAGATTGGTAGAGCAGCTTAGTATACATTTTTTGCAAAAAACGTATCAACCAAATACCCTGTTATTTACATCTTTTACTAGCACTTGCGGATTACTGCAAACATTTTTTCAAACTGAGTGTTTTTGGTTTTACCATTCTCTTTTGTGTCTTCAGGTTTTTTGGTGGTGTGTGAACATGTTCTTACAGACTTGTTCACTGTGCAAGTAGCCCATGTGTTCCTGTTTCCATGATTGTTCTCTTGTGTCTACAAGACTGGGGAGTTCCACCACTCCTCTTGGGCTGGCTGCACAAAAGCTGTTCTGCCCTGTATGCACACATGGATTTTTCCTCTCTGAACCCTGTTCACACAGGTAATATACAGATGATCAGGTTTTTAAATACATCAGATAGGGATTGCATACATTAGTTAGGACTGCTCTGATATGGGTATACCGTGAAGATTGGTAGAGCAGCTTAGTATACATTTTTTGCAAAAAACGTATCAACCAAATACCCTGTTATTTACATCTTTTACTAGCACTTGCGGATTACTGCAAACATTTTTTCAAACTGAGTGTTTTTGGTTTTACCATTCTCTTTTGTGTCTTCAGGTTTTTTGGTGGTGTGTGAACATGTTCTTACAGACTTGTTCACTGTGCAAGTAGCCCATGTGTTCCTGTTTCCATGATTGTTCTCTTGTGTCTACAAGACTGGGGAGTTCCACCACTCCTCTTGGGCTGGCTGCACAAAAGCTGTTCTGCCCTGTATGCACACATGGATTTTTCCTCTCTGAACCCTGTTCACACAGGTAATATACAGATGATCAGGTTTTTAAATACATCAGATAGGGATTGCATACATTAGTTAGGACTGCTCTGATATGGGTATACCGTGAAGATTGGTAGAGCAGCTTAGTATACATTTTTTGCAAAAAACGTATCAACCAAATACCCTGTTATTTACATCTTTTACTAGCACTTGCGGATTACTGCAAACATTTTTTCAAACTGAGTGTTTTTGGTTTTACCATTCTCTTTTGTGTCTTCATACATTTCAGTAGGCCAACATTTGAGATTATAAAATTAATTTTTAAGCTGGTGTTATAAAGTATTCTAATTTACCGAGAAAAAGACTTTTGGGTTTTCATTGGCTGGAAGCCATAATCATCAACATTAACAGAAATAAACACTTGAAATAGATCGCTCTGTTTGTAATGACTCTATCTATATATATAATTGTCTAAGGGTTTTTCCGTCTGTCTGTCTGTCTTTCTGTCTGTCTGTCTGTCTGTCTGTCCTGGAAATCCCGGCTCACTGATTGGTCGAGGCCACCAGGCCTCGACCAATCAGAGACCGGCACAGCATCAACGTAGAAATCCCGCGTCTGATTGGTCGAGGCCACCAGGCCTCGACCAATCAGCAACGGGCACAGCGACGATGATGTCATAAAGGACGTAGACATCTCACGTTTCTGATTCAGCGACGGGCACAGTATCGACGTAGATGTCATAATGGTTGCCATGGCGACGATGATGTCATAAAGGTTGCCTCGACCAATCAGCGACGGGCACAGTGTGCCGTGAATTCTGGAATCATCATTGTCCATATACTACGGGCACATGCATATTCTAGAATGCCAGGCCTCGACCAATCAGCGACGAGCACAGCGACGATGATATCATAAAGGACGTAGACTTCCTGCGTCTCTGACTGGTCGAGGCCGCCAAGCCTCGACCAATCAGCAACGGGCACAGCGACGATGATGTCATAATGGTTGCCATGGCGACAATGATGTCATAAAGGTTGCCTCGACCAATCAGCGACGGGCACAGCGACGATGATGTCATAATGGTTGCCATGGCGACAATGATGTCATAAAGGTTGCCTCGACCAATCAGCGACGGGCACAGTCTGCCGCGAATTCTGGAATCATCATTGTCCATATACTACGGGGACATGCATATTCTAGAATACCCGATGCGTTAGGCCACATTCTAACGCATCGGGTATTTTAGAATATGCATGTCCCTGTAGTATATGGACAATGATGATTCCAGAATTCGCGGCAGACTGTGCCCGTCGCTGATTGGTTGAGGCAACCTTTATGACATTGTCACCATGGCAACCATTATGACATCTACGTCATAGAACTTAACACAATTGAATGAAATTATGAAACAGATCATCAAAATATATAAACCACATTACATGAACTGTAACTGTATTTAAATAAATCATCGGACAAAAGAAGGACATTGACACTATAATACATTTATTAACAATATCAAGCCAAAATATTTTTGTACACCACATTTCTTGTGAATACCTTTTGACTACCTATAAGCAACTTTCCTTGTGAAGGGGTAGGAAGAACTTGCACCTTGACGTTGGATCTCATTTTAACTCTTGAAAATGCAACGTAGAGTTGTCCATGACCAAAAACGGGCTGCGGTAGATATATGCCAACACGGTGTAGAGTTTGACCTTGTGACTTGTTTATTGTCATGGCAAAAGCTGGTTTTATTGGAAACTGTCGACGCCGAAGCCTAAATGGAAGACCCGTGTCTGAAGGACATAAATCAATGTGTGGAATGAACACTTCATCTCCTTTTGCTGATCCAGTGATCACTCTTGCTTGAATGACGTGAGAATGGAGTCCAGTAACAATAAGGCGAGTTCCATTACATAGACCATTTTTCGTATTTAGATTCCGCAGCAACATTATGATTGTTCCAACTTTCAGTTGAAGTCTGTGGGATGGCATTCCTGATGGCGTAAGACTATTTAAAAATTCAACTGGATAATGCTCTCGTTCATCTTCATTGTCTACATCCACTGAATCATCACTTTTATACAACTTATACTCACCAGGCATTCTATCCATCACACGGGAATTTAGCAGAGCCACGGCATCATTCTTGGGACAGAGAATTGCATGAGAAGAGGCCCTCTCAACACTGCTTTGGTCGTTCACATCAATTTCAATGCATTGTCCAAAAACATCAGTTACGATGCAGTCAGTGCACAACATGTCTTCTGGTATTTCAATAATATCTTCTCCAAGGTTGTATTGGTTGCTAAGTTCACCGTTGCCAAGTTTAAGAAGCCAGTTGCTATACTCTGGGTCCGAAGATCGCATATTGTTAATTAGTTGGAGTTTATTGAACTGTTTCCAAAGGTCAGCCATTTTTAAGCTGGACTCGATAACATCTGTTCTTGTTCCATTTGGTATGACTGGAAGGCATTGCCTAAAATCTCCACCAATGACAAAAACTTTACCTCCAAACGGAATTTTATTTTTTTCAGCAACATTTGTAGTCATTACTTTACGCAGAAGTCTGTCAATTAAGCTCAAAGCGTATTTGGGTGCCATGGTGCACTCGTCAAGTATGAAAACATGTGCATTTTTTAACAGTCTTCCTGCAAATGTGTCTTGTTTTATTCTGGAAATAGAGATTTCGTTGACTGGAACTGGTATCCCAAAGAGTGAATGGATAGTGCGACCTCCTCGTAAAAGGTTTGCTGCAATCCCTGTTGTAGCCGATGGCAATACGACTTTTCCCAACCCTCTAATGTGATGCATTAAAGCTTCATAGAGGTATGTTTTACCGCTCCCTCCTGGACCGTCAATAAAGAAACATTTTGGCCTTGCATCTGCTTGGTTTTCTATAGCTTCAATTTTCTTAGCTTCAATTTTAACATATGCGTCAACTAAGTACTGTTGTGTCAGTTTCCCACCGTTTAAAATAGTATTGAAGTAATTTCGGACAGACAGACGAAAACTGTAGTATTGCAGCTGTGTAATTCTTCTTGAAGTTCCTTGTTGGTTTAGGTTTTCATGCCACCCTTGTTCACCTCTTGGAAAGAATAGCGGATACAGAAGAGCATCAAGGTTGCTGTGCAAAATGCTAATTCGTTGTGTCTTAGGAACCAAAGGGTTGTTTTGGTCTGGCTTAAGATGGACTAATATATCCCTTTGAAAAGGAGGTTCTCCATCATCGTTTTGAAAAACAACTGCGACCTCACTTACACGTGGTTTGTTGTAAAGTCGGGGATCCTGTTTACGTTCTTGTTTAATGGCCATGACAATAAAAGGCATTTCAGTACCATTTTGTATAGCCCTCTGTTCCTCCTCAGCTTGAACGTCTTTTAGCATGCGATATGCGGCAGCAAATGGGCTTATTTTTTGTAAATGTACAGCAATTTGGTTCATCAGTTCAGCATCACACTTTTCGTTTTCTTTTAGGTTCATCCTTTGTTCTGTAGCCTCATTTGTATCAATGATGTATAATTGTGCAAATTTTGGTGGTTGTCCTATTTCTGGGTGAAGTGTTCCAGTGCGATGGTAGATCTGGCCATGAATTTTAAAACAATAAGGTCCGAATCCAGGGGGCGGTGCAATGTTGGCACCAAATGAAGCAAACGCATGAGAACTGTTGATGCTTCTGATATTTTCCATAAAATTTCTACTATGTTGATGCATTCCTTTCATTAACTGCTCAAACAGATCTGAGTAGTGAGGTCTCGGTAGCATAACTTTTCCTTTTTGGCAGCATTGAGTAAACTGATTGTCAGATGGTTTTTCATCAATGAAATTCAGAGAGTCGCATTTAGAGCAAACTGCATTCATATTCCCACAGTAGTGTTCATGAATTGTACTTTCATTGTCTGTTACATAATGTGCAAGTTGTTGAATATTGTCCTGGTCGTGCCTTAGTTGGTAGAGCGTTCGTTTTTTATGAATTTGGCGATCATGTTGTTCCTGTTGCACAACAGTTTGTTGTGGTGTCTCTGGCTGACGACAGTGTATGTGAGATTCCGTATCCTGGGCTTGTCTGGCGGCAGTTTGTTGTGGTGTCTCCTGTTGGCAAAGTTGTCTGTGAGATTCCACATCCTGGGCTTGTCTGGCGTCAGTTTCTTTTGGTGTCTCCTGTTGGCGACGTTGTCTGTGAGATTCCACATCCTGGGCTTGTCTGGCGTCAGTTTCTTGTGGTGTCTCCTGTTGGCGACATTGTCTGTGAGATTCCGCATCCTGGGCTTGTCTGGCGTCAGTTTCTTGTGGTGTCTCCTGTTGGCGACGTTGTCTGTGAGATTCCACATCCTGGGCTTGTCTGGCGTCAGTTTCTTGTGGTGTCTCCTGTTGGCGACGTTGTCTGTGAGATTCCACATCCTGGGCTTGTCTGGCGTCAGTTTCTTGTGGTGTCTCCTGTTGGCGACATTGTCTGTGAGATTCCACATCCTGGGCTTGTCTGGCATCAGTTTCTTGTGGTGTCTCCTGTTGGCGACGTTATCTGTGAGATTCCACATCCTGGGCTTGTCTGGCATCAGTTTGTTGTGATGTCTCCTGTTCCCGATGTTGTCGTTTTCTTGCTGCTGCTGCTGCTTTTCTGTCATCCTCATTGGCGTATTTTCGTTTACGACCCATTCTACATACAGGGAGACGCAGGCACGCACCCTACACAATGGCAGCACTTGACAGCAGTGGAGGACAATGATGATTCCAGAATTCACAGCAGACTGTGCCCGTCGCTGAATCAGAAACGTGGGATTTCTACGTCTTTTATGACATCATCGTCGCTGTGCCCGTTGCTGATTGGTCGAGGCCAATCCTGGCCTCAATCATGCCTCAATCACACCTATCCTCAAAAAGCCCTCTCTTGACCCATCCTCTGTATCTAGCTATCGCCCTATATCACTTCTCCCCTATGCGTCAAAACTACTGGAACAACACGTCCATCTTGAACTGTCCTCCCATCTATCTTCCTGCTCCCTTTTCGACCGCTTACAGTCTGGCTTCCGGTCACACCACTCCACTGAAACTGCCCTAACTAAGGTCACCAATGACCTATTAACAGCCAAGAGCAAGCGATACTACTCTGTCCTCCTTCTCCTGGACCTGTCCTCTGCCTTTGACACAGTGGACAATTCCCTATTATTACAGACCCTCTCATCCCTTGGCATCACAGACTTGGCCCTATCCTGGATCTCGTCATACCTAACAGACCGGACATTCAGCGTCTCCCACTCACACACCACCTCCTCACCTCGCCCCCTATCTGTCGGAGTCCCGCAAGGTTCAGTCCTAGGACTTCTGCTCTTTTCCATTTACACCTTTGGCCTGGATGCTGGCCACAGACCAGCGTCGAGGCCGCCACAGCATCGACATAGAAATCCCGCGTCTCTGATTGGTCGAGGCCGCCAGGCCTCGACCAATCAGCAACGGGCACAGCGACGATGATGTCATAAAGGACGTAGACATCCCGCGTCTGATTGGTCGATGCCGCCAGGCCTCGACCAATCAGCAACGGGCACAGTATCGACGTAGATGTCATAATGGTTGCCATGGCGACGATGATGTCATAAAGGTTGCCTCGACCAATCAGCGACGGGCACAGTCTGCCGCGAATTCTGGAATCATCATTGTCCATATACTACGGGGACATGCATATTCTAGAATACCCGATGCGTTAGAATCGGGCCACAGAAATAAACACTTGAAATAGATCGCTCTGTTTGTAATTATCGACGTAGATGTCATAATGGTTGCCATGGCGACGATGATGTCATAAAGGTTGCCTCGACCAATCAGCGACGGGCACAGTCTGCCGCGAATTCTGGAATCATCATTGTCCATATACTACGGGGACATGCATATTCTAGAATACCCGATGCGTTAGAATCGGGCCACAATCTAGTATAATATATGAGTTAAACTTTTTGTATTGAAGAACTGAAGTAAATTCACTTTGTGATGATATTTAATTTTGTGAGACCAACATTCAATGCACCTTTTAAAAATTTGCAACGATTATGCCGAAAATCATTGAAAGAGAACTCGTTACTTGCCATTAATATGTATTTTTTCTTTACCTAATGTAAATACTGTTGCTCTCCTGACATTGTGTATTTCTTGTTCATGTGCCTCTCCGTCTCTTCCCTAGATATGGCTTTTTCTTCCTGTCTATACATCTATATATAAACTTGCAAAATGAAGACATGATGACTACGCCTACTAAATTTTGATTTACATGCAGAGAAGATGTGGCTCTATGTTAGCAATGGAGAGGTGCAGGGACAAAAGTAAGGCTGTGTGCCCATGATGAGGTTTTGGAGAGTTTTTGATGCTGCGTATTATCGCTGTGAAGCTGTAAGCATCTTACAGTTTCAGCAAAGTGGATGGGATTTATGGAAATCTCAAGTCTACAGTGCTTTTTTTTACTTAGTATAAACTGATCATAGAATTGCACTAGATGCAGAGAATCTGCAGGTAAACAATGCATAAGCGGTTTTACTGCACTTCTGCTGTGGAAATGCACTAAAGACACATGTAATATGCACATGACTGTATCCATAAAATTTTCCCAAAGCCAAATACCAGAACAGACAAAACCTGCAACATCAAAAATGCTATAAAAACGTATGTAAAAAAGCGCCCTTGAAAACACAATGAAAAAATGCAAGTAACCTAATTTACCTATTTGGTGCAGAAAATCTGCAAAAAAACTCATCGTGGGAATGTAACTTAAGACTATGTGCACACGTTGAGTATTTGGTGAGTATTTTACCTTTTTTACATTAGCATTTGTAAGCCAAAACCAGGAGTGGAACAGTTAGAGGAAAAGTATAATACTGTAGAAACACGTCACCACTTCTGCATTTTTCTCCCACTCCTGGTCTTGGCTTACAAATATCATAGCTCCCAACTGTCCCAGATTCAGCAGGACAATTTGAGGGCTCAGTCCTGCTGTCCTAGCTTCTAATATTCACCTCTCTCCAACATCTCCATCGCTCCTCCTCTGGGGAGAACTGCATCTCTCTGCATTAATTAAATTATAATATTCACCCCCTCCTGCGATTAGATCGCTCAGGACTCAGACTCGAGTCTCCATGTTCGCAGGCTGCAGCTCTATATATGAGCCACAGCTCACAATGATGCAGATAGGAGAATTTGGTAATCTTAAAGGGACTCTGTCACTTGAATTTGGAGGGAACAATCTTCAGCCACAGGGGCGGGGTTTTCGGGTGTTTGATTCACCCTTTCCTTACCCGACGGCTGCATGCTGGCTGCAATATTGGATTGAAGTTCATTCTCTGTCCTCCATAGTACACGCCTGCGCAAGGTAAGATTGCCTTGTGCAGGCGTGTACTACGGAGGACAGAGAATGAACTTCAATCCAATATTGCAGCCAGCATACAGCCGGCGGGTAAGGAAAGGGTGAATCAAACACCCAAAAACCCCGCCTCCATGGCTGAAGATTGTTCCCTCCAAATTCAGGTGACAGAGTCCCTTTAAACTGTATTGCAGGCAGTCAACCCAGAAGCAAATTATACTATTTTACATAGCGATAAACTGGATATAACAATGTATTTCTATGTTCCCTGTATACTGGAGGTGAAGAAAAAGTCAGATTTTTTTGTTCCTATGAACTTGCTAAAAATAATAAAAAGCAATTACAAAAATATATATATTTTTTGTATCCCTGGTATTGGGACACACAACCTTCAACGTTACAGGCAGGAGTTAGGGTATGTGCACACGTCAGGATTTCTTGCAGAAATTTTCCGGACAAAAACCGGACATTTCTGCAAGAAATCCGCATGCGTTTTTACCGCGATTTTACAGCGATTTTGACGCGTTTTTGTGTGTTTTTTGTGCGTTTTTCCCAAATGCATAGAATTGCGGGAAAAACGCAGAAAATCCGCAAAAATAATGAACATGCTCATTTTTTTACCGCGATGCGTTTTTTGTGTGGAAAAAAACGCATCCATGTGCACAAAACATGCAGAATGCATTCTAAATGATAGAATGCATAATGTATGCGTTTTTAATGAGTTTTTAGAGTTTTTAGCGCGAAAAAACGCGAAAAAAACACAAAAAAACCTGAACGTGTGCACATGGCCTTAAAGCAATTGAGCCTTTGGGAGAATTTTGTGTACTTGATCTGTATTGCAGGCTCTTACTCCACAGGCAAATTATACTGATAAATTGTACGCAGTAGCAAATTTCTATGCATTTATATTAAAGAAAGAGAATAAAAGATTTTTTTCATCCTATAAAATTGCTAAAAAATAATGAAAAACACTTGATAATGAAAAAAAATTGCATTTTTAATGCGTTTTTAAAAAAAAATATGAATCGCAAATCAGGAAATAACACATATTTGGTGTCCCTTTAAACGTAACAGCTTGAACATGAGTCAACAGTGTGATGCAGCAGCAAAAAAGGCAAACACGGCTCTAGGATGTATTAAGAGAAGCATAGAGTCTAGATCACCTGAAGTAATTATCTCCCTATACTCCTCCTTGGTCAGACCTCATCTGGAATACTGTGTCCAGTTCTGGGCACCGTATTTTAAAAAAGACATTGAAAAACCTGAGCAAGTTCAGAGAAGAGCTACCAGGATGGTGAGCGGACTGCAAAGTGTGTCCTACGAGGAACAGTTAAAGGACCTGGGGATGTTTAGCTTGCAAAAAAGAAGGCTAAGAGGAGACTTAATATCTGTCTACCAATATATGAAGTGATGTCACAGTGTAGAGGGATCATCATTATTCTCATTTGCACATGGAAACACAAGAAGCAATGGAATGAAACTGAAAGGGAGAAGATACAGATTAGATATTGGAAAAAAAAAATTGACAGTGAGGGTGATCAATGAGTGGAACAGTCTGCCACGAGAGGCGGTGAGTTCTCCTTCGATGGAAGTCTTCAAACAAAGGCTGGACAGACATCTGTCTGAGATGGTTTAGTTAACCCTGCATTGAGCAAGGGTTTGGAACAGATGACCCGGGAGGTCCCTTCCAACTCTAACATTCTATGATTTTATGAGTATCAACCATCACAACACAGTGATCCGATTATTTACGGGGATTGGTAAATGGCGTATAAAATGACATGATTGATATTTTTTAATGTATTAAACCCATCAAAAAATGTCATAAAAATGTGATGCTGAGGCCATGTTCACATGTAGAGAAAATTATGCTTTCTTTCTACTGCTTTTCTTTCTGCAAGAGTCCTCACCACAAACACAATAACTATCTTCTCTGATTATTGCGTGTTTGCTGTGTTTCTTTTATGCATTTTTCCCATTATTTGATGAGATTTGGGAGCCATTACGAAGCAGATGCTTTTTTAATAATACAGGAAAGCTTTGATTCTGCACTTTTTCATGCTTTTTTTAACCCCTTCCCGACCCATGACGCCACGTAGGCGTCATGAAAGTCGGTGCCAATCCGACCCATGACGCCTATGTGGCGTCATGGAAAGATCGCGTCCCTGCAGATCGGGTGAAAGGGTTAACTCCCATTTCACCCGATCTGCAGGGACAGGGGGAGTGGTAGTTTAGCCCAGGGGGGGTGGCTTCACCCCCCCGTGGCTACGATCGCTCTGATTGGCTGTTGAAAGTGAAACTGCCAATCAGAGCGATTTGTAATATTTCACCTATTAAAACTGGTGAAATATTACAATCCAGCCATGGCCGATGCTGCAATATCATCGGCCATGGCTGGAAACACTAATGTGCCCCCACCCCACCGATCGCCCCCCCAGCCCTCCGATCTGTCCGGTACACTGCTCCGGCTCCCCTCCATCCTGTGCTCCGCTCCCCCCGTGCTCTTGTCCGCTCCCCCCGTGCTCCAATCACCCCCCCGTGCTCCAATCACCCCCCTGCGCTCCGATCCACCCCCCGTGCTCCGTTCCACCCCCCGTGCTCCGTTCAACCCCCCCGTGCTCCGTTCCACAGCCCCCATGCTCCGTTCCACCCCCCGCGCTCCAATCCACCCCCCTGTGCTCCGATCCCCCCCCCCATGTTCCCCCCCACCCCATCATACTTACCGATCCTGCCGGGGTCCGTCCGTCTTCTCCCTGGGTGCCGCCATTTTCTAAAATGGCGGGCGCATGCGCAGTGCGCCCGCCGAATCTGCCGGCCGGCAGATTCGTTCCAAAGTGCATTTTGATCACTGAGATATAATCTATCACAGTGATCAAAATAAAAAAAATAATAAATGACCCCCCCCTTTGTCACCCCCATAGGTAAGGACAATAAAAAAATAAAGAATTTTTTTTTCCCACTAATGTTAGAATAGGGCTAGGGTTAGGGCTAGGGTTAGGGTTAGGACTAGGGTTAGGGTTAGGGTTAGGGCTAGGGTTAGGGTTAGGGCTAGGGTTAGGGTTTCGGTATGTGCACACGTATTCTGGTCCTCTGCGGATTTTTCCGCTCGGATTTGATAAATCCGCAGTGCTAAACCGCTGCGGATTTATGGCAGATTTACCGCGTTTTTTCTGCGCATTTCACTGCGGTTTTACAACTGCGATTTTCTATTGGAGCAGTTGTAAAACCGCTGCGGAATCCGCAGAAAGAAGTGACATGCTGCGGAATGTAAACTGCTGCGTTTCCGTGCAGTTTTTCTGCAGCATGTGTACAGCGATTTTTGTTTCCCATAGGTTTACATTGAACTGTAAACTCATGGGAAACTGCTGCGGATCCGCAGCGTTTTCCGCAGTGTGTGCACATACCTTTAGAATTAGGCTATGTGCACATACCTTTAGAATTAGGCTATGTGCACACGGTGCGGATTTGGCTGCGGATCTGCAGCGGATTGGCCGCTGCGGATTCGCAGCAGTGTTCCATCAGGTTTACAGTACCATGTAAACCTATGGAAAACCAAATCCGCTGTGCCCATGGTGCGGAAAATACAGCACGGAAACGTACTCAGGAGAAACTGGACAACAACTTTTGGGGTCAAATTTCTCCTGTTACCCTTGGGAAAATAAAAAATTGCAGGCTAAAATATCATTTTTGAGAAAATAATTTTTTATTTTTATTTTCATGGCTCTGCGGTATAAACTTCTGTGAAGCACTTGGGGGTTCAAAGTCCTCACCACACATCTAGATTAGTTCCTTTGGGGGTCTAGTTTCCAAAATGGGGTCATTTGTGGGGGATCTCCAATGTTTAGGCACACAAGGGCTTTCCAAACGTGACATGGTGTCCGCTAACGATTGGAGCTAATTTTCCATTTAAAAAGCCAAATGGCGTGCCTTCCCTTCCGAGCCCTGCCGTGTGCCCAAACAGTGGTTTACCCCCACATATGGGGTATCAGCGTACTCAGGACAAACTGGACAACAACATTTGTGGTCCAATTTCTCCTATTACCCTTGGCAAAATAGGAAATTCCAGGCTAAAAAATCAGTTTTGAGGAAAGAAAAATTATTTTTTATTTTCATGGCTCTGCGTTATAAACTTCTGTGAAGCACCTGGGGGTTTAAAGTGCTCAATATGCATCTAGATAAGTTCCTTGGGGGGTCTAGTTTCCAAAATGGGGTCACTTGTGGGGGAGCTCCAATGTTTAGGCACACAGGGGCTCTCCAAACGCGACATGGTGTCCGCTAACAATTGGAGCTAATTTTCCATTCAAAAAGTCAAATGGCGCGCCTTCCCTTCCGAGCCCTGCCGTGTGCCCAAACAGTGGTTTACCCCCACATATGAGGTATCGGCGTACTCGGGAGAAATTGCCCAACAAATTTTATGATGCATTTTATCCTATTGCCCATGTGAAAATGAAAAAATTGAGGCGAAAATAATTTTTTTGTGAAAAAAAAGTACTTTTTCATTTTTACAGATCAATTTGTGAAGCACCTGAGGGTTTAAAGTGCTCACTAGGCATTTAGATAAGTTCCTTGGGGGGTCTAGTTTCCAAAATGGGGTCACTTGTGGGGGAGCTCCAAAGTTTAAGCACACAGGGGCTCTCCAAACGCGACATGGTGTCCGCTAACGATGGAGATAATTTTTCATTCAAAAAGTCAAATGGCGCTCATTCCCTTCCGAGCTTTACCATGTGCCCAAACAGTGGTTTACCCCCACATGTGAGGTATTGGTGTACTCAGGAGAAATTGCCCAACAAATTTTAGGATCCATTTTATCCTGTTGCCCATGTGAAAATGAAAAAATTGAGGCTAAAAGAATTTTTTTGTGAAAAAAAGTACTTTTTCATTTTTACGGATCAATTTGTGAAGCACCTGGGGGATCAAACTGCTCACTATGCATCTAGATAAGCTCCTTGGGGCGTCTAGTTTCCAAAATGGGGTCACTTGTGGGGGAGCTCCAATTTTTAGGCACGCGGGGGCTCTCCAAACGTGACATGGTGTCTCCTAAAGAGTGGAGCCAATTTTTCATTCAAAAAGTCAAATGGCGCTCCTTCCCTTCCAAGCCCTGCTGTGCGCCCAAACAGTGGTTTACCCCCACATATCAGGTATCAGCGTACTCAGGACAAATTGGACAACAACTTTCATGGTTCAGTTTCTCCTTTTACCATTGGGAAAATAAAAAAAATGTTGCTAAAAGATAATTTTTGTGACTAAAAAGTTAAATGTTCATTTTTTCCTTCCATGTTGCTTCTGCTGCTGTGAAGCACCTGAAGGGTTAATAAACTTCTTGAATGTGGTTTTGAGTACCTTGAGGGGTGAATTTTTTAGAATGGTGTCACTTTTTGGAAGTGCATTTGAACAGCAAGGTTGATTGCTGTTGAGGGGAACTAGAAAAAAAAAATCTATAAATCTTCAGCAGAGGGAGTGTGAGCGAGCTGAGTGTGGCCTGAGCGTAAGTGTGGATGGCGGTAAGTGTGACTTGTGATTCAGTGAAGAGGTATTTGGAAAGCCTTTAACAAATACCTGTGTGAATTGGTGTGAGTTGCTGAATTGGGGGTAGCTATATTCATAAGGGTTAACTTAGGGTGGGGGCTCATAGTTAAGGGTTTATAAGGGGCAGCTGTTTGGGGCTCAAGTCCTTTTTGGAAGTGCATTTGAACAGCAAGGTTGATTGCTGTTGAGGGGAACTAGAAAAAAAAAATCTATAAATCTTCAGCAGAGTGAGTGTGAGCGAGCTGAGTGTGGCCTGAGTGTAATGGCCCCTTCACATTAAGCGACGCTGCAGCGATACCGACAACGATTCGGATCGCTGCAGCGTCGCTGTTTGGTCGCTGGAGAGCTGTCACACAGACCGCTCTCCAGCGACCAACGATGCCGGTAACCAGGGTAAACATCGGGTAACTAAGCGCAGGGCCGCGCTTAGTAACCCGATGTTTACCCTGGTTACCATGCTAAAAGTAAAAAAAAACAAACACTAGATACTTACCTACAGCTGTCTGTCCTCCAGCGCTGCGCTCTGCTTCTCTGCTCTCCTCCTGTACTGTCTGTGAGCCGGAAAGCAGAGCGGTGACGTCACCGCTCTGCTTTCCGGCTCACAGACAGTACAGGAGGAGAGCAGAGCACAGCGCCGGGGACAGACGGCTGTAGGTAAGTATGTACTGTTTGGTTTTTTTTACTTTTAGCATGGTAACCAGGGTAAACATCGGGTTACTAAGCGCGGCCCAGCGCTTAGTTACCCGATGTTTACCCTGGTTACCAGTGAAGACATCGCTGGATCGGTGTCACACACGCCGATCCAGCGATGTCTCCAGGGAGTCCAGCGACGAAATAAAGTTCTGGACTTTGTTCAGCGACCAACGATCTCCCAGCAGGGGCCTGATCGTTGGTCGCTGTCACACAGAACGATTTCATTAACGATATCGTTGCTACGTCACAAATAGCAACGATATCGTTAACAATATCGTTATGTGTGAAGGTACCTTAAGTGTGGACGGCGGTAAGTGTGACTTGTGATTCAGTGACTTTGGAGTCAGGGAGTTTCCAAGGGAGGAATTACTGAATTGCTGTCTGATTTTTATTAATACTTTGTATTTATTTTTATTTTTTTTATTGAACTGTTCTGTCTGGTGCAATCCCCATTAGGAAATGTGCTCCACGATTGTTAATGCCATCCAGTGCACATCTTGCCACATGTATGCAGTCCTTGAGCAGCCGATCGAGGGTGCATACTGCTGTGCGAGATGTGAGCACGTTGTGCATTTGGAAACCCAGATTCTGACTCTAAATGTGCAGCTGGCAACACTGAGATCCATTGACAATATGGAGAGGAGTCTTCTGCTCACGGAGCAGACGCTCAATGGGACAGATGAGGGGGGGGATGGTGGGATGGAGCTGCAGGACAATGAAGTAGCAAGCTGGGTGACAGGAAGCGGGGTAGAGGGAAGAGTGCCAGGGAGGCTAGTCCTGATCTGGAACACCCCAATAAGTTTGCTAAGTTGGCAGATGAGGGGGGTGCCAGTACAGGGGTAGCACTGCTGCAGCCAGGCATGTCCTCTGAAAGCCGGAGGAGTGACTGCTCCAGTAAGGAGGGAAATAGGAGAGCAGGGCAGGCCAGACAGGTGCTGGTAGTGGGCGACTCAATTATTAGGGGAACAGATAGGGCAATCTGTCACAAAGACAGGGATCGTCGAACGGTGTGCTGCCTACCTGGCGCTCGAGTCCGACACATCGCTGATCGGGTGGAAAGATTATTGGGAGGGGCTGGTGAGGACCCAGCGGTCATGGTGCACATTGGCACTAATGACAAAGTTAGAGGTAGGTGGAAGGTCCTTAAAGATGATTTCAGGGAATTAGGCTGCAAGCTGAAAGCAAGGACCTCCAACGTGGTATTTTCCGAAATACTGCCGGTACCACGTGCCACGCCAGAGAGGCAACGGGAGATTAGGGAGGTTAATAAGTGGCTCAAGAATTGGTGTAGGAAAGAGGGGTTTGGGTTCCTGCAGAACTGGGCCGACTTCGCAGTGGGCCACAGGCTCTATGCTAGGGACGGGCTGCACCTCAATGGGGAGGGTGCAGCTGTGCTGGGGGAGAGAATGGCTAGAAGGTTGGAGGAGTGTTTAAACTAGGAATTGGGGGGAGGGTATTCATTTTATAGGAGGGGAAGATAGTGCAGACAGAGACCTGGGCACAAATAAGGAAGTTGGGGGTGGCGGTGGCATGGGGGGGGGTCAGAACAGTTAATAATTTAAGAAATAGAAGTACAGAGAGGAACATAAAGTGCATGTATACTAATGCCAGAAGCCTCGCCAACAAAATGGACGAATTAGAACTAATGTTGTTGGAGCATAATTATGACATGGTGGGGATATCTGAAACGTGGCAGGATGAGAGCCATGACTGGGCTGTTAACTTGCAGGGCTATAGCCTGTTCAGAAATGACCGTACAGATAAGCGAGGGGGAGGGGTATGTCTATATGTAAAATCATCCTTAAAACCCATCCTGCGCGATAATATAGGTAAATTTAATGAAAATGTAGAATCCCTGTGGGTGGAGATAAGGGGAGGGGGAAAAAATAATAAATTACTGATAGGGGTTTGTTATAAATCTCCAAAAATAATGGAAGTAATGGAGAATATCCTCGTAAAGCAAATAGATGAAGCTGCGACTCAAGGAGAAGTCATTATTATGGGGGACTTCAACTACCCTGAAATAGATTGGGGAACAGAAACCTGCAGTTCCAGCAAAGGTAATCGGTTTTTGACAATTATGAGAGACAATTACCTTTCACAACTGGTTCAGGACCCAACAAGAAGGGGGGCACTGCTAGACCTAATATTAACCAACAGGCCAGACCGCATATCAAATATAAGGGTTGGGGGTCACTTGGGAAATAGCGATCACAAAATAATAAGTTTTCATGTATCCTTTAAAAAGATGTGTAGTAGAGGGGTTACAAGGACACTAAACTTCAGGAGGGCAAATTTCCAACGGATGAGAGAGGATCTTGGTGCAATTAACTGGGACGATATCCTGAGACACAAAAATACACAAAGAAAATGGGAGACGTTTATTAGCATCCTGGATAGGACCTGTGCACAGTATATACCGTATGGGAATAAACATACTAGAAATAGGAGGAAACCAATATGGCTAAATAGAGCTGTAAGGGGCGCAATAAGTGACAAAAAGAAAGCATTTAGAGAATTAAAGGAAGTAGGTAGTGAGGAGGCATTAAATAAATACAGAAAATTAAATAAATTCTGTAAAAAGCAAATCAAGGCAGCAAAGATTGAGACAGAGAGACTCATTGCCAGAGAGAGTAAAAATAATCCTAAAATATTCTTTAACTACATAAATAGTAAGAAACTAAAAAATGATAGTGTTGGCCCCCTTAAAAATAGTCTGGGTGAGATGGTGGATGAGGATGAGGAAAAAGCCAATATGCTAAATGACTTTTTTTCATCAGTATTTACACAAGAAAATCCCATGGCAGACAAAATGTCTAGTGATAAAAATTCCCAATTAATTGTCACCTGCTTAACCCAGCAGGAAGTGCGGTGGCGTCTAAAAATCACTAAAATTGACAAATCTCCGGGCCCGGATGGGATACACCTTCGAGTACTGCAGGAATTAAGTACAGTCATTGATAGACCATTATTTTTAATCTTTAAAGACTCCATAATAACAGGGTCTGTGCCGCAGGACTGGCGTATAGCAAATGTGGTGCCAATATTCAAAAAGGGAACAAAAACTGAACTCGGAAATTATAGGCCAGTAAGCTTAACCTCTACTGTGGGTAAAATCCTGGAGGGCATTCTAAGGGACGCTATACTGGAGTATCTGAAGAGGAATAACCTCATGACCCAGTATCAGCACGGGTTTACTAGGGACCGTTCATGTCAGACTAATTTGATCAGTTTCTATGAAGAGGTAAGTTCCGGATTGGACCAAGGGAACCCAGTGGATGTAGTGTATATGGACTTTTCAAAAGCTTTTGATACGGTGCCACACAAAAGGTTGATACATAAAATGAGAATAATGGGGATAGGGGAAAATATGTGCAAGTGGGTTGAGAGCTGGCTCAGGGATAGGAAACAAAGCGTGGTTATTAATGGAGCACACTCGGACTGGGTAGCGGTTAGCAGTGGGGTACCACAGGGGTCAGTATTGGGCCCTCTACTTTTTAACATATTTATTAATGACCTTGTAGGGGGCATTCAGAGTAGAATTTCAATATTTGCAGATGACACTAAACTCTGCAGGGTAATCAATACAGAGGAGGACAATTTTATATTACAGGATGATTTATGTAAACTAGAAGCTTGGGCTGATAAATGTAAGGTCATGCACTTGGGTAGAAGTAATAAGATGTATAATTATGTGCTTAATTCTAAAACTCTGGGCAAAACCGTCAATGAAAAAGACCTGGGTGTATGGGTGGATGACAAACTTAAATTCAGTGGCCAGTGTCAGGCAGCGGCTACAAAGGCAAATAAAATAATGGGATGCATTAAAAGAGGCATAGATGCACATGAGGCGAACATAATTTTACCTCTATACAAGTCACTAGTTCGACCACACTTAGAATACTGTGCACAGTTCTGGTCTCCGGTGTTTAAGAAAGACATAGCTGAACTGGAGCGGGTGCAGAGAAGAGCGACCAAGGTTATTAGAGGACTGGGGGGTCTGCAATACCAAGATAGGTTATTACACTTGGGGCTATTTAGTTTGGAAAAACGAAGACTAAGGGGTGATCTTATTTTAATGTATAAATATATGAGGGGACAGTACAAAGACCTTTCTGATGATCTTTTTAATCATAGACCTGAAACTGGGACAAGGGGGCATCCTCTGCGGTTGGAGGAAAAAAGGTTTAAGCATAATAACAGACGCGGATTCTTTACTGTAAGAGCAGTGAGACTATGGAACTCTCTGCCGTATGATGTTGTAATGAGTGATTCATTACTTAAATTTAAGAGGGGACTGGATACCTTTCTGGAAAAGTATAATGTTACAGGGTATATACACTAGATTCCTTGATAGGGCGTTGATCCAGGGAACTAGTCTGATTGCCGTATGTGGAGTCGGGAAGGAATTTTTTTCCCCAATGTGGAGCTTACTCTTTGCCACATGAGGTTTTTTTGCCTTCCTCTGGATCAACATGTTAGGGCATGTTAGGTTAGGCTATGGGTTGAACTAGATGGACATATAGTCTTCCTTCAACCTTAATAACTATGTAACTTTGGGGTATTTTCAGCCATATAGACCCCTCAAACTGACTTCAAATGTGAGGTGGTCCCTAAAAAAAATGGTTTTGTAAATTTCGTTGTAAAAATTAGAAATCGCTGGTCAAATTTTCACCCTTATAACTTCCTAGCAAAAAAAAATTTTGTTTCCAAAATTGTGCTGATGTAAGGTATACATGTGGGAAATGTTATTTATTAACTATTTTGTGTCACATAACTCTTTGGTTTAACAGAATAAAAATTAAAAATGTGAAAATTGCAAAATTTTCAAAATTTTCGCCAAATTTCCGTTTTTATCACAAATAAACGCAGAATTTATTGACCTAAATTTACCACTAACATGAAGCCCAATATGTCACGAAAAAACAGTCTCAGAACCGCTAGGATCCGTTGAAGCGTTCCTGAGTTATTACCTCATAAAGGGACACTGGTCAGAACTGCAAAAAAAGGCAAGGTCTTTAAGGTCAAAATAGGCTGGGTCATGAAGGGGTTAAAAAGAAGCCTATAGGGAAAAATGCACCAAAACTGCATAGTTCAGCAGCGTCTTTAGATGCACAGGGGGCAGAAATTTTCTGGAGATTTTATTGCATCCACTTTGCTTGGAAACTTAGACTGTGTTCACAAGTAGCATAAATACTTGTAAAAATAATACTTGTAAATAAGTACTGTGTATTTATTGCCACTTTTTTTCCATAGAAATTCTGCTGTGTTTAACTGTCCTTGCAAAGTGTCGGTGATTTCATGAAAACTGCACTCTTTGTGGAGACCTAAAATAAATGCAGCAATATCAAAGACAATTGTTATTGTGTAAGTTTGGTGCATATCCTGCAGAAAACAAAAAAAACACAGTATTTATGCTACGTGTGAACACGGCCTTACAGACATCAAAATCCATATCTTGTATAGTGAAGCTACATAAAGCTGAGAAAGTTCTGGCTGCTATGACCGTGAATGAGTGAACAAAAAACAAATCCACAGGTCCCAACTATGAGATGAGCAGGAAGCATAGATGACTTTGCGCCAGGCCGGACTTATCAAAAGCCGCGCCGGTGACGCCGGATGGTAAGACATTTGCGGCCTCCCGTCCAGCCACCAAATAGCATTGTTTTAGACTTTGGCGTCTTGTGAATCGATCTGCTCATCTCTAGTCCCAACTGTCCCAGTCCAGCAGATAGTCCAAGATTTGGATCTGAAGCCTGCAATCTCAGGCGTCTGTTGAATGTTCCTCACTACCACCACCTCCTCTGACATCTCCTCCTGCCTGGGAAGAAAGAAGTGTTAAATGGGCATAGATTGGGGTGTGGTCATTGGTGTGGACAAACTTTTGTCTCTCTTTCTGTTCCTCACCAAATACTCAACATGTGTATGTAGCCTAATAGGTGCAGAAATGGTACAGAAAATCTGCAACATCAAAAATTAACTTTGGGAACATAACCTAAAATAACACCAGATTCAGTAGCATTTGTATGAAATACAAAAATACATATTTATTGTAAGTGACAAACTCTCTTTAATCCCTTCATAAAATCCTCCATAGATATATGGTGCATGTGATAAGCGAGTGTATGGAGGGGTCTCACGCAGATGGCTGAGTATTACAGCCAGGACCTGTTGCTAACAATCGTGGGTGGAGCAGAACTCCACCCACGATTGTTAACCTGTTAAATGCCGTTGTCAGTTTCTGACAGTAGCATTTAACATGCGCTGATGTGTACGCATATCAGTATTTCCGCCCATTGGTGCACCCGTGACATGATCGCATGTCGCCGATGGGTTGTATCAGCTGATGACCCTTGTCATTATGGAACTCCTTTCAAACACTGTGCCGCGATTCTGTAGTTGGGTATCTCGGGACCAGGGGCTCCTTCCCTGTCCCTACTGTTAGGGGTACAGTACATACAACATACAGTACATACAACATAAAGTACATACAACATACAATACATACAACATACAGTACATACAGTACATAAAATATACAGTACATACAACATACAGTACATACAGCATACAAGATACAGTACATACTACATACAGTACATACAACATACAGTACATGCAACATACAGTATATACTCACCAATCGCCTTGATCCCGAAGCCCTTGATCACCTGAAAAAAAAATTAAAATAATAAACAAACAATATACTCCCTAATCCGCAGAAATCCAATTAATACGAGTGTCCCACGACAATCTCCCATGGAGAGCTGCCACATCTGCTGATGTGACTGCTCTCCAGGGGCTCCAGGATACAATGACAGAAGGTATCCTTCTGCCCTGTATCCCTCCGCTACTGTGAGTATAGTTCATACTTTCACTTGTGGCACAGCTGAGTGGGAAAATTCCCACACAGCATTGCCATAAAGTGAGAGCAATGAACTAAGGTAACCTTTTCAGTGATGCACTGCAGGAGCCATTGTCTCCTGTCAGTGTGTCACTGGAGGCCCTATAGAGAGGTGACATCACACGATGTCACTGTTCTATAGAGGAGATCTGTTGTGATACGGTGGTCTAGGAGCAACATGGAACGAGCTCTGAAGGAAGTGGTAACTGTACTGACCGCAGTCCCTAAGCTCAACACAACACTAGAATTAGCCGTGGAATGCTCCTAACTCTCCCTAGGCATCTCGTCACAGCCTAAGAGCTAACTACCCCTAAAGATAGAAGCAGGAAAGCCATCTTGCCTCAGAGAAAATCCCCAGAGGATAGATTAGCCCCCACAAATAATGACTGTGAGTGGAGAGGGAAAAGACATGCACAGAATGAAACCAGGATGAGCACAGGAGGCCAGTCTAACTAAATAGATAGGACAGGATGGAATACTGTGCGGTCAGTATAAAACACTACAAAAATCCACGCAGAGTTTACAAAAAATCTCCACACCTGACTAAAGGCAAGTGTGGAGGGCAAATCTGCCTCCCAGAGCTTCCAGCAAGACAGAATTAATTCACACTGATAAGCTGGACAAACATAGAAAGCACAGAATGGATAAGTCCAAAATCTATGGACAGAAAAGGGCAAGCAAAAACTTAGCTTAGCTGAACTGGTCAGGATAACAGGGAACTCCAAAGAGATGTGAATCCAACCAGGAACCATTTACAAGTGGCACTGGCTGAAGATAGAGCCAGACTTAAATAGCCGAGCAGAAGAGACGATAAGTGGAGGCAGCTGATGACAGCTAACTCCAAGGAGCAGCCATACCACTAGAAACCACAAGAGGGAGCCCAAGAGCAGAACTCACAAAAGTGCCACTTACAACCACCGGAGGGAGCCCAAGAGCGGAATTCACAACAGAGATCATTGTGGGACACTCATTATTAATTGGACTACGGCAGAAAGGGAGTATACGGTTGGTTTATTATTTTTAATTTTTTGCAGGCGATCGAGGGCATCGCAGGAATTAGGCACTGTTGTAAATGTGGTGAAATTAAGAATATTAAAATACTTTACTCTTATGTGTGTGTTTTTTTAACTCTTTCACTACTATAGGATTAGTAATGGATAGGTATCTTATTGACGCCTCTCCATTATTAAACGGGCTTAATGTCACCTTACAATACAAAAGTGACATTAACCCCTTATCACCCCATATCCCACCTCTACATGGGAATGGGAAGACAGGGACTAAGTGCCTTCACACATGTGAAGTGAAAATCATTCCCAGTGACTACGTCTTGAAGCTCATCAAGAGAATGCCAAGAGTGTGCAAAGCAGACATCAAAGCAAAAGGTGGGTACTTTGGAGAACCTAGAATATAAGACATAATTTCAGTTGTTTCACACTTTTTTGTTAAGTGTATAATTCCACATGTGTTAATTCATAGTTTTGATGCCTTCAGTATGAATGTGCAATTTTCATAGTCATGAAAATATAGAAAAATCTTTAAATCTATCTATCTATCTATCTATCTATCTATCTATCTATCTATCTATCTATCTATCTATCTCATTCCTTCTATCTACCTATCTATCCCATATCTATCTCATATCTATCCCATATCTATCTATCTATCTATCTATCTATCTATCTATCTATCTATCTATCTATCTATCTATCTATCTATCTATCTATCTAATTCTATCTATCTATCCCATATCTATCTATCTATCTATCTATCTATCTATCTATCTATCTATCTATCCATCCCATATCTATCTATCTATCTATTCATCCATCCAGTGGCGTAACTTGGAACTCATGGGCCCCGATGCGAAAGCTCCAACGGGGCCCCATAATATTTTACATCTTTAATAGCAATAGTCTTTTTCTATAAGCCAAAGGGACTTTTAGGGCCCCCTAGGCTCCAGGGCCCGGGTGCGATTGCAACCCCTGCATCTGTTGCAGTTACGCCCCTGTATCTATCTATCTATCTATCTATCTATCTATCTATCTATCTATCTATCCGTGTGTGTAATGGAGTGTGGGTTGGACAAATGTAAAAGAGGAAGTTACACAGATATGACATCACAGATTGAAGATAGAGGATGGAGAGGAGGGAGGGGTTTGGGTGTGTTTTGGAGTGGGTGTGCTAGGTGCGGGCTTACAGGCCAGTGCAATGCATCATGGAACTTGTAGTATTAGGGTATGTGTTATGTGTCCACATTCAGGATTGCATCAGGATTTGACGCAGGTAAAATATGCACCAAATCTGCACCTGAGGTCACTGGCAGGTCACCTGCGTTTTTGATGCGTTTTTCATGCGTTTTTTATGCGGATTTGTGTGTTTTTGTAAGCTAAATAAAGATATACAAAAAAAAGAATTGTGATGTCATTTCTTGTCCAACCTCTTTATTGACATACTCCATTGAAGAATAATGTTTACACACACAGCTAGATAGATAGATAGATAGATGCGATAGATATCTATCTATCGTATCCATCTATCTATCTATCATATCCATCTATCGTATCTATCTATCGTATTTATCTATGGTATATATCTATCTATTATCTACTGATATATCTATCTATAAATATATCTATCAATATATAGATATATCGATAGATATATTGATAGATATTAGATAAATAGATAATAGATTAATAGATAGATACGATAAATACGATAGATAGATGGATACAATAGATGGATACGATAGACAGACACAATAGATGGATCACATATGCGAGAAACTTGGACGAGTCTTGCATCTTAATACCTGGCACTGCCGCAGGCACTCGGGACCAGAGTGTGCGGCTGCATGTATTTCTATTCAGCTGAATGCTTCGGTCCTGAGTGCCCGCGGCAGTGTCGGGCAGTGCAAAGCAGTCATCAAAGCAAAAGGCGGCTACTTTGAAGAACCTAGAATATAAGACATAATTTCAGTTGTTTCACACTTTTTGTTAAGTATATAATTCCACATGTGTTAATTCATAGTTTTGAGGCCTTCAGTGTGAATGTACAATTTTCATAGTCATGAAAATACAGAAAAATCTTTAAAGGAGAAGGTGTGTCCAAACTTTTGGTCTGTACTGTACATATGTGGTATCGCTGTGTTCAGAAAAGTCCAATCTGTCAAAATATGAAAACAATTAACCTGATCAGTAAACACTGTAAACGGAAAAAATTAAAGAATACCAAAATTACATTTTTTTTGGTCGCTTCCGTTCGTCAAAAAATGTTGTAACAAGAGATGAAAAAGTCACATCTATCCCAAAGTAGTACTAATAAAAATGTTGTCTCTCTCTCAGAGAAAAAATAGGCTATCACACAGCTCCATCAGACAAAAAATAAAAATTTTCTGGATCATGGAAAATGGCACACAACTCCAAATAGTTTTTTTTGCAAACTTCTGATTTCTTTTCACCAATAGACCAATAAAAAAACAGGATATGATTGGTATTGCTGCAAACCATTTGATGAGGAGAATCATAATAAATGGTCATTTTTGTCACAAAATGTACACCGTAAAAACAATTAAAAAAAAAAATTCAGAATTGTGCTGTTTTCACAATTTCACCATATTTGGAATTTTTCCCCCATTTTCAAGTACAATATGTGTACTGAAAAAAAACAAGCCCTCATATGTCTATGTGGACAGAGAGATGGGAAGAAGGGGAGGGAAAAAATGGAAACGCAAAAATGGAAATTGGCTGCAGGGTGAATGGGTTAACAGATTACTAGTTGGTGACTAAAGTGAAACATAAAGCATGAAGGGCTCATCACTATCACCGTTACTAAAGCCAGACGTGTTCCTATTGCAAAATGCCATAATTTTCTATCTATTGCGAGTGTCACATGTAAATACAGTATGCTTACGCATTTCAAGTATATAAGTTCCAATAAGCATATGAGCATATGGCATTCGCATGTTGTGACACTTTTTAATGGAAAGAAAATAAAGGAACGCTTTTAATGGAAGTGATCTTCCAGTGTATATGGAAATAGAAATGATTTGAATTGGATTTTCTTATTATTCGCTATTTAATGCAGCTGTCTGGCTGAGCTACTTACTTAAAATCACATTTGCATCTAATTGGATGTCATTTGGAAGCTAGGTGTTAAAAATCGGATTGTACTGGACTGAAAAACGCATGACACTTGCATGACACTTGTTCGACTTTTCAGGAACAAAATCTGACCGATTTTAAAAATGCTAGTGTGTCTCTGGCATAAGTGACATCGCTTGGAATCAGGGTATCTGTCTCTACATTATTCTGCTCTCAAATTAGGTGGAAAAAATCTGGCGACAGATTCCCGTAAAATATTAACTGGAGAGTACACATATATGTTATACAGACAATACAACCTAAATACCTCCAAAACATTACTGTGTACTTTAAGGCTATGTGCACACATTGCAGATTTTGCTGCGGATCTGCTGCGGATTTGACGCTGCAGATCTGCAGCTGTATTCCATGCATTGTACAGTACCATGTAAACGTATGGAAAACAAAATCCACAGTGCACATGCACAAAAAACGCGCAGAAGCGCAGCGCTGTATTTTCCGCAACATGTCAATTCTTTGTGCGGATTCCGCAGCGGTTTGTACCTGCTCCTCAATAGGAATCCGCAGGTGTAAAACTGCAGGTGGAATCCGCACAAAAACCGCGGCAAATCCATAAAACCACATGTAAAGGTGGTTCTCAGGGCTTTCACATTCTCTTCACTGCACGTGAACTATAATAGTACTTGGCAGGTAGAAAGAGTGAATTGTCCTTCATTCTTGCACCAATTTTTTTTTGGTGCAAATTCAATATCATGTAAAAGCATATACCATTTTAAGCCATAAAGAAACCAAACAGGGCTGTAATTTCCCCTATCACTTTGTCAGGTTGAGAGTTTAAATTTGACTAAATATGTATAGGATGCGTTTGCTTTCTATTAATAAAAAGATTTATTTTCCTCTATTAATTCTGTTGTGCATAGACATACTGTACACACAACAAAAATTACATTACCAAAACAAAAATAATAATGGATATGAACTACTGTAATTCCCTTGCCCTAATGACAGATGCTCTATTGACTTTAATTAATTTCCTGCCGGTATTGAATACTTGTTCTATCATATACATGAGATTTCTTCAATGCTTATGAATAGCAAAAGTCAATATAATTGTCAGTGGCAAAGCAAAGAAACGGAAATATCCCCCTTGTGTGGGCCTGAGATCCTAAATGACTTGAATCAAACTGGCAACTTTTTTCTAATTGGCCTACCATCTGGATCAGTATTCTCTGAAATTACATTGTCATTGTATTAGATTTTCTGTATTTTCTAAAGTAATTTACTGTATGTCTATTTGATTTTTTTTTACACCGACAAGGAGATAGTTCTTAAAATCACGCAACTTTTCCAACCAACCTATGTTTCTGTGATCTGATGATTTGGTAGTAATGAATAATGCATTAAATAAAAAAAAAAACACTATATCAATTGTCAGAAGTTTATATTTAAGTAAATTGGAAGTAACTATTTATTCAGCATAATTTACAGGTAATCACATCCTATTTTACATTAGTGAGTCTGAGTTACATGCAATGCAATCATATCAAGACTAGGGGCACACCAAGAAGGTTAATGTGGGTGTGGGTGCGGATGTTTGAGAGAGAGTATGACAAGTGATGTATGCAATGTAATGTATCCATCAGCATAGATTTGCAAATATTTATTGCTCGTATAGCTTTTAATTCCACACCAAGATCACTATGTAATGTATGAAGCCATGTTTTATGATGAATTGGCACACAGCTATACTTAACAACTTTGGAGAGAGACATTAGGGGTATGCTAAAAGGGAAAAAAAGGCAGTGTACATATTGTATTTTTTAAAATTAGTAAGTACATTGAGGTGGCCATAACACTGTACATTAGACTATGGGGAATGCATTCTACTGTATGGAGGACTATGGGGAGTGCAGTATACTGTATGGAGGACTATAGAGAGTGCATTATTCTGTATGGAGGGCTATGGGAAGTGCAGCATGCTGTATGGAGGACTATGGGAATGCATTATACTGTATGGAGGACTATGGGGAGTGGAGTATGCTGTATAGAGGACTATAGGGAGTGCATTATACTGTATGGACGGAGTGCATTATACTGTATGAAGGACTATGGGGAGTGGAGTATACTGTATGGAGGACTATAGGGAATGAATTATGCTGTATGGAGGACTATGGGGAGTGCATTATACTGCATGAAGGATTATGGGGAGTATATCTATGGTGAGTACATTATACTATATGGAGAACTATGGGAAGTGCATTATACTGTATGGAGGACTATGGGGAGTGCATCGTACTGCATGGAGGACTACGGGGTGCAGCATACTATATGGAAGATTATGAAGTGCATTATACTATGTAGAGGACTATAGGGCCCTCTTAAATATATGGAGAGTTATGTGAGGGCCATTATTATAATTGGAGGATTATGTGGGCGTCATTATAATATTTAGAGGACTATGTGGGAGCTTTTAAACTTTATGGAGGGCTATGTGTGGGCCCTTACACTGTGTGCAATAAATTATACAGTATGAATGTTTATGTGGGGTCTATCATAAGGTGGGGTCTATCATATGGAGAGCTATGTGGGGGCCATTATAATAATTGGAGGACGAGTGCGGGCCATTATACAGTGTGATGAGGTGTGGGGCCATTATACTGTATATAGGCCCATTATACTGCATGGAGGGCTGTGTGTGTCACAGTTAGGAGATCACACTGTATTGGGGTCACCATACTTTGCTAGGGTAGTTAAGATGGGGTACAGTAGGGTCATCCTATTTCTTAGATTTTCCTTCAATTAAGTGTTTTAAGGTAACATTCCGTAGTCACGTGTAATTGTGTTCCTTATTTAAAGTATCTTACATTGCTTTGATACATTCTATGACTAAGGGCAGCTATGCAAGAAATGCATAAGAATTGTTTATAGTTTTAAGCGTGGATATCCCACTTTTTTAAACAGATGAAATAAAAGACACATCATACTGTGCATATGGAAGGTACTGTGGAATAATTCACTGTGGGGGTATCATACTGTGTTTGGGGAGCATGTTTGTTGGCATCACACTTCATGGGTGCATTGAAAGGGAAGCATTGGCTTCAGTAAGAGGAAAATTACTGTGTAAGAACTGCAAAGTTGTGAGATATGCTCTTCTGTGACCTGACAAATATATTTTTTTGTATTATTTTAATTAAAATGTCTATGGGGCCATATGATTTCTATATACAACCCTGCTCAGTGAGATTGGATGGAGATCATCTGTGAACAGCAATTTGCCAAGTCTTGCCATAGATTCTCAATGGGATTAAAGTCTAGACTTTCACTGGAACATTCAAGCATATGAATATGCTTTGATCTTAAACCATTCCATTGTAGCTCTGGCAGTATGTTTAGGGTCGATGTCCTGCCGGAAGATGAACCTGTGCCCCAGTCGCAAGTCTCCAACAGGCTTTCCTTCAAGATTGCCTTGCATTTAGCTCAAACCATCTTTCCATCACCTCAGGGGAGCTTGTGTTGGCATATCACATAAAATCCCAATATAATACATTTAGGTTTGAGGGTGCAACATGAAAAAATGTGCAAACGTTCATGGGGAATGAAAACTTTTTCAAGGCATTGTATGTATTAAAGAATGACACTATACATAATAAGCACGGGCACTGTATACAATAAAGTATGATGCAATGTCCACCCTTGACTGGGTCTCTCAAGATGGGCATCACTTCAGCAATCTTTTCTTGCATTTTGGCCACATGCTCAATTACGCTCCTGTAGAGTGTAACCTCTGCTTCCCAAGTCTCTATTGCTATGTCCAAGAGTCCATTGGGGTGCTAGCCTTACAACAGCTCAAATGGGGCAAACCCCATAGAAGCCTGGGGAACTTCTCTGATGGAGAATGGCAGATACGACAGTTGACAGTCCAAGTCTAGGCCGTCCTTCTATGCAATCTTCTTTAGCAAGGTCTTCAAGTATTTATTAAATCTTTCCACGAGATAGTCCAATTGTGGGCGGTACTCTGAGATACTGAGTTGTGTGATCTGCAAGGCTTTGCACAACTTTCTTATGACTTTAGACATAAACATAGTCCCTTGGTCTGTCAGGATCTCTTTTGGCTGTCCCGTTCGGGAAAAAATATGGACCAACTATTGGGCTGTAGTCTTAGCGGAGGAGTTTCTTAATGGTACTGCCTCCTGGTACTATGTTGCATAGTCCAGAACCACCAGCATATACTGATGCCCTCTGGGTGACTTGACCAGTGGTCCCACTAAATCAATCGCTGTGTGATCAAACGAGACCTCAATGATAGGTAATAGCACTAAGAGACTATGGAAATGAGAGACCAGGGAGGTTAACTGGCAGGTGGGACAGGACCTACAGTAAATCATAATCTCTCAGGGACAGCTGGGCCAGTAGAACCTCTGGATGATTTGTTCCTGGGTTTTTTCTTCCCCAGATAACTCCCTAAGATATGAGTATGGGCTTTGTCAAACGCCCTGCATCTGAAGGTCCTTGGCACTAGTAGCTGTTGCTTTCTGCTTGACAGCACAAAGTAATAACTTCACATTTATGGAAATATAAAGGTATAGGGTGTAGTCTCCGAGCTTTTGAACAACCTCTTTTAGGACTGTTACATTATCAAATGCTTCTTTAAGAGTTTGGTCACTTAGTTGGGAAGTTTCAAAGTTTCCCCTGGACACCCTCAGCTCAAGGGTGTTGGCCTCAAGGGGAGCTGCTATATCCTCATCGCCAATAAGCACACAGAAGAAAAACCCATCAGACTTGGGCTGCAATGAGGTTTCTTTAAAAGTAACCTGGCTGTTGACTGGGTAACTAGGCAACCTGTTTTCCCAACAAGTTCCAAAAGAAGGCAAAGTTCTGCTATATTATAACAGTGTGTAATATTTCCTTAACTATGCCAACCTCATGGGACTCAGTGCCACAGATTGTGTCAATGACCACTTGGGCCACAAGGTAATTTTTTGCATCCCCTGCGATACAGCAGATGCCCACCGCCTTCCCAGGAATCAGCCAATGAGGAAGCAGGACCCTCACTAGGTTTACCAAACTTTCCGATCAGTCATTGGCACTCCTTGCACTGATCTGGGACATGCCTGTGGCACCTTGCCGGGTTGTGGGTCAATACTGCATGCAGGATATGCATATTATGAGCAGTGCCAACTGATGCTGCAGTCTGTTGCCTCAATTGTCATAGGGAAATGGGCAGCTATGTAACCCAAGGCATGACCCTTCTCCAACAAATCACGTTATCAGATGGCGCCTTTGGCAACAACTCAGATGCCACCTTATGAGGCTCTATTTACCTTTTGAGTATCAGTTCCCCTTTGGGAACCCCAGTATGAGTATGTTAAGACCCCTTGCTTCCCAAGGGAACTTTTGACAGCCTGGTAGCTTTCCACCAGGCCCACCAGGTCAGCGTCTTGGGGTGTCCTTGGGCAAACCAGGACTGCACCGGCCTCAGAAAAAAGTGTATGAACCTGTCTAGGATGACCGTCCCCATCTGTGCTGGGAAGGAAGATTCAGATTTTTAACACTTTTGAACCAGGTGTAGGAGGTTGAACATTTGGGAGGTATGTAACTGTAATAAGCTTTGTAGTTCGCCCTGACAGTCACTCCTAAGCAAACCAAAATCTCCATTTTCAACTTGGCGCCTCTTTTTGTCCTACAAGGCAAGATCATAATAGGTCTTCTGCAGTTCTCCCATTGGATATGGCGTCAAACCCTCCACCCACTGATCCGCAGGTAATTTTTCCCATTCTGCCATCCTTTTGAAAACCTTCAAGAATGCCTCAATGTCACCACCTGGGAACATCTTTTGCAAGGTTCTCCTTACCATCATCCTCAAATGTGATCATCTCCTTGACTTGGGGGTGGGGCGGTTGCCCTGACATGGATCACCTCAGGTAGGAGTTCAATCTGCTGCCTATGCTGCTGCTGTGCCACTGCTACTGAAATTGTTGCTGCTGCTGCTGCAATAGCTGTTGCTGCTGGAGACTAGCCTGTATCAGTTGCTTTATCAGCACCTCCATGTTGTCTGCTTTCTCTCCTGCAGTTGCTTTTGCCCAAGACATGCGGTATCCTCTTGGCAGTCACACGTGCCCCTTGGGATTTGTGCCCGCATTCTCCACCAAGTGTAACTGTTAGAATCTGTTTAGTTTGTTACTATGCGCCATTTTCTTGTGGAGTTCTGGCTGCTGGTCTTTTTCCTCTGGTGTTGGGTTTGTCTTGGGTCAGGTGTTTGCTTCACTCTTTATTAACCAGCACCTGCCTCCCAGTCCTTGCTGGTCAACAGTGTTAATCTGCTTGAGCTCTAGCTTGGTGCTTTGCTTTGTGTTCTGTGTGTGTTATTTGTACAGTATTGGTACCTCTGGTAGCCTTAGTTTCTGTTTTCTATTGGTTTCTGCAGCCTTCTCTGTTTTTTTCTACTAGGAAGTGACCCGTTCTTTGTACCCAGTCCTTAGTTCTTTTAGGGAACCCCTTCCCCTTATCTATAGGTCTTCGCTTGAGATTAACCTAGGATCATCGGTGGGTCTATTCGCAAGGAATGGGTCGCCCACTCCATCGTAGGGTTTCAGCCTAGTCATAGTGCAGGGTCAGTTTTCCCCCTTCTACCTTAGTCCTGTGTTGCAGATCCATAACAGTAACATTTCTACTCACTCGACTGTATTTGAGGTAGAAAAAGGAAACGGTTTAAATAAAACATCCAGACTTGTTTATTAAAGCTCCATAAACTATGCCACAAGCTTTTCAGCGCAGAAAAAGTAAACAATTCAAATAAAGGCACTTTGGTGATAGTCTAGGACACTCAGGCAAGTTAGCATTCAGTTTATCAGCTTAGTCTGGAGACATCCCAAATGAGGCCTTCTATGTCTACCCACTGAGCAATAATGATGCAATTCTACTTCCTTATATCAACAATACCATGCCCCGCGGTGGGAATATGTGAGCAGCCAGTCCCACTCATCTCTCTAACTGCTTTAAACCAGGTCTTTGCTCGCCTTATTAAGACTCTGGGCACCATAAGTGCTGTAGCCTGCTTCTGATCACATTAACTGCAAGAACAAGGGGGTGAATTACATAATTATGTGCCCCTGCCAAAAACTTTATGTGGGTGAAACCCTACAGGAGCTAAGGAGGAGACTATCAAAACGTGAGCTCAATTAATGCGAAGTTAGACACCCCACTATCCGCACATATGAGGACATGCCACACAATGAACCCCCTTGATCTGACAGTATGGGGTATTAGACATATTCTTCTCGGCCCAAGGAAGGGATATTTGGATAAATTGTTGATACACTAGGATGCAAAGTGGATCTTCTGTCCTATTGGGCTTAATGAAGGATTTACATTCACTGCTTTTTTATAAAAGTAGTGGGAGGGTGGTTCCTATCAGTGTTTTTAAACTATTTTGATGATGGTAAAGACCATATTGATGTGAAAAAAATTAAAAAAGAAGAAATAAAAATGAACACGACCTGCGTACTCTGGAATTATATTTTCATGTACAGAAGGTGAAAAATTATGATACAATTCTGACAATCTCCTAACATGGTTAAAGAAAAATATAAACTAGAGAATGAATATTACACTAAAGAGACATCATACTTTTTTATTGTTTGATAGTCCTCTTGCAGGATTGAGGAATTAACAGTTAGTGTATGGGTATATCCCCCAGATGTAGTAATCTATATAAAATATTGGTTAAATAGCCTATTTACTTATGTGATCATAGTAATTTGGATTGAATCTGAGCCATATAACTTTATGATTTCATCCTCTTTTATAATAACACCTTATAGAGCGACAATTCGTCATGCTTTGTGATAATCCCTGAATATAATTAATACATCATCTTGTAGACTTAGTGCAGGCAGAGAGACAATGAGTCCTCTTCCTGCGCAGGCGCTGAAATTTGGAACGGAGCGCATCTGCGCAGGTGCGATCTTTCTCTGACGTGTGTATTATCCACTGGGTAATTGAGTGTGCCTGAGATGATGCCGTTCTGGTGGCTTGATATGGCGGGGGACTACCGAATGGGGAAGCATGGGAAAATGTAGATTGGAACAATGCATAAATCAGCTGGGATTTTCTCTACCTATCTGTAGATAGGATGCTCCCACCTTTACCGAGTGACTTATTACTTTAAATCCCAAGCATTTAGCGCCTGTGTTGGCTAAAATAAGCGAATATATGAAAGGATGTAGGATTGTATGATGTGCAGTGATGATGTCATAGTCCAAACATTTAAAAAGTCACACTGTCGGACAGCGAGCCTTCTATAGCCTCATACCCCTGATGATGCCTTTGGGTGAAACATGTTGGGGAGGCTAATGGCTGCTTAGTTTTAAACAGCATATGCTAGGTAGGGATATATGGAATGGCTACACATGGAAGCTAGGAATATGAATGTGAATGGTTATATTAGCAAGGTAGACTGAATTGGGATCCATTGAATAAAAGGGAAGCTAACCCTATGGGAAAGAGAGAGTTCAGTCAGTTTGCGGGAAGAAGTAATATCAGAAAGTCAAGCCTTTCTCTGATAAAAGCAAATATAGAAGCGATAACAAGCTGATTTGAGGATAGCGTGCAATAAATGAATAAGCACCTTATAGAGACATGCGAATAGGTAACATGAGTTAGCCTACAAGGAAATATGAATTTGGTGGATGCTAGTTAGCCGAACGTACAATTGATAAGAGGAATACTAGTGCCCCCCTCCCTATATCTTCAATTATATAGAGTGAGCTCCCGTCTAATTAGCTTTCTCTCAGATCACTCTTTACTTGACCCTCTTCAATCCGGCTTCTGCTATTTACACTCTACCGAAACTGCTCTCACTAAAGTCTCTAATGATCTACTAACAGCTAAATCTAATTGTCATTACTCTATGCTAATTCTCCTGGATCTCTATGCAGCATTCAACATTGTGGATCAGCAGCTCTTCCTCACTATGCTCCGCTCCATCGGCCTCAAAGACACATTTCTCTCCTGGTTCTCCTCCTACCTCTTTGACCGTTCCTTCACTGTATCTTTTGCTGGCTCCTCCTCCTCTCATCTTCCCCTTACTGTTGGGGTTCCTCAAGGATCAGTCATAGGTTCCTTCCTCTTCTCCTTGTATAGTGCCACTATTGGACAAACAATCAGTAGATTTGGTTTCCAGTACCATCTCTATGCTGATGACACCCAATTATACACCTCTACTCCTGACATCACGCCTGCATTATTACAAAACCCCAGTGATTGTCTTACCACTGTCTGCAACATCATGTCCTATCTCTGTCTGAAACTGAATCTGTCAAAATCTGAACTCCTTGTGTTTCCTCCCTCCACCAGTCTGCCTATGCCCGACATTGCCATTTCCATGTGTGGTTCTACCATTACTCCCAAGAAACATGCCCGCTGTCTTGGTGTCATACTTGATTCAGAGCTTTCATTCACCCCCCACATCCGATCATTGGCTCGCTCTTGTTATCTACACCTGAAAAAACAATTCTAGAATTCGACCTTTTCTTACTTTAGACTTTGCAAAAACTCTTACTGTTGCTCTTATTCATTCTCGTCTGGACTATTGTAACTCTCTACTAATGGGTCTCCCTTTTACCAAACCCTCCCCTACCCTATCTGTCTTGAATATTGCAGCCAGGATCATATTCCTCACCAACCGTTACACCAGTGCCTCTACCTTGTGTCAGTCATTGCACTGGTTACCACTCCAGAGTTCAATATAAACTTATCTCTCTCACGCAGAAAGCGCTCCACAGTTCAGCACCATCCTACATCTCCTCCCTTGTCTCAGTCTACCACCCTACCCGTGCCCTCCGTTCTGCTAATGACCTAAGGTTAACATCCTCAATAATCATAATGTCACGATGTGACTGACCCGGTATAAAATGACCTAACCGTAGGTCTGTCACGAACAACACAACAAACAAGGGAACACCAGGGACACATTAACAATGGTGGGCCCTGTCGGTAGGGACTGGGGAAATGGGCACCTCCTGCACTGGCCTGCAGATGTGTTCTGATCTTGCTACCGTCCCTATATGGGTTCTTTCAACCCATCGCCGACCAGGATACCTAGTCCCTCACTTGCCCTGCACCTATCCCTAAGAAGGGAACTGGCAGGTGAGAGCACTGGTCCCACCGCTGCACTAATACAACACAGGGTAAGGAAAGACAGACAAGCTAAAGGAAAACAGCACTTAGCTTAATGCTGCAAGGCACAGCACAGCAAGAAGAAACACCAGATAAACTGCACTCAGCAGTAGAACAACTGTTCCCAGCAAGCTCCTACTCCCAGCTTGGTAGTTGCAGAAAGAACTAACACTGACAGTCAGCTGATGCACCAGGTGACCTCTTAAAGGATGGAGGTAGAGTTGAGCGAAACGGGTCGGTAATATTCAGAAGTCGCCAACTTTTGGCAAGGTCGGGTTTCATGAAACCCGACCCGACCCCAGTGTGGGGTCGGCCATGAAGTCGGCGATCTTCTGAATCTGGAATCGGAATTCCGATACCGATTCCCGATATGTTTAAGATATCGGGAATTGGTATCGGAATTCAGATTTAAGTGTAAAATAAAGAATTAAAATAAAAAATATCGCAATACTTACCCTCTGACGCGCCCTGGTACTAACCGGGAACCTTCCTCCTTCGAATCAGCGCTTCCAGGACCTCGCGGTGACGTCGCCGCGAGGTCCTGGAAGCGCTGATTCGAAGGAGGAAGGTTCCCGGTTAGTACCAGGGCGCGTCAGAGGGTAAGTATTGCGATATTTTTTATTTTAATTCTTTATTTTACACTAAAATATGGATCGCAGGGCCTGAAGGAGAGTCTCCTCTCCTTCAGACCCTGGGAACCATGGAAACCCAATGCACTGCATTGGGTTTCGGGTTTCGGCCGACCCCGACCCCGACTTTTTTATAGGATCGGCCGATTTCACTCGACCCGACTTTTGAAAAAGTCGGGTTTCGTGAAACCCGACCCGATCCTATAAAAGTAAAGGTCGCTCAACCCTAGATGGAGGGAGTGGTCACCACCAACATCAGCTGACCCAGCAGCAATGCATTGCAATAACACCAGTGGCCACCGGGGGAAAAACTGCATTGACCAGAAAGGAAAAAAAGGTCTTAAACTGATGGAAACCAGATCTGCCACGAATCCAAAAATGGATCATGACACATAACCTCCTACTTCCATCTCCAAGACTTCTCGTGTGCCGCGCCAATTCTTTAGAATGCACTACGCAGGATAATTCAATTAATCTCCAATACCCACAGATTGCGTGCCCTAAAAACACATTTCTTCAGACTGGTCACATTTATTTATTTATTTAACTATTCCTGTATCGCCCATTCAAATTTTTCTTCATAACCAGGATCCTTGTATCTTGTACTCACACGCTATATGCAGTTAATAGCCCTCTGTGTCTGTACTTTGACACATTTTGGTTGGTAACCAGTTCATGCAGTATTACATGAACACACGATTTACAGTGGGGGAAGGCAAATAAGTATTTGATCCCTTTCTGATTTTGTAAGTTTACCCACTGACAAAGACATGAACTGTCTATAATTTTAAAGGTAGGTTAATTTTAACATGAGATAGAATATCAAAAATAAAATCCAGAAAATCACATTGTATAAATTATAGAAATTTATTTGCATTTTGCAATGAGAAATAAGTATTTGATCCCCTACCAACCATTAAGAGTTCTATCTCCTACAGAACAGTTACACGCTTCTAATCAACTCGTTACCTGCATTGAAGACAGCTGTCTTATGTAGTCACCTTTATAAAAGACTCCTGTGCACAGACTCAATTATTCAATATAAATAGGGGAAACCTTTTATGTCTCCCCTATTTCCTCATAGATTGTAAGCTTGCGAGCAGGGGCCCTCACTCCTCTTGGTGTCTGTTGTTTTATGTGATTATTGTTATTCTGTAACGTCTTGTATTGTCTGTACAATTCCCCGCTGTGGAATATGTTGGTGCTATAGAAATAAAATTATTATAATTATTATTATAATTAGTGAGCATTAGTCACGACTCGAGCGAGTATACTCGTTGCTCGAGATTTCCCGAGCATGCTCGGGGGGGTCTCCGAGTATTTGTAAGTGCTCGGAGATTTAGTTTTTGTTGACGTAGCTGCATGATTTACAGCTGCTAGCCAGCATAAGTACATGTGGAGGTTGCCTGGTTGCTAGGGAATCCCACACATGTAATCAAGCTGGCTAACAGATGTAAATCATTCAGCTGCAGCGATGAAAACGAAATCTCCGAGCACTAAAAAATACTCGGAGGACACCCGAGTGTGCTTGGGAAATCTCGAGTAACGAGTAAACTCGCTCATCACTAGTGAGCATATCCCTGCTTACATCATTGATTAAGCACAAGCACCATATATGCTTGCCCATAGGATTCACAAGAAAATAATACCTTCCCATAGCACTATGTGTTTTTAAAGATTATGTTTCCGTTCAGTGAAATTAATAAGAGTTATGTTTTATTAGGATCTTTAATAAGGTCTTTATTTGCCTATGGCAATTTTTGTGTATAGGAGCTTGCTTCCGGTATTACATCACTGAGCACAACCACCTTTGTGATACATATCTACCATTAATGATGTATGAAGACACAAAAGAGAATGGTAAAACCAAAAACACTCAGTTTGAAAAAATGTTTGCAGTAATCCGCAAGTGCTAGTAAAAGATGTAAATAACAGGGTATTTGGTTGATACGTTTTTTGCAAAAAATGTATACTAAGCTGCTCTACCAATCTTCACGGTATACCCATATCAGAGCAGTCCTAACTAATGTATGCAATCCCTATCTGATGTATTTAAAAACCTGATCATCTGTATATTACCTGTGTGAACAGGGTTCAGAGAGGAAAAATCCATGTGTGCATACAGGGCAGAACAGCTTTTGTGCAGCTAGCCCAAGAGGAGTGGTGGAACTCCCCAGTCTTGTAGACACAAGAGAACAATCATGGAAACAGGAACACATGGGCTACTTGCACAGTGAACAAGTCTGTAAGAACATGTTCACACACCACCAAGAAACCTGAAGACACAAAAGAGAATGGTAAAACCAAAAACACTCAGTTTGAAAAAATGTTTGCAGTAATCCGCAAGTGCTAGTAAAAGATGTAAATAACAGGGTATTTGGTTGATACGTTTTTTGCAAAAAATGTATACTAAGCTGCTCTACCAATCTTCACGGTATACCCATATCAGAGCAGTCCTAACTAATGTATGCAATCCCTATCTGATGTATTTAAAAACCTGATCATCTGTATATTACCTGTGTGAACAGGGTTCAGAGAGGAAAAATCCATGTGTGCATACAGGGCAGAACAGCTTTTGTGCAGCTAGCCCAAGAGGAGTGGTGGAACTCCCCAGTCTTGTAGACACAAGAGAACAATCATGGAAACAGGAACACATGGGCTACTTGCACAGTGAACAAGTCTGTAAGAACATGTTCACACACCACCAAGAAACCTGAAGACACAAAAGAGAATGGTAAAACCAAAAACACTCAGTTTGAAAAAATGTTTGCAGTAATCCGCAAGTGCTAGTAAAAGATGTAAATAACAGGGTATTTGGTTGATACGTTTTTTGCAAAAAATGTATACTAAGCTGCTCTACCAATCTTCACGGTATACCCATATCAGAGCAGTCCTAACTAATGTATGCAATCCCTATCTGATGTATTTAAAAACCTGATCATCTGTATATTACCTGTGTGAACAGGGTTCAGAGAGGAAAAATCCATGTGTGCATACAGGGCAGAACAGCTTTTGTGCAGCTGGCCCAAGAGGAGTGGTGGAACTCCCCAGTCTTGTAGACACAAGAGAACAATCATGGAAACAGGAACACATGGGCTACTTGCACAGTGAACAAGTCTGTAAGAACATGTTCACACACCACCAAGAAACCTGAAGACACAAAAGAGAATGGTAAAACCAAAAACACTCAGTTTGAAAAAATGTTTGCAGTAATCCGCAAGTGCTAGTAAAAGATGTAAATAACAGGGTATTTGGTTGATACGTTTTTTGCAAAAAATGTATACTAAGCTGCTCTACCAATCTTCACGGTATACCCATATCAGAGCAGTCCTAACTAATGTATGCAATCCCTATCTGATGTATTTAAAAACCTGATCATCTGTATATTACCTGTGTGAACAGGGTTCAGAGAGGAAAAATCCATGTGTGCATACAGGGCAGAACAGCTTTTGTGCAGCTAGCCCAAGAGGAGTGGTGGAACTCCCCAGTCTTGTAGACACAAGAGAACAATCATGGAAACAGGAACACATGGGCTACTTGCACAGTGAACAAGTCTGTAAGAACATGTTCACACACCACCAAGAAACCTGAAGACACAAAAGAGAATGGTAAAACCAAAAACACTCAGTTTGAAAAAATGTTTGCAGTAATCCGCAAGTGCTAGTAAAAGATGTAAATAACAGGGTATTTGGTTGATACGTTTTTTGCAAAAAATGTATACTAAGCTGCTCTACCAATCTTCACAATATACCCATATCAGAGCAGTCCTAACTAATGTATGCAATCCCTATCTGATGTATTTAAAAACCTGATCATCTGTATATTACCTGTGTGAACAGGGTTCAGAGAGGAAAAATCCATGTGTGCATACAGGGCAGAACAGCTTTTGTGCAGCTAGCCCAAGAGGAGTGGTGGAACTCCCCAGTCTTGTAGACACAAGAGAACAATCATGGAAACAGGAACACATGGGCTACTTGCACAGTGAACAAGTCTGTAAGAACATGTTCACACACCACCAAGAAACCTGAAGACACAAAAGAGAATGGTAAAACCAAAAACACTCAGTTTGAAAAAATGTTTGCAGTAATCCGCAAGTGCTAGTAAAAGATGTAAATAACAGGGTATTTGGTTGATACGTTTTTTGCAAAAAATGTATACTAAGCTGCTCTACCAATCTTCACGGTATACCCATATCAGAGCAGTCCTAACTAATGTATGCAATCCCTATCTGATGTATTTAAAAACCTGATCATCTGTATATTACCTGTGTGAACAGGGTTCAGAGAGGAAAAATCCATGTGTGCATACAGGGCAGAACAGCTTTTGTGCAGCTAGCCCAAGAGGAGTGGTGGAACTCCCCAGTCTTGTAGACACAAGAGAACAATCATGGAAACAGGAACACATGGGCTACTTGCACAGTGAACAAGTCTGTAAGAACATGTTCACACACCACCAAGAAACCTGAAGACACAAAAGAGAATGGTAAAACCAAAAACACTCAGTTTGAAAAAATGTTTGCAGTAATCCGCAAGTGCTAGTAAAAGATGTAAATAACAGGGTATTTGGTTGATACGTTTTTTGCAAAAAATGTATACTAAGCTGCTCTACCAATCTTCACGGTATACCCATATCAGAGCAGTCCTAACTAATGTATGCAATCCCTATCTGATGTATTTAAAAACCTGATCATCTGTATATTACCTGTGTGAACAGGGTTCAGAGAGGAAAAATCCATGTGTGCATACAGGGCAGAACAGCTTTTGTGCAGCTAGCCCAAGAGGAGTGGTGGAACTCCCCAGTCTTGTAGACACAAGAGAACAATCATGGAAACAGGAACACATGGGCTACTTGCACAGTGAACAAGTCTGTAAGAACATGTTCACACACCACCAAGAAACCTGAAGACACAAAAGAGAATGGTAAAACCAAAAACACTCAGTTTGAAAAAATGTTTGCAGTAATCCGCAAGTGCTAGTAAAAGATGTAAATAACAGGGTATTTGGTTGATACGTTTTTTGCAAAAAATGTATACTAAGCTGCTCTACCAATCTTCACGGTATACCCATATCAGAGCAGTCCTAACTAATGTATGCAATCCCTATCTGATGTATTTAAAAACCTGATCATCTGTATATTACCTGTGTGAACAGGGTTCAGAGAGGAAAAATCCATGTGTGCATACAGGGCAGAACAGCTTTTGTGCAGCTAGCCCAAGAGGAGTGGTGGAACTCCCCAGTCTTGTAGACACAAGAGAACAATCATGGAAACAGGAACACATGGGCTACTTGCACAGTGAACAAGTCTGTAAGAACATGTTCACACACCACCAAGAAACCTGAAGACACAAAAGAGAATGGTAAAACCAAAAACACTCAGTTTGAAAAAATGTTTGCAGTAATCCGCAAGTGCTAGTAAAAGATGTAAATAACAGGGTATTTGGTTGATACGTTTTTTGCAAAAAATGTATACTAAGCTGCTCTACCAATCTTCACGGTATACCCATATCAGAGCAGTCCTAACTAATGTATGCAATCCCTATCTGATGTATTTAAAAACCTGATCATCTGTATATTATGATTGTTCTCTTGTGTCTACAAGACTGGGGAGTTCCACCACTCCTCTTGGGCTAGCTGCACAAAAGCTGTTGTGCCCTGTATGCACACATGGATTTTTCCTCTCTGAACCCTGTTCACACAGGTAATATACAGATGATCAGGTTTTTAAATACATCAGATAGGGATTGCATACATTAGTTAGGACTGCTCTGATATGGGTATACCGTGAAGATTGGTAGAGCAGCTTAGTATACATTTTTTGCAAAAAACGTATCAACCAAATACCCTGTTATTTACATCTTTTACTAGCACTTGCGGATTACTGCAAACATTTTTTCAAACTGAGTGTTTTTGGTTTTACCATTCTCTTTTGTGTCTTCAGGTTTCTTGGTGGTGTGTGAACATGTTCTTACAGACTTGTTCACTGTGCAAGTAGCCCATGTGTTCCTGTTTCCATGATTGTTCTCTTGTGTCTACAAGACTGGGGAGTTCCACCACTCCTCTTGGGCTAGCTGCACAAAAGCTGTTCTGCCCTGTATGCACACATGGATTTTTCCTCTCTGAACCCTGTTCACACAGGTAATATACAGATGATCAGGTTTTTAAATACATCAGATAGGGATTGCATACATTAGTTAGGACTGCTCTGATATGGGTATACCGTGAAGATTGGTAGAGCAGCTTAGTATACATTTTTTGCAAAAAACGTATCAACCAAATACCCTGTTATTTACATCTTTTACTAGCACTTGCGGATTACTGCAAACATTTTTTCAAACTGAGTGTTTTTGGTTTTACCATTCTCTTTTGTGTCTTCAGGTTTCTTGGTGGTGTGTGAACATGTTCTTACAGACTTGTTCACTGTGCAAGTAGCCCATGTGTTCCTGTTTCCATTAATGATGTATACAGAGGCCATCTTGCACTGTCTAGAGCAGCCCTTAAAGGTAAAGCTTAACTTTTTATTCAATAAGCTACATGAACATGGAAGAAGGGAATGTGAGGTTAGGTTTTAGACAGGCAAGCCATTGGACAATGACAGATGCAGTACATACTGGTTAGTAAGAAAAAGGAAGAAGGAAGTTCCAAACCTTTAGTGCAAAGGAATACTGACAAAAGGAAACAAACCATTAAGTGGATAGTACTTTACGGGGCATAAAAATCAGGTAAGTTCCTCAATTTAGTAGGCTGGTATGTGCACCAAAAGCAGTTTTAACTTTTTATGGGGGACTAGGGCAGCAGGACTACTCTTCTCTACAGTTTTTGTTTTAAAGGACTGGTACGCTTTAAGGATTCATTTGACCTAGATGTAAAATAAATTTATTCTAAGCTGATTTAGCAACAAATAAAATGTGTTCAGAGTACTTGTCGCTTGGATCATACAGTGTTGAATGGTTGTGTAATCCTCCCGCTATTATCTGCAGGCATTATATACTGCTATGAACTGATTACACCTTTTAAGTTTGTCCCAGTTCTTCTCTTTTAGGCTATGTGCACATGTTGAGTAAATGGATGCAGAAATTTCTGTACTATTTCTGCATCTCTTGCAAGAAAAACGCAGCTGTAAAAACTTGCATTTTTTACTGATTTGAGTGAGGTCAGTGGTGAAAAATGCACGGCAAAAACGCACAGAGAAATTACATGCTGCAGATTATTTTCTGCACGAAATCGTCAAGTCACAAATAAGCAACATGTGCATGACACTTCAGGTTTCTCATTCACTTTTCTGTCATCAGCACTTTGCACTTTGCTTCAGGTTTTGTCACATAATCTGCATTGTGTGGTAGTTCACTCACGTGGCGGCACAGAGAAGTAGGAAAAATGGGAACGCCGTCTCTTTAAGACTTTGTTGGTTTATTGTCAGGCAGCAACCCATGGGAACAAAACTCAGCCTTTCTGGCTAAAACAGGAACAAAAACAACAAAAGGAAAGCAAAAATGCTGTAACACAGTCCGTATGTTGCGGGCGGCACCCCGCTCTGGAGCAGCACAGGTTCAGTCTGTGCTTGACGAGCCACAAAGCCTCTGGAGACACTTCTCTCCTGGCTAGCTGAACCCAAACTGCCTGTAGAGCTTGGATATTTAAACCTAAGCCTGTGATTTTCCCATCATGTGATTGATCACATGATCATGACCTCACGTAGGTCCTTTCAGTTCTGCCAGGGAAGATAAAGTAGACCTTCTCACACCTACTCTATGAAGGTCCACATAAAACCAGCCCTTTTATGCAACTTAACCCTCACAACACGTAGTGTGCTGGAGAAAAAATGCTCTGGCTTTATATCACTGACACCGTTAAGCGCAGTGACACATATCTCCCCTCTACCACCCTGCCAGTGACTCTGTCACATATTCCCCCCCTCTGCCCAAAGCCAGGGGTTTTGACACCTTCACTCGCTAGACAGGGGAGTCTGGACAGGGCATCTGCATTCCCGTGCAAATTTCCTGGCCTATGTTCTACATGAAAAGTAAACTCTTGGAGGCCCAAGAACCATCTCGTCACACAAGCATTCTTACTCTTCTTTTATCTCAACCACCTCAGAGGGGCATGGTCAGACTCCAGCTTAAACCTACGGCCTAGCAGGTAGTACCTCAGGGTATCCATGGCCCATTTTATGGCCAAGCACTCCTTTTCGACTATGGCATAGTTTCTTTCATATGAAGAGAGCTTCCTGCTCAGATACATGATGGGATGCTCCTCCCTATTCACCTCCTGAGGCAGCACAGCTCCCAAGCCGACTTCTGACGTGTCTGTCTGGACAATGAACTCCTTGATAAAGTCTGGTGCGATCAGAGCTGGATGCTTACATAGAGCCTGCTGGAACGCCATCTCAGTCTCTTCTGACCATTTAACGAACGTCGACCTTGTGCTTTGAAGGAGGTCCATCAATGTCATGGCAATCATGGCGAACCTTGGAATGGAATAAACCGCCGGTAGTAACCCACAATTCTGAGAAATGGTGTCACTTGCTTCTTGGATAGGGGTTGTGGCCATTTCTGGATCACCTCAATCTTGTTTATCTGGGGCTTGATCTCTCCCCTCCCGATGTAGCCTAGGTATTTTGCATCTTCCTTTCCTAAGGCACATTTCTTTGGATTGATGGTGAACCCCGCATTCCTCAACGCATCCAGAACAGCCCGTACCTTTGGTAAATGACTACCCCAGTCCGGACTGAAGATTACAATGTCATCCAGGTAGGCGGCGGCATACTTCTTATGTGGAGCCAGCACTCGATACATAGCCCTCTGGAAGGTTGCTGGGGCCCCTTGTAGACCAAAAGGCATCCTGGTGTAAACACCCATCAGGCATCGAGAAAGCCGTATTCTCCTTAGTACTCTGGCACATGGGAATCTGCCAATAGCCCTTCGTCAGGTTCAGGGTGGTAATGTACCTCGAGAACCCCAGTCTCAAGGATTTCATCCACGCGAGGCATCGGATATGCATTCGATTTGGAGAACTCATTCAGTTTGCGGTAATCGTTGCAGAGCAACCACTCTCCGTCGGGCTTCGGCACAGGCACAATGGGACTTAACCATCCGCTTTTCAACTCCTCAATCACCCCAAGGTCCAACATCCTCTTCACCTCATTGGCTCTTACCTCCTGATGTGTTTCAGGAATTTGATATGGCCTGAGGTTCACCCTTGCATGTGGCTCCATCAACACATCATGCTCTGTTACCTGCGTACACCCAGGCAACTCGGAGAACAGGTCACACTTCTGCTGCAACAGTTCCCGACAATGTTGACTCTGGGCCGGTGTGAGAGTCTCTGCAGCTGTCCACTGTGGCTTGGCGACTGGCACTTAGGCAAGGGGTTTCCAGTGATTCCCGTTCTTGCCATGGTTTCAGCAAGTTCACGTGGTATATTTAGTGTGGCTTCCTTTGGCCTGGCTGGTGTACCTTGTAATTCACTTCACTCAGCTTCTCCACTACCTCGTATAAGCCTTGCCACTTGGCTAGGAACTTGCTATCTAACGTGGCGATAAGCACTAGCATGTGGTTGCCGGGCTGGGACTGCCTCACTCTTGCTGACCGGTTGTACACCCTTGCCTGGGCTTCCTGTGCCTGCAGAAGATGCTCCTTCATGATTGGCATCACCTTCGCGATCCTCTCCTGTAACTGGGCGACATACTCTATGATGCTCCGGTATGGCGTGACCTCAGCTTCCCAGGTTCCCTTGGCAATGTCCAGGAGCCCACTCGGATGTCGACCATACAGGAGCTCGAACAGTGAGAAGCCAGTAGAGGCTTGTGGCACTTCTCCGATTCAAAATAGGAGGAATGGAAGCAAATAGTCACAATCTCGGCCATCCTTCTCAATGACCTTCTTGAGCATTGCCTTCAAGGTCTTATTGAAGCACTCTACTGTACCGTCTGTCTGCGGATGGTATACTGAGATTCGCAGCTGGGCAATCTGAAGGACCTTACAAAATTCCCTCATTACTTTGCTCATGAATGGGGTCCCTTGGTCAGTCAAGATCTTTTTCAGTAGACCCGTCCATGCAAAAATATGAACAAGTTCCCTGGCTATACTTTTGGCTGAGGCATTTCTGAGGGGCACGGCTTCTGGGTACCGGGTCACATAGTCCATGACCACTAAGATGTATTGGTGCCCTAGTACATATTTAACTCGAGACCCCACTATATCCAAGGCAATCATCTCAAATTGGACCTCTATCACCGGCAAAGGAACTAGGGGACTTTGGAAATGAGTAGAGGGAGCGGGTTTCTGGCAGGTGGGGCAGGATCTACAAAAGTGTAAGATCTCCCGGTAACAACCCGGCCAATAAAACCTCTGCTGTATTCGGTCCTGTGTTTTCTCGACTGCCAGATGTCCCCCCAAACATGTGAATGGGCCATGTCTAACACCCTCCACGAGTATGGACCTGGAACCAAAAGCTGCTCCTCTCTTTCCCCTCCCCTGAGTGTGGTTACCCGATATAGTAAGTCACCATTCACAGCGAAATGTGGAAACCTGGTGTCAGCCCCCGGCTCTTGAGCAACCCCTTCAGTTATAGACACATTTTCGAATGCATTCTTTAAGGTAACATCCCGCATCTGAGCAGAGCCAAAATTTTCTCCAAAAATCCCCAGATCAGGAACCTCAACCTCACTGACCTCCGCCTCATCCTCGTCACCAGTCATGACACATAAAGGGAACTACTCCACCTCGGGCTGTGACGGAGATTGAGCAGGGTTGGGCTGACCTCTGTCTGAGCCATTTATCATTGTAGCCTACCCTCACAAGTCCCAAAACAGGCTGAAGTCCTAGCCGATTAACACGGGGTGTAGCAAGTTTTTCACAACCCGGACCTCATGGGACTCAGTGTCACAGTTAGTTTTTATACAAACACTGGCAACGGAGTAGTACTTGTCATCACCATGGATACAGCGGACGCTCACGTGCTTCCCTGGAATCAGCTGGTGGGGAAGTGTAGACCTTATCAGGGTCATCAAACTCCCCGAATCCAATAGTCCTGATACCAGTGCCCCGTTTATGGTAACATGACATGACTGAGGCCCATCCCCAGGCTGATGGTCCACATTGCAAGCAGGGTAAGAGAAGTATGAGCAGCGCCGGCCTAGACTGCAGTCCATCTGCTCAGAAGACAAAGGACAATGGGCAGCGACGTGTCCTGGACAATGTCTCCAACAGATCAAGTCCTTACCAGCAGTCTTGTGACACACCTGGGTACATTATATTTTAGGTTGTTACTGTTTTGAAAACACTGTATTAATCATCCCTATGTTTAACTGGTGTCGGTATACAGTGGTTTTTTAGATACTGGAAATTCTCTATTTAACGGTAATGAAAGAAAGCTGAACTAATCGACTACTTCCTTGACAGAAACTTGTGACATCATTCCCATACATTCGTTCAGTTATTCTTGTGACATCACTGTGTTGTAATATCGTTATAATCAATTTCCAATTCATCATTTGCAGTTTTATTGAGTCACCTTTCTTTTTGTCTTGTGATATTTCTTGCCATTTTTGTTTCGTTTGTTAAAATGGCACACACGATTTCAATAATTTTACTCAAAGTCAAAAATATTCATTATTTTTATCTTTTAACCATCAAATTATTTTTTTGCTCAAAAAAGATGCATGTTTTACATACTGGCACAATAATTGTTATAAAATATTTAGCTTACATAAAATTACTCCAGGGATGGTACTGGACTGGATTACATTTCGGACAAATTTTGCAACTTTTTGAGAAGTTGTAAATGATGAATCATTCAAAAACATCTGGAATCCCTAAACTCTACCCGCTGTGGGTGAGCGTAAAAAAAAGAACATAAACAAATACATATAGAATAGACTTAAAAAAGGTTGAAATGTAAAGCTGAATATGGCAAAAACAAAAAGAGCTGAAAAAAACTAGAATCTCGACAGAAAACAGTCACAAATGCAAGAATGAATTGAGTCTTATGTCTTTTCTGTGACCTTATTCTCACATTGTGATGTCGCAGTCTCTAACAGCTCCTCAGTGTTTATTACCCAGGTACTATAACATTGCTGTGTTTGCTTTTTCTGTTTTGAGCCATCACCTTGTGTATCATCCATGTATAGTGGTGTAACTGTTTAATATCTTTGTGATATCACTGTATGTATTATCTCTGCAATCTCAGCATATTTTGCCTTTACTGGCACTGTGACTTAGCTGTCAGAATTATTTCCATGCAGTGATATTACTGTGTATACGAGGTGTTAGGGTATGTTTCCACGGTCAGTAAATGCTGCAGATTGGACACTGCGTACACTGCGGTTGTTCTAATAGCGGACAACCCCTTTAACTTTTTTCCACAGCTAGGATGTGCAGTAGAGCAAGGACCAAGTTTAGCACTGCATTATCTTCATGAATTTGACAACAGTAAGAGAGTCGAATAGGCTGAAAAATGAAAAAAGTAGTAATGGAAAAATACTAAAATGATCAAAATAGCTGCTCTCGTAAATTATTTTATGTATTTCTGTGTTTGCTTGTGCATATTTTCCCCAGGTGCAGAAATATTTAACTAAGCCTTTTTTAACTAGAAGGCACATGTCACGATCAGCTGCGGCCGCAGATGCGACCCAGCCCATAGATGCCCCCAAGCCGACCAACCTCAGAAGGCGTGGGGCGTGTGTCCCCCGGGGATGAAATACAGACCCTTTAAACCGCAGAGGGGGACCCGGCCTACCCAAACTAGTGGAGGGCAGCGACCGGGGTTCTGTGGCAGCTGAGCATGTGGACAAGGAAAGTGACACGTAGGACTTGATTACACCGATACTTCAGGTATAGAGAAAGTAAAGTTTACTAAAGTAAAGTCACACAGTACATAAACAAAACATGACGATGTCAGGCTCCCGATTCCACAACTTAGAAGGGTACCACCCAGTGGACCCCAAGGCACCAACGGATCACCGAGGCACAGATAGGCGGGACATCAGGACCCAGGTAGGACATCAGGGTACATGAGGACATCAGGGTACAGGCAAGACATCAGGATACAAACAGGACATCAGGACATCTGGACTCAGGAAAGACCTCAGGACATCAGGACACAGGCAGGGCATCAGGACACAGGAATACCGGATAGACATCTGGGACACTGGTGTGGCAGCCCAGGTCATCGGCTGGGACACTGGCATGGCAGCCCAGGAAATCAGGTAAATCAGGGTCCATGAGGTCATAAAGACAGAGGCAGGACATCAGGATACAGACAGGACATCAGGACATCTGGACCCAAGGTCACCGGCAGACATCAGACAGGAGTCGTTCGGCCGACCTACAGGCACCACCAGAGTCATCAGGCTCCAAGCTCCAGACAGTGGTCATCAGGTTCCAGACTGCGGTCGTCAGGCTCCGGGCATCGGACTTAGGAAGGAACTCAAGCATGATGGTGCAAACACCGCCGTACTGGACATGAGACAGACGGGGTTAACACCGCATGGTAGTCAGAGCACAGAGTAGTAGATGCTCAGCAGAAACACCGGTTTCAAGAGACTCAAAATCACTGGGAGTGTGGCTCCAGATGCAAAGGGATTCCAGGAACATAATCACAGCAGACACAGTTCAGGCAGGTTCAGGTACAGGACAGGTACAGGATCAAGGATTCAGGCCTGGATTTACCACCTCCAGGACAGGCACCAGAACAGGACAAAACAGGAATCAAGGCAAGGACTTTGGTACCAAAAAATAGACAGGAGAGGTGCAGGAACAGAAACACACATAGCAAAGTTCAGGAGCTTTATGAGTGTAGCTCAGGCCCCACCCATAGGGCAGGGGAACTTTATATATGAGCTGCCCCTCAGCAATTGGCTGGGGACAGCATTTGAAGTACACACCCTAACCCTGATAAAAGCAGGGGAGGTGTGGCCGCGCACACCCTAAGCACACACAGAAACCATTACAGCACCAACAGTGCAGGTTCTGAGGCTCAGGGCACTTGACTGAAATTGCATGCACTGAGCCACGAGGAAAGTCATGCACCAGCCGCAAATGACCTCAAAACCCGTGGACAGCTTCACAGCAGCAACCAGGGACCGCACATTAGGAAGGTATGCAGCAGGGCAAATACCTGAATGCCCATGTACGACTGCGCAGCAGAGCAGGAAACTGAGAAGGCTCCATTCAGGTAAAAGCCAACAATATCCTAGCTCAAATTAGGGGGAAAAGAGTAAAGGGTTAAAGCAAACATATGCATTGTCATGCCAAAAACCAGAAACAGACAGAATGGCATGACACACAATTACATTTTCCTTCCACTACCTACATACTGTACCTTCCAACCATCCCAGATTCACCGATTGTTGTGAATTCTGCTCTTGGGCTCCCTCCGGTGGTTGAGTGGTAGTGCTGCGGTAGTTGGATCGCAGCATTTATCAGGTGTTTCTATTTTTTGCAATTTGGGCTGGGCTATTTAGTCCTGCTTTATCCTTTAGTCAGTGCCAGTTGTCCATTGTTTTTGGAGGATTCACATCCATACCTGGTCTCTTCTGTTCTGCTGTTCATTTCAACAAAGATAAGTTCTGGCTTTGTTTTTGCTGTCCACCTGCTGTGGACCTTATAGTTCTTTGCATTTTCATGTTTGGTCTAGTCCAGCTTTGTCAGTGAAGGATTTTTTGCAGCCTAGCTGTGTCTCTGGAGATGCAGATATACCCTCCATGTCTTTAGTCAGATGTGGTGATTTGTATTTTCTGTGGTGGATATTTTCTAGTGTTTTAATACTGACCGCATAGTACTCTGTCCTATTCTTTCTTTTTAGCTAGTATGGCCTCCTATGCTAAATCCTGATTTCATGTCTGCGTATGTTATTTCCCTCTCCTCTCACAGTCAATATTTGTGGGGGGCTGTCTATCCTTTGGGGATTTTCTCTGAGGCAAGATAGGTTTCCTGTTTCTGTCTTTAGGGGTAGTTAGTTCTTAGGCTGTGTCGAGGGGTCTAGGGAGTGTTAGGTACCCCCCACGGCTACTTCTAGTTGCGCTGCTAAGTTCAGGGTTTGCAGTCAGTACAGGGACCACCTCCTCCAGAGTACGTCTCATGCTGCTCCTAGGCCACCAGATCATAACAACCGATACAGTAATTGGCTTCACTACGATCAATGTTTCTGAGTGGGCACATATAAAGGACTGGGGGAAGTTCAGCACGATTGGAGCTACTGCAACCCCCAACCTACTGTCTTCTTCCCCATAGAAGTATAGAATGTAAGTTCATATGGGCAGGGTCCTCCTCCCTCTGTACCAGTCTACTTTTGTTAGTTTGTGTACATTGATATTTGTATTTCGATGTAACCCTTTCTCATGTAGAGCACCATGGAATCAATGGTGCTATATAAATAAATAATAATAAGCTAGTGAAGGTGCTTAGTGTAAAAAAGAGGTCCATTGGGACCTGCTAAGTAGAGTGACTTGAGCCAAGCCTATGGATAGAAGCCCTATTAAGAGCTGCCAGACTTTCATGTACATTGCACCTTTACACCTGCATGTAGGAGGCAGGGCACAACTAAGAGCTCTAAGAGCAGTGTGCTCTAAAGGGTGATGTCATGGGTGCATGGCCTGTGGTCCCTGGCAAGTTGTGAGTGACTGTGGATGTGTACGGGGATGAAGTGAAAGCAGAAACCACGTAAGCAGTGCAGGCACCATAAGGAATAGAAATCTTATTAACTATTTTCTCTGTAGCATTATAGACTCCAGCATTATAGACTGCAACAGAGTCCATGGGCGTACCCAGGATCAAAACTGGGAAGGGGGGGGACAAGCCATGGTCGTTCAGGTTGTCAAATTTTAGAACAAAAACGGTGAATGAAACAAAAAGTTTGAGAATTATATGTAATTATAGCAGTGCCTTATTAGTTATAACAATTATTTGCTTGCAAAAAATTTAGATTTTTATTCTAATTACATGTCTTATACTAATATAATTTTTCTTGGGTTTGAGGAAAACATGTTCAAAACTTTCATTTCAATCCAGTCCTGATTTTCCTTGAAGAATTTCAATGGACGCTCATCAAACACGACCCAGTCAGTCTGCCCTCTACCATTGCACTTCTGAGCCACGTCTTTACCCTTTGAAGGGTACTGAAAGATCTTTCAACAGTAACTGTGGTGGATGGGAAAGCACTTAAAATGAAGAGTGAGTGCCTTGTTGTAGGGAAAAAAATATTAGCCTACTCCAAAAGTGCAGCCACTTCAATGTACTTTAATTTGTCTTCTGCAAAATCCTTCTTTTTCCACAGATTATACCACAAATCTAATTCTGCAGAGATATCACCCAACCCATAAAACTCCATGAAAGACTTTGCATTTTTTTCCAAATCTTTTGAAGCCATTTTTAGCATGTATGAAGGATGACGATAGGATAAGGCAAAAGCAGGTGTATTTTCATGTGAGAATCTAACATTTAAAAAAAAAAAAAAAAAAAAAGTAAATACTTGTTAAATCAGACAGTGACCTGATGGGAGATAATGTGGGGAGCTGTTGTATATGATGCGGGACTGAAAGCCCTATGGGGGGCTGTATGGGAGCCCCATGGGGGGCTGTATATGAGATGGACTCCCATATTATAAACAGCCCCCCATAGGGCTACTATATCATATACAGCCACCATAGGGCTCCCGTATCATATACAGCCCCCCTAGAGCTCCCATATCATATACAGCCACTATAGGGCTCCCATATTATTAGGTTCTGTAGAAGGACGTAGATCTGGGGATTTATTATGATGGAATATAGGCTGAACTGGATGGAAAAATGTCTTTTTTCGGCCTTACTAACTATGTTACTATGTCACTATGTTACTATATCATATACAGCCCCCCATAGGGCTCCCATATCACATCTGATCAGAGTCTCTAAAAAGTGCATAGTAGGAGTGGGGGGATTGTTAGGAAGTAGAAACCACTGTGCAGTGATTTATTCATCTTCATAATGCACTGAAGTCTCAGAATGGTTCTTTGTAGGTGGGTGGGCACTGAGGGTGGGAGCTGTTAGATCCACACAGCTCTGGCAGAGAAGCCAGAGAGCATTGGCTCTTGGGAAATATAATCTAGAGGCACAAAGAGAGAGCTTGAGAAAAGTTCAAGCTGTAAAAAATAACAATCCATAAGGAGGTCTGCAAGGGACTGAAGAAAAACTAAATGAAGGAACATAAAGATAACATTGGGTTTGGAGAACTATTTTCAGGGACAGCCATATTGTTTTTTTCATCTTTTAAAACTTTAAAAACTCATAATAGTTGGGTTCCTGTTGAAGATTTTGGATTAGGTTCTACAAACTTAAAGAGGTTGTCCGACCCTGAAATCCCAATTTGTTTTAAGCTAATCTGTGCTGTATTGTGATATACAACACCCCTATAAATTTAGTTTTATGTTTCTCTCTTTCCCTCCTATTAAATTTCACTTCATTCCCTGCACCCACTTTGTTTATCTGTGGCTCTAACAAATTTGACAGCTCCCGGTGCCTGCGCGCTGCAATACCTTGCTCTGCCCTCAACAGGGCAGACAAAGTACACCTGCGCCGGAGCAGCAACAAGAAGCAAAGAAGAGGACGTCATCGCATGAAGATGGGTGGCGCCAGACCCGGACCGCGATGCCCATCGGACAGGACCGCATCGGAACCACCCCTGGGTGAGTTTAATATAACCTGTTTTTCTTATCTTTCAGGTTACATCGGGGGCTTATCTACAGCATTACATAATGCTGTAGATAAGCCCCTGATGCCTGTGGCCTTAGCTTATAGGCAAATGTTGGGATGACAGATTCCCTTTAATGAATACAAAATGAAATGGGTTAGGGTAGTGGATAACTTCTTTAACATATTAATTTTTTTATATTAATTGTATGACTTAATATTAAGCAGAATTAAGTATGCTGACAGCCCCTATATACATTGGGGACTCATACTGTATATAGGGGCTGTCAGCATACTTAAACATAGCCCCTGTGATGTACCAACTAGTGGTGTACTGAGGAATAGGTGTGTATTGCACAAAAAGAATTCTGCTGCGATCTGAATCCTGGACAGGTGGCTGGGTCTTGTAGTCCCACAAACCTGTATTTTAGTAAAGGGCTGGATTAAGGGTTAACCAAAAGTGAAGGGTGGGACTGGTTAACCACACACCTCCCAAGGGGTCTGCTCCTGTAAAGACAGTAAGATCCTATTTGTTCCTGTGTGGGCACATGGAGAGAGATTCATGTGTGAGACTGGAGCTGGCTGGAGCTCCTGAAGGTCCAAGAGACACCAAGGGTGTAGACTATGGACAGAAGCCAGAGGAAGCCAGGCTGGGAAAACCTGAAGTGCTGTTAGCCAGGTAACCCAGAGCCTGGGGTATGTTGTTCTGATGGATGTTAGGCATTTGAACTGTGTATACGGAACCAGACTGGAATGGTCTGTTTGTGGGTTCTGTATGGTTCATGTGCCCTACCATGCATTATGGAGTGGTTTATGATGCTATAATAAACCAGAGTTTGGACTTGTTCTTCAATACAAAAAGTGAAACTCATATATTATATAGAGTCATTACAAACAGAGTGATCTAGTTCAAGTGTTTATTTCTGTTAATGTTGATGATTATGGCTTACAGTCAATGAAGACCCAAAAGTCATTATCTCAGTAAATTTTGCATAAAGGGAATAGTGCTCATGAACCGCCACTGATGAAGTGAGTCAAAATCCTAGACGAAATTCTAGAAGATGCTGAAGTATACCCCTCTAGCAGTTGTGCAGGACTAGGATATGTACACAATTCTGTGATGACCTTTCACTGGTCTTATCTGTTCTTGATTTATATCAATTGTGTATAATCGATGGATCCCATTGATTATTACGAGGTTCGTTTGGTTTCTGTCTTTTGTCCGTTTTTAAGACAAAGTGCAACATGCAGAACTTTTCATTCTGTTCTAAAAACTGACATTTTACAGAATCCAGAATGACTCCATAACAATGGGTGAGAATCCCCTTCTGTTTGAATCATTTATGCAATGAATTCTTTTTTTTTTAATCTTACTCCACATGTCATCAAAACAGAAAAGACAAATGGAATGTCAAAACGGAAATGTGAACATAGCCTGAGGAATACATCCATTTTTTCTTTCTAAAATAAGTGGGGCTGAACTGTAATGCTATTCACAACATATATACAGGGGTGGCGCTGTTTTGAATGAAAGCAATCATATTTTCTAACCTTGTACAATCACTTTTTTTTTAAGTCTAAAAGTGAATTATGCTTAATAGTGAACATATTGTAGTTAATAGAAAAAATGGCCACATAATCATAGAAAATCAGTTTATCACAAATAAATCACACCAATGTACAAAAAAGGTTGTTTTTCTAGGCATATGTATTATTTTATTTTACAATCTTCTCACTTAAAGTATGTGAACATAGTCAAATACATTTTCATAGCATGTTTTAAGTCTTTCTGATTGATTTTGGATTTCTTATATGCACAATATTAAAAATGTAATGCTTGCAATGGCATTTGAAAAATGAGCATTCCCTGTAATACTGGGTCATGCTGTCTGCATACTCATTTTATATTGATTTTAAATTCAGTAACAATTCAATTTTCTTGAGGAATAATATGGACTATTAAATAATGTATCACATACTTATATTAGAAGACTGCAAATGTCTAACAATTTATGATTCTTCTATGAGGGATTCACCTCTCATTCTTGGGTGGTAGAACAATTAGCTAGTCTAAATGTACACTTTACTATTCTGTAGAATAAATTATTTTCTTATGCTGTACGTACAGTAGCTTACATTTATCTTTCCTATGCTGTGTCTTGAATATTTTTTTTTTTTTTTACAGATGACATATTTCAAAAGGTAGAAATAAACAAAATCAGTCTATTATCCTTTACAGACTCCACATGTCCATTGGAGTTAGGTTCTCTAACTATTGTGAAATTACATGTTCTATTATTGTAAGTCATGAATGCTGCTTTTAGGGTATGCTCTAACTTGGAGAATTAAATGTATATATAAGTAATATAAAAAAGGAAAACAATCAACACAATCCTTTCATTAACCAAGACTTAAAGGGAATCTGTCCCCCTTGGACGATTTTAATCTATTACTATGGGCATGCATGGGATTACAGAGCCAAACAGGTCAGTGCGACATGCATGGGAGGGGGGTACCATTATGATGAAGTCAGGAGGCAGTGATTTCTTCCAGGCACCACATGACCCAAAGCCTGGAAGAAGTCAATAGCATATAACATTATAAATTAATTTCTCAAGATCTACACCGCAGCTATGAGGCATAAAGGTGTAGATAATAATAGATCAAAATCATCCAGGGAGTGACAGATTCCCTTCAAGTCGCGGCCCTTTTTCGTTTTTGCGTTTTCATTTTTCACTTCCCTCCTTCCCAGAGCCATAACTTTTTTATTTTTCCGTCAATATGGACATGTGAGGGCTTATTTTTTGCGGGACGAGTTGTACTTTTGAACGACACCATTGGTTTTACCATGTCTTTTACTAGAAAACGGGAAAAAAATTCCAAGTGCGGTGAAATTGCAAAAAAAGTGCAATCCCACACTTGTTTTTTGCTTGGCTTTTTTTGCTAGGTTCATTAAATGCTAAAACTAACCTGCCATTGTGATTCTCTAGGTCATTACGAGTTCCTAGACATCTAACATGTCTAGGTTATTTTTTATCCAAGTGGTGAAAAAAAATTCAAAACTTTGCTTAAAAAAAAAAAAAAAAAAAAAAAAAAGTGCCATTTTCCGATACCCGAAGCGTCTCCATTTTTCGTGATCTGGGGTCGGGTGAGGGCTTATTTTTTGCGTGCCGAGCTGATGTTTTTATTGATACCATTTTGGTGCAGATATGTTCTTTTGATCGCCCGTTATTGCAATTTAATGCAATGTCACGGTGACCAAAATAACGTAATTCTGGCGTTTCGGATTTTTTTCTCACTACGCTGTTTAGCGATCAGGTTAATGCTTTTTTTTATTGATAGATCGGGCGATTCTGAATGTGGCGATACCAAATACGTGTAGTTTTTTTTTTTTTAATTGTTTTATTTAGGATGGGGCGAAAGGGGGGTGATTTAAACTTTTATGTTTTTTATATTTTTTTCATATTTTTAAAAACATTTTTTTTTACTTGTGCCATGCTTCAATAGCCTCCATGGGAGACTAGAAGCTGGCATAGCCTGATCGGCTCTGCTACATAGCAGCGATCATCAGATCGCTGCTATGTAGCTGAAATGCAGGTGTGCTGTGAGTGCCGACCACAGGGGGGCGCTCACAGCAGGCCGGCATCAGTAACCATAGAGGTCTCAAGGACCTCTATGGTTACCTTCCTGATGCATCGCCGACCCCCGATCATGTGACGGGGGTCGGCGATGACATCATTTCCGGCCGCCCGGCCGGAAGCGCCGGTTAAATGCTGCTGTCTGCGTTTGACTGCAGCATTTAACAGGTTAATAGCGGCGGGTGAATAGCGATTTCACCCACCGCTATTGCGCGCACATGTCAGCTGTTCAAAACAGCTGACATGTCGCGACTTTGATGTGGGCTCACCGCCGGAGCCCACATCAAAGGGGGTGACACGGCATGCGCTGTACTAGTACGGCGCATGTCATGAAGGGGTTAAATGGATGCAGATCAGACAGGTTGACCAGACCATTAGTACAACAACAGCAAAGAACACAACACTCTAATCTAAAAAAAAAGTTGAACTGTTTCAAATGTACATATATGGCAATGTTTTCAACTGTAATGGGTCTTTTAAAAAAAAAATAAAGGTTGAACTATTTAAGATCACTCTTTATATGCCAGAGTAGAAAACTATTCTATCATAAGCACTACCATTCAATTTAAATAGTTGTCTTATATTTTTTCCCTAAAGAAGCTTTATCAGGAAATCTATCTTCTCAGCTCTTGTTAGAAGATTTACTGATCAAGTTTCTGTTAGCATGAAGATGGGTGTTGGCGTGGATCTATTTGATTTCATGTGGTTTTGAACAAATCAATTGATTGTGATTTGTGAACAAAATTGGACAACCCTCAATATCCTGCCTCCTATTCATAATTAGTATCTCTTTGGTTCCCACACTTAGCTCTATTAGATGTCCATGTGCCAGTTTGAGGGCAAATGAAGCTAAGAATTCATTGTTGCATGGCAAATTCATTGTAATGTGCATTTATATATTTGCTTCCATAGGCTAATGGGATCAATTTGAGTATTGCAGAGATCCATTTGAAAATGTAATCTGTAGGTTTAAATAAATTACTCCTCAATGTTGAAATTGCAACAAGAAGTAAAAGTCATGGAATTATGGAAATCACACGATTGATAGAATGTGAGCCTCTTAGTGACAGAGCCAATTTTGTTCTTAATGACTATGCCCCAATCTGACTGGTCACTTTATGTGTTAACATATTTATGTGGCAATGCTTCAACATATCCAAGTGACTCTGAAATCATTTTTTCTGGGATATATTGTACTTTATGTTAGCGGTAAATTTATGTTGATATGTTTTGCATTTTTTTACGAAAATATCTGAAATGTAAAATACTTTTTGAAAAATTAGCAGTTTTAAAACTTTTAATGATTTACACTCTTTACGTTAGCATCATTTTTCACTTTCTTATTGTTAGGTTGTAAAAAGAGATGAAATGTAGTAGCGATTTTTCAAGGAAATTTAAAAATTATATTTTATGGACCTATTCAGTTTTGGAGTTACTTTAATTGACCTGCTTACTGGAACCCCCCCCCAAAAAGTAATACATTTTAAAAACAATAACCCTTAAGTTATTCAAAACTGCTTTCATCAAATTTGTTAACCATTCATATGAATTAATGCAAAATCGAATTAAAAATTAATGTTTTTTTCTCTAAAAGATTAATTTAGCCCAAAATGAGTCATTTTCACAAAATACACTGCTCAAAAAAATAAAGGGAACACTAAATTCCCACATCCTAGATATCACTGAATAAAATATTCCAGTTACAAATCTTTATTCATTACATAGTAGAATGCGTTGATAAGAATAAAACATAAAAATGATCAATGTAAATCAAAATTAATATTCCATGGAGGTCTGAATTTGGAATAATACTCAAAATCAAAGTGGAAAATCAAATTACAGGCTGATCCAACTTCAGTGGAAATGCCTCAAGACAAGGAAATGATGCTCAGTAGTGTGTGTGGCCACAAAGTGCCTGTATGACCACCCTACAACGCCTGAGCATGCTCCTGATGAGGCAGCCTGATGATGGTCTCCTGAGGGATCTCCTCCCAGACCTGGACTAAAGCATCTGCCAACTCCTGGACAGTCTGTGGTGCAATTTGACGTTGGTGGATGGTGCTAGACATGATGTCCCAGATGTGTTCAATCGGATTTAGGTCTGGGGAATGGGCGGACCAGTCCATAGCTTCAATGCCTTCATGATACAGTGACTGGTGGTGTGGCTTGTGGTAGCAAAGGGAGCAGGTAGTTTGGAGCCAGTCAAGGTGATCTTCTGCCAAGAGGAGACTCCAAAGCTTGTTTCAGGGCTCGCTCATGGAAGAGGAGATCTATCCTAGTGGCCAGGTGTATAAGGGCATCTAGTGAGGATGGTAATTCTCTGCCTGACAACTTATCCTTTATACGACGGGACAGACGTTACCAGAAGGTCGCCACTAAGTATGGAAGCCACAGTGTTCATTCTCTAACTCAGAGACAAAAGGGCCGAAACAGCTGACGAGGTACAACCTGCAACCTTGAATTCCGCTCCGAACAGGGAGATGTAATCACTTTGTCTCCCTCTGGTCTCTATTCTGGTGCTGTCCCTTCATTTTAGGCATGGACACTATTGTGGTGGACTACATTTTCAGGTGCTAAATGGACACCAAAAAGATGAAGATAACCGGAACAGAGCCAAATAGAGTCCAAAGTGACCTCATCTGTCTATTTATAGTCAATGATTTCATCTGAGTTTTAGTCTAAAGTATATTTTTTGAGGAATTATACAGAACCCACAAAGTGTGTGCTCAGTGTAGAGCATAGGATACACGTGAACCAAACCTTAGGGATTACTCACACTGCCGTATATTTTCTCATGCAAGAAAATCATGCCGATTATGCTAATGACACTTGGCTTCAACTCTGTCAGAGTTTGAGCCGAGTGTCATCTTACTATGATGCAATCCTTTCTCTTGAGACAATTGCAGCACAGGTGCAGAGAAGACGGTGAACTTAATTTTTCCATCTTCTCCATTGTCTCGTATATCAGACTGCTTTTGGATGTCATCCGCGTGCAGTTCAATGTCTCACTCACATCCATAGACTTGTATGGGTGCACATGATCTGATTATCAGATGCACTCGCAGCATGCTGCAATTGTTTTCTCATACAGAATCATCATCAGAAATTTTTTTTTGTTGTACTGCCCCATAATATAACACTGAACAGAGTGCTATCTGATAAAACATCGGATAGCATTAGTCCATGTTATACGCCAGTGTAAGTGTAACCTTATACTGATTTTTTGGATGCAGAATGAACAAACAATCAGCAGTTCAAAAATTGCGTTTACATTTTTACTCTATTTATTATGGGATGTAAGTGATAAAACATGTTTATTGGTACTATTTTTGGGAAGAGACACAATTTTGCTAGCACAGCTTGGTGAAAGATCCAGCACCAAGATCTGTAGCCAAACTATGCTGCCATAATTGTGAATGTTCAGGAAAATAGAGGACTTTCCCCTTCTTAGTACTCTTCCCACAGTGGCTAATGGTTTTCCATCTATCTGCAAGCATACTGTACACCTTTGCAACCCTGAACACTTCCTACCTTGGCCTGCAAACATGATAACTGGTATTGTTATAATAATAACTCAGTTATTTCAAATTCTCTTTAACTTTGCATGCACATTATAATCTTTTGTGTCACTTCTATCATCCCCTATAGATAGTAAACTCACAGATACATTAAAAATGTTGCAGAATATGTTGCCTACATAGAGAAAAAAAAGTAATAATTGTTGACAGATTTCATGGGCTTTCCCCCTCTAAATGTGGTTATTTCAAATAATATATTCATAGAAGTGCATGACACATACTGTATATGATGTAATGTACATTCCAGAAATTGGTGTAATCTTCTCTTTCTGCAGCCTTAAAAGTGTACTGATGCTTGACAGCTCAAATTAACATGTTCCTCAAGTACATGTCTTTCCTAGTTAAAGGATATGTATGACTTCTCAGGATAGGCATGTTTAAGGCTTTAATGGAGCTTTAAGTTTCCTTGCTACCAACAAGTCTGCCTTTCTGCAGGTGGATATGTTGATGCCTTAGGCTAAAATATCCATACCTTCCCCAATGATCTTACAGGGTCCTTTCATGCAGATGGTTCCAATTTGAGGCCAACACTCAGAAGTGAAGCTGTATTGAGTTTCTACCCTGAAACCAACAAGACCCTCTTGAACATTGTGCTTGAATTAAACATATTTGTCCCCTTTTTCACAGGGCAAAGGAGGGGATCTTAAAACCACTGAAGGAAGGAAATCATTATTGGACTTTACAGAAGTAGGTCATGTGCTACAGCTGCTGATAGTTTAAGAGGAAGAAACATGGGACCTCAGACGGGGAACTTGACTCCCTGAAAATGTTTGAGATCAACCCAAGAAAAACTTCCTCAGAGGCTTGTTTAATAAGCATTATCTGTAATAGTCTCAATGTGTGCTTATGTTTCCTGACGAGTTTGCACCTTCTTCCCACAGCTAACAAGTTCACGTAATGGAAGACAGAACAATTTAATGAAGGATATTTAATAGTTTGTGTTAAAACTAATATGCTCCATTAAGAGCTGTCATTTTTTTAAACAATGAAGATATATCATGTAATCCTGAGCCATGCAGATTTTTTTTCCCCACTTTTGCTAACTGTATAGAGGAAACGTAAGAACTCATTTTGGATTTTTGTTCTTACATCCAGGCTTTTGTTAGATTTCCAGGCAGAGAGTAATATATACAAAATGATTGAACATGAAAATATGATTAGAAAAAAAAAGTCAGCTCTACTAGAGAATGAAGCAAATGAGGGCTGACTTCTCTAATAAATGACAGCTTTGTATTTAGAAACCTCAACTTCTTTGTTTGAAGCATTAACAGCTGAAGAGGCCAACAGCATACTGCATCACTACACCCTCCAGCCATTCAGTGCCAGCGAAATGATTTCTGGATCTTTCAGATTAGAAAGGCATTGTTTTATTTTTTGCAAGTTTTCGCATTGAAATAATTTAGATGTAATAATGATATTGAAAACTTATGGGAATATAAAATTATTTTAAGGAAATTTAGGTTATGCTTATACTTACGGGTAGAGGGGTAGAAATGTGCACCGAAAAAAAAAAATATCTGCGAAGAATAATTTAAATTAAAATATACAATTACAGCAAGTCCTTAAGATCTGTTATGATTCCATTAGTTATCAGATAAATATTAACCCTTAAGGACCGTGAACTTTTTCATCTTTGCACTGTCAGTTCTTTCCTCACCTTTTAATTTTTCTGTCTACATAGCCATGTGACAGAATGTTTTTTACTAAGTCGTAGTTTTGACTATTTTACCATACAAATGTACTGAAAAATAAAAATAAGTTCCACGTGCATCATAATGGGGTGGGGTGGGGGGGAATGCTGCAATTGTTTTGGGGGTTTTGTTTTTAAGGATTTCATTGTGATGTAAAAATGATAATATGGTAATATCACTCTCAAAGTCAGTAGAATTATGACAATACAAAACATGCATAGGTTGTTTTTATTTAAGTGGTGAAAAAAATGCTGGTTTCCTATTTTCCTAGACGTTTTTATTTTTTCGGTAGATGAAGCTATGTGAGGTCTTGTTTTATGCATTCTCAGGTGATGGCTCTTTTGATACCAACTTGACGTACATTGCATTTTATTTTTAGGTACATGTTTTGACTGAAAAAGCGCAATTCTGGCATTCTGGAATTTTTATTTTTTTTGTTGTTGTTTCCGTACAGCATAAACTCTGCGGTTTAACCCCTTAGTGACAGAGCCAATTTGGTACTTAATGACCGAGCCAATTTTTGCAATTCTGACCACTGTCACTTTATGAGGTTATAACTCTGGAACGCTTCAACGGATCCCGCTGATTCTGAGACTGTTTTTTCGTGACATATCGTACTTCATGTTAGTGGTACCATTTCTTCGATAATACTTGCGATTATTTATGAAAAAAATGGAAATATGGCGAAAATTTTTAAAATTTTGCAATTTTCAAACTTTGTATTTTTATGCCCTTAAATCAGAGAGATATGTCATGAAAAATAGTTAATAAATAACATTTCCCACATGTCTACTTTACATCAGCACAATTTTGGAAACAAATTTTTTTTTTGTTAGGGAGTTATAAGGGTTAAAAGTTGACCAGCAATTTCTCATTTTTACAACACCATTTTTTTTTAGGGACCACATCACATTTGAAGTCATTTTGAGCGGTCTATATGATAGAAAATAATGAAGTGTGACACCATTCTAAAAACTACACCCCTCAAGGTTCTCAAAACCACATTCAAGAAGTTTATTAACCCTTTACGTGCTTCACAGGAACTGAAACAATGTGGAAGGAAAAAATGAACATTTAACTTTTTTTTGCAAACATCTTAATTCAGAACCATTTTTTTTATTTTCACAAGTGTAAAAACAGAAATGTAACAATAAATTTTGTTATGCAATTTCTCCTGAATACGCCAATACCCCATATGTGGGGGTAAACCACTTTTTGGGCGCACCGCAGAACTTAGAAGTGAAGGAGCGCCGTTTTACTTTTTCAATGCAGAATTGGCTGGAATTGAGATCGGACGCCATGTCACGTTTAGAGAGCCCCTGATGTGCCTAAACAGTGGAAACTCCCCACAAGTGACACCATTTTGGAAACTAGACCCCTTAAGGAACTTACCTAGATGTGTGGTGAGCACTTTGAACCCCCAAGTGCTTCACAGAAGTTTATAACGTAGAGCCGTGAAAATAAAAAATCGCTTTTGTTTACACAAAAATGATCTTTTCGCCCACAAATTCTTATTTTCACAAGGGTAACAGGAGAAATTAGACCACAAAAGTTGTTGTGCGATTTCTCCTGAATACGTCGATACCCCATATGTGAGGGTAAACCACTGTTTGGGCGCACCGCAGAGCTTGGAAGTAAAGGAGCGCCGTTTTACTTTTTCAATGTAGAATTGGCTGGAATTGAGATTGGATGCCATGTCGCGTTTGGAGAGCCCCTGATGTGCCTTAACAGTAGAAACCCCCCACAAGTGACCCCATTTTGGAAAGTAGACCCCTTAAGGAACTTATCTAGATGTGTGGTGAGCACTTTGAACCCCCATGTGCTTCACAGAAGATTATAATGTAGAGCCGTGAAAATAAAAATCGCATTTTTTCTACAAAAATGATCTTTTTGCCCACAAATTATTATTTTCACAAGGGTAACAGGAGAAATTAGACCACAAAAGTTGTTGTGCGATTTCTCCTGAATACGTCAATACCCAATATGTGAGGGTAAACCACTGTTTGGGCGCACCGCAGAGCTTGGAAGTGAAGGAGCGCCGTTTTACTTTTTCAATGTAGAATTGGCTGGAATTGAGATTGGACGCCATGTCGCGTTTGGAGAGCCCCTGATGTGCCTTAACAGTAGAAACCCCCCACAAGTGACCCCATTTTGGAAAGTAGACCCCTTAAGGAACTTATCTAGATGTGTGGTGAGCACTTTGAACCCCCATGTGCTTCACAGAAGATTATAATGTAGAGCCGTGAAAATAAAAATCGCATTTTTTCTACAAAAATGATCTTTTTGCCCACAAATTATTATTTTCACAAGGGTAACAGGAGAAATTAGACCACTATAGTTGTTGTGCAATTTCTCCTGAGTACGTCGATACCCAATATGTGGGGGTAAACGACTGTTTGGGCGCACCGCAGAGCTTGGAAGAGAAAGAGTGCCGTTTTACTTTTTCAATGTAGAATTGGCTGGAATTGAGATCGGACGCCATGTCGCGTTTGGAGAGCCCCTGATGTGCCTAAACAGTAGAAATCCCCCACAAGTGACCCCATTTTGGAAACTAGACCCCCCATGGAACTTATCTAGATGTGTGGTGAGAACTTTGAATGCCCAAGTGCTTCACAGAAGTTTATAATGCAGAGTCGTGAAAATAAAAATTATTTTTTTTTCCACAAAAAAGATTTTTTAGCCCCCAAGTTTTTATTTTGACAAGGGTAACAAGAGAAATTGGACCTCAAAAGTTGTTGTCCAATTTATCTCAAGTATGCTGATGCCCCATATGTGGGGGTAACCCACTGTTTGGGCGCACGGCAGAGCTCGGAAGGGAAGGAGCGTCGTTTTGGAATGCAGACTTAGATAGAATGGTCTGTGGGCATTATGTTGCGTTTGCAGAGGCCCTGATGTACCTAAACAGTAGTAACCCCCACAAGTGACCCCGTTTTGGAAACTAGACCCCCCAAGGAACTTATATAGATGTGTGGTGAGAACTTTGAATGCCCAAGTGCTTCACAGAAGTTTATAATGCAGAGTCATAAAAAAATATATATATATATTTTTCCACAAAAAGGATTTTGTAGCCCCCAAGTTTTTATTTTCACAAGGGTAACAAGAGAAATTGGACCCCAGAAGTTGTTGTCCAATTTATCTCGAGTATGCTGATGCCCCATTTGTGGGGGTAACCCACTGTTTGGGCGCACGGCAGAGCTCAGAAGGGAGGGAGCACCATTTGACTTTTTGAGCGCAAAATTGGCTGTCGTGTTTGGAGACCCCCTGATGTACCTAAACAGTGGAAACCCCCCAATTCTAGCTCCAACCCTAACCCCAACACACCCCTAACCCTAATCCCAACCTGATCCATAATCCTAATCACTAACCCTAACCATAATCACAACCCTTACCCCAAAACAACCGTAATGTCAGCCCTAACCATAACCCTAATCAAAACCCTAAATCCAACACACCCCTAATCCTAATCTCAACCCTAACTTCAAACCTAACCCTAATCCCAATACACCCCTAATCACAACCCTAACCTTAACCCTAATCCCAAACCTAACCCTAATCCCAAGTGTAACCCTAATGCCAACCCTAACCCTAATACCAACCCTAATCCAAACCCTAACCCTAATCCCAACTCTAACCCTAACTTTAGCCCCAACTCTAGCCCTAACTTTAGCCCCAACCCTAACCCTAGCCCTAAGGCTACTTTCACACTTGCGTTGTTTGGCATCCGTCGCAATCCGTCGTTTTGGACAAGAAACGGATCCTGCAAATGTGCCCGCAGGATGCGTTTTTTGCCCATAGACTTGTATTGCCGACGGATCGTGACGGATGGCCACACGTCGCGTCCGTCGTGCACTGGATCAGTGTTTTGGCGGACCGTCAGCACAAAAAACGTTCAAAGTAACGTTTTTTTGTACGTCGCATCCGCCATTTCTGACCGCGCATGCGTGGCCGTAACTCCGCCCCCTCCTCCCCAGGACATAGATTGGGCAGCGGATGCGTTGAAAAACTACATCCGCTGCCCACGTTGTGCACAATTTACACAACGTGCGTCGGTATGTCGGGCCGATGCATTGCGACGGCCCCGTACCGACGTAAGTGTGAAAGAAGCCTAACCCTAAATTTAGCGCTAACCCTAACTCTAAATTTAGCCCAAATCCTAACCCTAAATTTAGCCCTAACCCTAACCCTAGCCCTAACCCTAAACCTACCCCGAGCCCTAACCCTAGCCCTAACCCTAGCCCTAACCCTACCCCTACCCCTAGCCCTAACCCTACCCCTAACCCTAGCCCTACCCCTAGCCCTAACCCTACCCCTACCCCTAGCCCTAACCCTATCCCTAGCCCTAACCCTACCCCTAACCCTAACCCTACCCCTAACCCTACCCCTAACCCTAGCCCTAACCCTACCCCTAACCCTTCCCCTAACCCTAACCCTAACCCTACCCCTAACCCTACCCCTAACCCTACCCCTAAACCTACCCCTAACCCTACCCCTAACCCTAACCCTAGCCCTAACCCTAACCCTAACCCTAACCCTACCCCTAACCCTAATTTTAGCCCCAACTGCTCTTCTCCTGCCGGCCGGCAGATGGAGACAGATGGCAGGCGCACTGCGCATGCGCCCGCCATTTTCTTTTGCCGGCGGCCAGGAGGAGCAGCAGGAGGACCCAGGGACACAGGTGAGTATGGCAGGGTCCCCGAATCCCCCTATTTCTCTGTCCTCTGATGTGCGATCACATCAGAGGACAGAGAATTACACTTTGACTTTTTTTTTTTTTGCGGTCGCCGGTAAACAGTTAATTACCGGCGATCGCAAAACAGGGGTCGGTAAAACCGACCCCGATCATGCTCTTTGGGGTCTCGGCTCCCCCCGGCATCCGAGACCCCAAAGATTCTCGCGGGGCCGGACGGCGGGTGTACTGCGCATGCGCCCGCCATTTTGAAGATGGCGGCGCCCACAGGGAGCCACGAGGAGCACCGGGGGAGACAGGTAAGTATTGGGGGGCTACCTGGGACCCCTTTTCTCTGTCCTTTGATGTGCGATCACATCGGAGGACAGAGAAATTAAAAAGAGATCGTGTTTTTGGTTTTTTTGCGATCGCCGGTAAACGGTTAATTACCGGCGATTGCAAATGCGGGGTGGGTTAAAAACCCCCGAATCATGTTCTCTGGGGTCTCGGCTACCCCCGGCAGCCAAGACCCCGGAGAAAATCCGACCCTGGGGGGCGCTATTTACTTTTTCCACAGCGCCGTTAATTAACGGCGCTGTGGTTTAAGTACCCTTAGCGGCCGCCGTTAAAAGGCGTATCGGCGGTCGCTAAGGGGTTAATTTTAATTTTACATTTCGATAGATGAGACTTTTACAGATCTGGTGACTCCTAATATGTTTCTTTTTTTATTCTTCATATTTCTTTATTTTTAATTGGGGGATTTTATTTTTTATATTTAAAAAAATAAATAAATTAAAATTTATTTTCCATTTTTTTACTCCACTTAGGGGACTTAAACCTGCAAGTGATTACTTATACTAGATAATGCAATACAACATTGTTACTGCAGTATTTAATGAAAATCACCATCTTCTGTAAAGCTGTAACCAGCGTCGGACTGGGGAACCGGGACACCAGAGAATCCTCCGGTGGGCCCCGCCCCCTGGCCCTGCCTGCCTCCTTCATTTGTCCCTGCAGTGCCTAGGCTGCCTCATTCACGCTCGCATAGTGTGATCATCTCATGTCCTGTGTGAGAAGTGCAGCTGCGCTGCAGCTCCTTCTCCACATCACATGACATCACATCACCACACTAGTGGACCATTCATTACCGCGCGCCGCGCTCAGTGCTGGGCTGGCTGCAGACAGTGCAGTGGCTAGTACTGTCTACAGCCGCTGCAGTGCCGACTGTGCGCTACTGGCTGCCTGGCTGCTATCATGCTATTGAGAGCAGGCAGCCCGTGCGCAGCGATTCGCCGCTCAGCAGACCCGGCCACGGCACCACCCCTCACCCCACCAGCACCAGTCAGGAGTCACTCAGTCTCAGTCACATACCATTGCATACATTTGATTTGCATGAGCATCATTCATGATCTTCTCAACTCCGCCTCCTCTTCTAGTTCTGTGGTCTGGGTGGACTACGGTATTCTAATGCTGATTGGCTGACATGCAGCCAATCAGCATTAGTTTTGCTTTGTGTGACCTCACAGGTCACAGCACAGAGTGAGCTGTGCTGTGATTGGTCGACTGTCCTCCTGCCCAAGCAGCACAGAGCCTGCACAGGCGCACTGAGTCCTGCACTATAATCATTCATAGTAGGAGTCGGAGAGGCTGCAGTGCTGCGCTGCCTGTAGCTGATAGTTCAGAGACAGTCCAGGAATTTCCTGTCTTAGTTTGTGAGTCACTACTATTGTAATAAATCAATGTACTAATGTATGTAAGACAGTGTGTGAGTAAAATATGCCTGCAGGCTGCAGCAGTAGACAGCCACTGAGACAGTTATGGGAGGCCCCCCCGGCCCCTGCAATCTAAAGCGGTGACACAAGGTGTGGGTCTGGGGGGGCCCCCATATAAAATTTCTAATTTCCTGTGGTCCCCCTTCCCCGCTGTCTCCTAATTTACTGTGGGGCCCGGTCACCTCTCCCACCATTTCACCTCTGGGGAAGGGCCCCAAAGGGGCACACAGGGGGCCCTCAAGAAATTAGGTGACACAGTGGGGAAGGGGTCCTCAGGAAATCAGGTGACGTGACACAGTGAGGAAGGCAATATACTACGTGGCTGGGCAATATACTACGTGGCTCTGTGCTGTATACTACGTCGCTGTGCAATATACTACGTGGCTCTGCTGTATATACTACGTGGCTCTGTGCTGTATACTATGTAGCTGGGCAATATACTACGTGGCTCTGTGCTGTATATACTACGTGGCTCTGCTGGATATACTACGTGGCTCTGTGCTGTATACTACGTCGCTGTGCAATATACTACGTGGCTCTGTGCTGTATATACTACGTGGCTCTGCTGTATATACTACGTGGCTCTGTGCTGTATACTACGTCGCTGTGCAATATACTACGTGGCTCTGTGCTGTATATACTACGTGGCTCTGTGCTGTATACAACGTGGCTGGGCAATATACTACGTCACTGGGCAATATACTACGTGGCTGGGCAATATACTACGTAGTTGGGCAATATAGTATGTCACTGGGCAATATACTACATAACTGGGCAATATTCTACATGGCTCTGCTATATACTATGTGGCTGGGCAATATACTATGTGACTGAGCAATATACCGTACTACGTGCCTCTGCTATATACTACGTGACTGGGCAATATACTATGTGGCTGGACAATATACTCCGTAACTGGGCAATATACTACATGGCTCTGCTATATACTATGTGGCTGGGCAATATACTACGTGACTGAGCAATTTACCGTACTACGTGCCTCTGCTATATACTATGTGGCTGGGCAATATACTACGTGACTGGGCAATATACTACGTGGCTGGGCAATATACTACATGGCTGGGCAATATACTAAGTGGCTGGGCAATATACTACGTGACTGGGCAATATACTATATGGCTGGGCAATATACTACGTGACTGGGCAATATACTACGTGACTGGGCAATATACTACATGGCTGAGCAATATACTATGTGGCTGGGCAATATACTACATGGCTGGGCAATATACTACGTGACTGGGCAATATACTACGTGACTGGGCAATATACTACATGGCTGAGCAATATACTACGTGGCTGGGCAATATACTACGTGGCTGGGCAATATACTACGTGGCTGGGCAATATACTATATGGCTGGGCAATATACTACGTGACTGGGCAATATACTATGTGACTGGGCAATATACTACGTGGCTGAGCAATATACTACGTGGCTGGGCAATATACTACGTGGCTGAGCAATATACTACGTGGCTGGGCAATATACTACGTGGCTGGGCAATATACTATGTGACTGGGCAATATACTACGTGACTGAGCAATATACTATGTGGCTTGGCAATATACTACGTGGCTGGGCAATATACTACGTGGCTGGGCAATATACTACGTGGCTGGGCAATATACTACGTGGCTGGGCAATATACTACGTGACTGGGCAATATACTACGTGGCTGAGCAATATACTACGTGGCTGGGCAATATACTACGTGGCTGGGCAATATACTATGTGACTGGGCAATATACTACGTGGCTGAGCAATATACTACGTGGCTTGACAATATACTACGTGGCTGGGCAATATACTACTTGGCTGGGCAATATACTACGTGGCTGGGCAATATACTACGTGGCTGGGCAATATACTACGTGGCTGGGCAATATACTATGTGACTGGGCAATATACTACGTGACTGAGCAATATACTACGTGGCTGGGCAATATACTACGTGGCTGGGCAATATACTACGTGGCTGGGCAATATACTACGTGGCTGGGCAATATACTACGTGACTGGGCAATATACTACGTGGCTGGGCAATATACTACGTGGCTGGGCAATATACTACGTGGCTGGGCAATATACTATGTGACTGGGCAATATACTACGTGGCTGGGCAATATACTACGTGCCTGGACAATATACTAAGTGGCTGTGCAATATACTACGTGGCTGGGCAATATACTACGTGGCTGGGCAATATACTACGAGACTGGGCAATATACTACGTGGCTGGGCAATATACTACGAGACTGGGCAATCTACTACATGGACATGCATATTCTAGAATACCCGATGCGTTAGAATCGGGCCACCATCTAGTAAATATATATTCACCTCCCGCACTGGCAGCTTTCCAGTGATGTTGGGGCTGGATCTTATTGTTATTATGAGCACTGATGGGCGGCTTTGGTCTTGGGCAATCCCTTTCAACTGAGCGATACATAATTGTGATTATACAGCGTTTTACATGTTTGGAAAGGTTGTACTGTCAGAAGCTGTGTGTCTCAATGACTCCCCTTGTAATGTCACTCACCCGAAATATTACAACATCTCCCCTGACCACAATGGGCTGTGATATCACAACAGCTCCATAACTGATGCCAACCTCATAAAACGACATATGTGATGAGTTATCTGCCGTGATGACCAGGTAGTGCCAGTCATAGATCCTTATGACATTTCTTGTATCTGTAACCATATAGGTATTTGGATATAGCTGTAGAATGGGCCCCTAGGGTCAATTCCTCCTGTGGGCCGCAGACACCCCAGTCCGACGCTGGCTGTAAGGGTACCGTCACACTATACGATTTACCTACGATCACGACCAGCGATATGACCTGGCCGTGATCGTAGGTAAATCGTAGTGTGGTCGCTGGGGAGCTGTCACACAGGCAGCTCTCCAGCGACCAACAATGCCGAGGTCCCTGGGTAACCAGGGTAAACATCGGGTAACTAAGCGCAGGACCGCGCTTAGTTACCCGATGTTTACCCTGGTTACAAGCGTTAAACTAAGAAAAAACAAACAGCACATACTTACATTCTGGTGTCCGTCAGGTCCCTTGCCGTCTGCTTCCCGCACTCAGTGACTGCCGGCCGTAAAGTGAAAGTGAAAGCACAGCCGCTGTGCTCTGCTTTCACTTTACGGCCGGCAGTCACAGTGCGGGAAGCAGACGGCAAGGGACCTGACGGACACCAGAATGTAAGTATGTGCTGTTTGTTTTTTTTTAGTTTAACGCTTGTAACCAGGGTAAACATCGGGTAACTAAGCGCGGTCCTGCGCTTAGTTACCCGATGTTTACCCTGGTTACAAGCGAACGCATCGCTGGATCGCATCGCTAGATCGCTAGATCGGTGTCACACACACCGATCTAGCGATGACAGCGGGAGATCCAGCGATGAAAGAAAGTTCTAAACGATCTGCTACGACGTACGATTCTCAGCAGGATCCCTGATCGCTGCTGCGTGTCAGACACAGCGATATCGTAACGATATCGCTGGAACGTCACGAATCGTACCGTCGTAGCGATCGAAATGTTATAGTGTGACGGTACCCTACCTCATCGATGCCCTGCGATTGCCTCACTGGTGGCTGGTGGGAGCCGGTGTGCACAGGCCATCTAAACGCTGGAGATTGACAGCAGCATTTTAATGGTTAACAGCAGAAATCAGAGTCCAGCTCCGAGTCCTGGACTGGAGTATCATTTCCAGCAAGGTGCACGGAGGTGCGCTAAATTAATTTAATTGGCGTGCGCCTTTTAATGAAATTTGTGCACCTTGCTCCTGCCATCTCCTCATTACGTTTGAAATACGAGTCTTAATTAATTGGGGCCATTATTTTTATTTTAATAATCAACAGTCAGCCCTAACATTAATGAGTTTCTAGTTATGGTCACTTAAAATGACAAATTAAGCTACCATTTATCTGCCACAATCCACCATAGCAGGAGTTGGAATGCAAGATCTCTCAGGTTATTGCTAAATCTTGCAGTTTGACTAAAGAAGCTCTGCCCAAAAGCATTAAAATAATAGTTACCGTAGGCTAACTGTTATTTAAAGGTTTCATGGGGTGCTTCACAATTGAAAACTGTGAAATATTGCCTTTTGACTGCACGTGATGAGATGGTGGGTTTTGGGATACTGCTCAGCATCTACGGATAAGAGAGCATGTTCCTTTACAGGCAGCAAAATGGCAATTTAATTTTTTAACTGAATGTATTTAGAAATATTATAATTTGGGGGTCTGGCCATTTATTGATGAAATAAAAATGACATGCTGTTAGATGGTATGTACATCTTAGGCCCTTTTAATCATAAGTCATATATGTCATATCATTGCTGCATCCCAGGAAACAATAACTAATGCAGGATAAAGAATCATCTGCAGTCTGAAAAGTAATTATGCATGTTGTACTGGGGCTTTAGAAACTTTAAGAAAACCAATGTTATTGTATATATAAATTATAAGAGTAAAATACAGTTAATAATTATAATAATAATAGCTGTATGGCACCAATATATTCCACAGCAATTTGCATTTTAAAAATTTTACTTGGTACTGCCTCCATTTAATGCTTCTGCTAAAGGTAAAACAGTGATGAGAAAGAGAAAAGTGAACAAATTCTAATAGTGCACTGATATATAAAAGCTGTATTTACAGAGTATATCTTTGCTGTACACCAGTGGTTCTGGCACATATAGAAGAAAATTACTGTAATTTTTAGGTTGGCTATTTGTGTCTGTTATTATCTTCTACAATTCAGTTGAAATACATAAATGATAGTCCTTCAAAAATTTGGATGAGCGATTTAATCTCATCTGGTCCTTGGGACACTTTCCGGATACCCCTGAATATCTGAGAGTCGTCTGTTTTGACCTACTCATTCATCTCTTCATCTCTTCCTCTCAATATCTTTATTTATCCCCCTACCCTCTGTCTAGTGTAAGTCTTGAATGTTTCCCCCTCTTCTCAAACTGGTAAAAATTAGAATTTCTGAATAATATCTTAAAAATTAGAATTTCTGAATAATATCTTAAGCATAATCTAATGCATATTTATTATGTATTCTGATCATCTTGTTGTAATTGAAATCTTGTTATATGTTTATATATCCACCTTTTCTTTTACATTTGTATTTTATGAAATATAAAAATCCTTCAATAAAATTAAAGATGATAGACCTTCAAAGCTGCAGTAGAATATTCCCATTTAATGTAATTAAAAAGTTAGTATTATAAATAGGTACTAACTTTTCAATGAAGGGGGCCTTTTGTTTCTATATGAATCTTATAAGAAAAAAAATAGATATTGGCTAATAATATGGGCTACACACTGTATATTGATGGAAAGTTTTCTTGCTTTAAAGGGAACCTGTCACCCCCAAAATCGATGGTGAGGTAAGCTCACCGTCATCAGGGGCTTATCTACAGCATTCTGTAATGCTGTAGATAAGCCCCCAATGTAACCTGAAAGAGGAGAAAATGAGGTTAGATTATACTCATCCAGAGGCTATCCTGCTGCGGTCTGGTCAAATGGGTGTCTCGGGTCCGCTCCGGCGCCTCCCATCTTCATTCCATTACGTCCTCTACTGGTCTTCACGCAGCGGCTCCGGTGCAGGCGTACTTTGTCTGCCCTGTTGAGGGCAGAGCAAAGTACTGCAGTGCGCAGGCGCCGGAAAGGTCAGAGAGGCCCGGCGCCTGCATATTGCAGTACTTTGCTCTGCCCTCAACAGGGCAGACAAACTACGCCTGCGCCGGAGCCGCAGCATGAAGACAAGAAGAGGACGTCATGGATTGATGATGGGAGGCGCCGGAGTGGACCTGAGACACCCATTTGACCAGACCGCAGCGGGACCGCCCGTGGGTGAGTATAATCTAACCTCTTTATCTCCTCTTTCAGGTTACATCGGGGGCTTATCTACAGCATTACAGAATGCTGTAGATAAGCCCCTGATGACGGTGAGCTTACCTCACCATCGATTTTGGGGGTGACAGGTTCCCTTTAATTCTGCATTTGATTGTCTAAGGACATTTAATTTTAACTTTTTCTTTTAAATATCTACCCGTATATTCAGTACTTATGTCCTTCTCCAGCAGCCCATTTGTAACTCTTCCTGCTAAAGTTATGTTTTTATGAGTCTGCGTTATGCAGCAAGCAGTCATGGTTCCCAATCTAGGTCTAACATTAGCACAAATGGGTGATAATAATGAAATAACTTCTCAATTGCTCTAACAGAACTGAATTCCCATTATATCATTTATCCCTTACAGGCATTTTAATACTTGCATAATCTCCTGATGGATTCTTTATGAGGGGTTATGAAATAGCTAGTATAACAAAGTGGATTTGCTACCATTCAAGAACAACTACGTTGTACATATTTTTTTATATACATTCAATTTACATTTAAATATATATATATATATGTGTGTGTGTGTATATATATATATATATATATATATACTGTATACACACACACATACAAGTGCTTCTCACAAAATTAGAATATCATCAACAAGTTAATTTATTTGAGTTCTTCAATACAAAAAGTGAAACGCATAGTATATACATTACAAACAGAGTGATCTTTTTCGAGTGCTTATTTCTGTTACTGTTCATGATTATGGCTTACAGCCAATGAAAACCCAAAAGTCATTGTCTCAGTAAACTAGAGTACTTTATAACACCAGCTTGAAAAATGATTTTAAAATACGAAATGTTGGTCTACTCAAATGTATATTCAGTAGATTCACTTAATACTTGGCTGGGGCTCCTTTTCCATCAATTAGTGCATCAATGCGGCGTGCCATGGAGGAGATCAGCCTGTGGTGCTGCTGAGGTGTTATAGAAGCCCAGGTTGCTTTGATAGCAGCATTCAGCTTGTCTGCATTGTTGGGTCTGATGTCTCTCATCTTCCTCTTGAATTCTCCCCCATGAATTCTCTAAGGGGTTAAGGTCAGGCCAGTTTGCTGGCCAATCAAGCACAGTGATTCTGTTGTTTTTAAACTAGGTATTGGTACTTTTGGCAGTGAGGATAGTTGCCAATTCCTGCTGGAGAATGAAATTTCTATCTCCAAAAAGCTTAGGAGCAGAGGGAAGCATGAAGTGCTCTAACATTTCTTGGTAGCCAGCAGCACTGACTTTTGTCTTGATAAAACACATTGGACCTACACCAGTAGATGACATTGCTCCCCAATCCATCACTGTTTGGGGAAACTTTACACTAGACCTCAAGCAGCTTGGATTCTGTGCCTCTCCACTCTTCCATGAAATGCAAAATTTACTTTCAACTGAAAGCAGCACCTTGGACCACTGAGCAACAGTCCAGTTCTTTTTCTCGTTGGCTCAGATAAGAAACTTCTGGCGTTGTCTATTGGTCATGAGTGGCTTGACGGAAAGCGACACTTGTAGCCCATGTCCTGGATACATCTATGTGTGGTGGCTCTTGAAGTAATGACTCCAGCAGCAGTTCACTCCTTGTGAATCTCCCCAAAATTTTTGAATGGCCTTTTCTTAACAATCCTTTCAAGGCTGTAGTTATCCCGGTTGGTTGTGCACCTTTTTCTACCACACTTTTTCCTTCCACTAAACTTTCCATTATTATGCTTTTATGCAGCACTCTGAACAGCCAGCTTCTTAAAATGACCTTTTGTGGCTTACCCTCCTTGTGGAGTGTGTCAATGACTACCTTCTGGACATCAGTCAAGTCAGCAGTCTTCCCCATGATTATGGAGCCTACTGAAACAGACTAAGGGACCTTTTTAAATGCTTAGGAAGCTTATGAAGGAGTTTTTTGTTAATTAGTCTAATTTACTGAGATAATGACTTTTAGGTTTTCATTGGCTCTAAGCCATAATCATCAACATTAACAGACATAAAAATTTGGAATAGATCACTCTGCAGGAGGTGATCGCAGACCATTTCTCGATTCTCTTTTTTGTGTATTGTTTTAGTCACTTTTGAATTTTGTCATTGCTCTCACCCCTAGATGTACTGTACAGTAGCATGAGGCAGTGTCTACAACACACAGAAACAGGAAGAACAGATGGCTAGCACACGACTAGAGTTTGAATGTAAGGTGCCAGTGAACGGAATTAATAATCCCATAGATAAGTAAAGTCTATAATCACTGCACTCATAACAAGAGATTTGCTTCAAGTGAATATTTTTATTTATAGGTGATAAGCGACAGGCAATTTGACGTTTCGGCCACACTGTGGCCTTGATCACAATGTTGCGTTATATTGTTACTTCAACAAGTCATTCTTGTACAACCCCATTGGGAGAAGATATGTTTGATAGGTACTGTATGTCCACGCTGGAAAAGCTTCTCCCCACTGAGGCACAGCTTTGCCAGCTCTCCCACTTAACCACCAACATCGGCTTGTACTGCCACCTACATCGGGATATCGCCAGATCAATATGAGCGTGTAGAATTGACTACATTGCGACCTCATCACTACTCCCATGTAACATGTCATATAACCACTGATTAATCCTGCAAATCCATTACATATTTGATCCAGCGTGGACATACCTATCAAACATATCTTCTCCCAAAGGGGTTGTACAAGTACGACTTGTTGAAGTAACAATATAACGCGACATTGTGATCAAGGCCACAGTGTGGCCGAAATGTCAAATTGCCTGTCGCTTATCACCTATAAATAAAAATATTCACTTGAAGCAAATCTCCTGTTATGAGTGCAGTGATTATAGATCTTACAACACACAGAAGTTACTCAGGTACTGCAACTCATCCAGGATGGCACATCGAAGTGAGCTCTGACTAGAAGGGTAGCTGTGTCTGTCAACACAGTGTTCAGAACATGGAGAAGCTAACAGGAGACAGGCTAGCACACCAGGAGATGTGGAGGAGGATGTAGGAGGGCAAAAACCCAGCAGTAGGACAGCTACTGTTATGACCTGGTGGTCAGGACAATAATGGACCTGGTGGTTAAGAGCACACGGAATGACCTGATAGTTACTGATAATATAGGACGAGCTCTGGGACGTGGGAACTCTGCTGACCGCAATCCCTAATCCTATCAACCACACTAGAAATAGCCGTGGATTGCTCCTAACGCTCCCTATGCAACTCGGCACAGCCTAAGGAACTAGCTAGCCCTGAAGATAGAAATATAAAGCCTACCTTGCCTCAGAGAAATTCCCCAAAGGAAAAGGCAGCCCCCCACATATAATGACTGTGAGTAAAGATGAAAATACAAACACAGAGATGAAATAGATTAAGCAAAGTGAGGCCCGACTTACTGAACAGACTGAGGATAGGAAAGGTAGCTTTGCGGTCAGCACAAAAACCTACAAAAAGACCACGCAGAGGGCGCAAAAAGACCCTCCGCACCGACTCACGGTGCAGAGGCGCTCCCTCTGCGTCCCAGAGCTTCCAGCAAGCAAGACAACAATCAAAATAGCAAGCTGGACAGAAAAATAGCAAACCAGAGAAAAACAAGCAGTCACTTAGCTTCTGCTGGGAAGACAGGTCACAGGAACGATCCATGAGAGAACTAGACCAATACTGGAACATTGACAGGTGGCATGGAGCAAAGATCTAAGTGGAGTTAAATAGAGCAGCCAGCTAACGAATTAACCTCGTCATCTGTGGAAGGAAACTCAGAAACACCCACAGCCACCAGAGAAAGTCCATGGACAGAACCAGCCGAAGTACCATTCATGACCACAGGAGGGAGCCTGACAACAGAATTCACAACAGTACCTCCCCCCTTGAGGAGGGGTCACCGAACCCTCACCAGAGCCCCCAGGCTGACCAGGATGAGCCAAATGAAAGGCACGAACCAGATCGGCAGCATGAACATCAGAGGCAAAAACCCAGGAATTATCTTCCTGACCATAACCCTTCCACTTGACCAGGTACTGGAGTTTCCGTCTCGAAATACGAGAATCCAAAATCTTCTCCACCACATACTCCAACTCCCCCTCAACCAACACCGGGGCAGGAGGATCAACGGATGGAACCACAGGCGCCACGTATCTCCGCAATAACGACCTATGGAACACATTATGGATGGCAAAAGAAGCAGGAAGGGCCAAACGAAATGACACAGGATTGATAACCTCAGAAATCTTATACGGACCAATAAAACGAGGCTTAAACTTAGGAGAGGAAACCTTCATATGAACAAAACGAGACGACAACCAAACCAAATCCCCAACACGAAGTCGGGGACCCACACAACGCCGGCGGTTAGAGAAACGTTGAGCCTTCTCCTGGGACAATGTCAAATTGTCCACCACATGAGTCCAAATCTGCTGCAACCTATCCAACACAGTATCTACACCAGCACAGTCCGAAGACTCAACCTGTCCTGAAGAGAAACGCGGATGGAAACCAGAATTGCAGAAAAACGGCGAAACCAAAGTAGCCGAGCTGGCCCGATTATTAAGGGCGAACTCAGCCAACGGCAAAAAGGACACCCAATCATCCTGATCAGCAGAAACAAAGCATCTCAGATATGTTTCCAAAGTCTGATTAGTTCGTTCGGTTTGGCCATTTGTCTGAGGATGGAAAGCCGAGGAAAAAGACAAATCAATGCCCATCCTAGCACAAAAAGATCGCCAAAACCTCGAAACAAACTGGGAACCTCTGTCAGAAACGATGTTCTCCGGGATACCATGTAAACGAACCACATGCTGGAAAAATAATGGCACCAAATCAGAGGAGGAAGGCAATTTAGACAAAGGTACCAAATGGACCATCTTAGAAAAGCAATCACAAACCACCCAAATGACCGACATCTTTTGAGAGACGGGGAGATCCGAAATAAAATCCATAGAAATATGCGTCCAGGGCCTCTTCGGGACCGGCAAGGGCAAAAGCAACCCACTGGCACGAGAACAGCAGGGCTTAGCCCGAGCACAAGTCCCACAGGACTGCACAAAAGAACACACATCCCGTGACAAAGACGGCCACCAAAAGGATCTAGCCACCAAATCTCTGGTACCAAAGATTCCAGGATGCCCAGCCAACACTGAACAATGAATCTCAGAGATAACTCTACTAGTCCATCTATCAGGGACAAACATTTTCTCCGCTGGGCAACGGTCAGGTCTATCAGCCTGAAATTTTTGCAGCACCCGCCGCAAATCAGGGAAGATGGCAGACAAAATTACCCCCTCTTTGAGAATACCCGCCGGCTCAGGAACACCCGGAGAGTCAGGCACAAAACTCCTTGACAGGGCATCAACCTTCACATTCTTAGAGCCCGGAAGGTACGAAACCACAAAATCAAAACGGGAGAAAAATAACGACCATCGAGCCTGTCTCGGATTCAACCGTTTGGCAGACTCAAGATAAGTCAAATTCTTGTGATCTGTCAAGACCACCACGCGATGCTTGGCTCCTTCAAGCCAATGACGCCACTCCTCGAATGCCCACTTCATGGCCAAGAACTCTCGATTACCAACATCATAATTGCGCTCAGCAGGCGAAAACTTTCTAGAAAAGAAAGCACATGGCTTCATCACCGAGCCATCAGAACTTCTTTGCGACAAAACAGCCCCAGCTCCAATCTCAGAAGCATCAACCTCAACCTGAAACAGGAGCAAAACATCTGGCTGGCACAACACAGGGGCAGAAGAAAAACGACGCTTCAACTCCTGAAAAGCCTCTACAGCTGCAGAAGACCAATTGACCACATCAGCACCCTTCTTGGTCAAATCAGTCAACGGTTTAGCAACACTAGAAAAATTAGCGATGAAGCGCCAATAAAAATTAGCAAAGTCCAGGAACTTTTGCAGGCTCTTCACAGATGTCGGCTGGGTCCAATCGTAAATGGCTTGGACTTTAACAGGGTCCATCTCGATAGTAGAAGGGGAAAAAATGAACCCCAAAAATGAAACCTTCTGAACTCCAAAGAGACACTTTGACCCCTTCACAAACAAGGAATTCGCACGAAGGACCTGGAACACCATTCTGACCTGCTTCACATGAGACTCCCAATCATCCGAAAAGACCAAAATATCATCCAAATACACAATCAGGAATTTATCCAGGTACTCTCGGAAGATGTCATGCATAAAGGACTGAAATACTGATGGAGCATTGGAAAGCCCGAATGGCATAACCAGGTACTCAAAATGGCCCTTGGGCGTATTAAATGCTGTTTTCCATTCATCGCCCTGTTTAATACGCACAAGATTATACGCACCACGAAGATCTATCTTGGTGAACCAACTAGCCCCTTTAATACGAGCAAACAAATCAGACAGCAACGGCAAAGGATACTGAAATTTGACTGTAATTTTATTGAGAAGGCGGTAATCAATACAAGGTCTCAAAGAACCATCCTTCTTGGCCACAAAAAAGAACCCTGCTCCTAACGGTGATGACGACGGGCGAATATGGCCTTTCTCCAAGGATTCCTTTATACAGTTAGGGCCAGAAATATTTGGACAGTGACACAAGTTTTGTTATTTTAGCTGTTTACAAAAACATGTTCAGAAATACAATTATATATATAATATGGGCTGAAAGTGCACACTCCCAGCTGCAATATGATAGTTTCCACATCCAAATCGGAGAAAGGGTTTAGGAATCATAGCTCTGTAATGCATAGCGTCCTCTTTTTCAAGGGACCAAAAGTAATTGGACAATGGACTCTAAGGGCTGCAATTAACTCTGAAGGCGTCTCCCTCGTTAACCTGTAATCAATGAAATAGTTAAAAGGTCAGGGGTGGATTCCAGGTGTGTGGTTTTGCATTTGGAAGCTGTTGCTGTGAGCAGACAACATGCGGTCAAAGGAACTCTCAATTGAGGTGAAGCAGAACATCCTGAGGCCGAAAAAAAAGAAAAAATCCATCAGAGAGATAGCAGACATGCTTGGAGTAGCAAAATCAACAGTTGGGTACATTCTGAGAAAAAGGGAATTGACTGGTGAGCTTGGGAACTCAAAAAGGCCTGGGCGTCCACGGATGACAACAGTGGTGGATGATCGCCGCATACTTAATTTGGTGAAGAAGAACCCGTTCACAACATCAACTGAAGTCCAGAACACTCTCAGTGAAGTAGGTGTATCTGTCTCTAAGTCAACAGTAAAGAGAAGACTCCATGACAGTAAATACAAAGGGTTCACATCTAGATGCAAACCATTCATCAATACCAAAAATAGACAGGCCAGAGTTAAATTTGCAGAAAAACACCTCAAGAAGCCAGCTCAGTTCTGGAAAAGTATTCTATGGACAGATGAGACAAAGATCAACCTGTACCAGAATGATGGGAAGAAAAAAGTTTGGAGAAGAAAGGGAACGGCACATGATCCAAGGCACACCACATCCTCTGTAAAACATGGTGGAGGCAACGTGATGGCATGGGCATGCATGGCTTTCAATGGCACTGGGTCACTTGTGTTTATTGATGACATAAGAGCAGACAAGAGTAGCCGGATGAATTCTGAAGTGTACCGGGATATACTTTCAGCCCAGATTCAGCCAAATGCTGCAAAGTTGATTGGACGGCGCTTCATAGTACAGATGGACAATGACCCCAAGCATACAGCCAAAGCTACCTAGGAGTTCATGAGTGCCAAAAAGTGGAACATTCTGCAATGGCCAAGTCAATCTCCAGATCTAAACCCAATTGAGCATGCATTTCACTTGCTCAAATCCAGACTTAAGACGGAAAGACCCACAAACAAGCAAGACCTGAAGGCTGCGGCTGTAAAGGCCTGGCAAAGCATTAAGAAGGAGGAAACCCAGCATTTGGTGATGTCCATGGGTTCCAGACTTAAGGCAGTGATTGCCTCCAAAGGGTTTGCAACAAAATATTGAAAATAAAAATATTTTGTTTGGGTTATGTTTATTTGTCCAATTACTTTTGACCTCCTAAAATGTGGAGTGTTTGTAAAGAAATGTGTACAATTCCTACATTTTCTATCAGATATTTTTGTTCAACCCTTCAAATTAAACGTTACAATCTGCACTTGAATTCTGTTGTAGAGGTTTCATTTCAAATCCAATGTGGTGGCATGCAGAGCCCAACTCGCGAAAATTGTGTCACTGTCCAAATATTTCTGGCCCTAACTGTATAACTCCGCATAGCGGCGTGTTCTGACACAGATAAATTGAACAATCGGCCCTTAGGAAACTTACTACAAGGAATCAAATTAATTGCACAATCGCAATCCCTATGAGGAGGTAGGGCACTGGCTTTGGTCTCATCAAATACATCCCGATAATCCGACAAAAACTCTGGAACTTCAGAAGGAGTGGAAGATGAAATAGACAAAAATGGAACATCACCATGTACCCCCTGGCAACCCCAGCTGGACACAGACATAGATTTCCAGTCCAATACTGGATTATGAACCTGTAGCCATGGCAACCCCAAAACGACCACATCATGCAGATTATGCAACACCAGAAAGCGGATATCCTCCTGATGTGCGGGAGCCATGCACATTGTCAATTGGGTCCAGTACTGAGGCTTATTCTTGGCCAAAGGCGTAGCATCAATTCCTCTCAATGGAATAGGATACTGCAAGGGCTCCAAGAAAAAACCACAGCGCCTAGCATACTCCAAGTCCATCAAATTCAGGGCAGCGCCTGCATCCACAAATGCCATAACAGAATAGGATGACAAAGAGCAAATCAGAGTAACGGACAATAGAAATTTAGACTGTACCGTACCAATGGTGTCAGACCTAGCGAACCGCTTAGTGCGCTTAGGACAATCGGAGATAGCATGAGTGGAATCACCACAGTAAAAACATAGCCCATTCCGACGTCTGTGTTCTTGCCGTTCAGCTCTGGTCAAAGTCCTATCACATTGCATAGGCTCAGGCTCATGCTCAGATAGTATCGCCAAATGGTGCACAGCTTTACGCTCACGCAAGCATCGATCGATCTGAATGGCCAAAGACATAGACTCATTCAGACCAGCAGGCATGGGAAATCCCACCATGACATCCTTAAGGGCTTCAGAGAGACCCTTTCTGAAGATTGCTGCCAGGGCACATTCATTCCACTGAGTGAGCACAGACCACTTTCTAAACTTCTGACAATATATCTCCGCTTCATCCTGACCCTGACACAGAGCCAGCAAGATTTTCTCTGCCTTATCCACTGAATTAGGTTCGTCATAAAGCAATCCAAGCGCCAGGAAAAACGCATCAACATCACGCAATGCCGGATCTCCTGGCGCAAGGGAAAATGCCCAGTCTTGAGGGTCACCACGTAACAAAGAAATAATGATCTTTACTTGTTGAACAGGGTCACCTGAGGAGCGAGGTTTCAAGGCAAGAAACAATTTACAATTATTTTTGAAATTCAAGAACTTAGATCTATCACCAAAAAACAAATCAGGAATTGGAATCCTAGGCTCTGACATCGGATTCTGAACCACAAAATCTTGAATGTTTTGTACACTTATAGTGAGATTATCCATCAAAGAGGACAGACCTTGAATGTCCATGTCTACACCTGTGTTCTGAACCACCCAGATGTAAAGGGGAAAAGAGGAGCAAAACACACTGCAGAGAAAAAAAAATGGTCTCAGAACTTCTTTTATCCCTCTATTGAGATGCATTAGTACTTTGGGCCACCTGTACTGTTATGACCTGGTGGTCAGGACAATAATGGACCTGGTGGTTAAGAGCACACGGAATGACCTGATAGTTACTGATAATATAGGACGAGCTCTGGGACGTGGGAACTCTGCTGACCGCAATCCCTAATCCTATCAACCACACTAGAAATAGCCGTGGATTGCTCCTAACGCTCCCTATGCAACTCGGCACAGCCTAAGGAACTAGCTAGCCCTGAAGATAGAAAAATAAAGCCTACCTTGCCTCAGAGAAATTCCCCAAAGGAAAAGGCAGCCCCCCACATATAATGACTGTGAGTAAAGATGAAAATACAAACACAGAGATGAAATAGATTAAGCAAAGTGAGGCCCGACTTACTGAACAGACTGAGGATAGGAAAGGTAGCTTTGCGGTCAGCACAAAAACCTACAAAAAGACCACGCAGAGGGCGCAAAAACACCTTCGCACCGACTCACGGTGCGGAGGAGCTCCCTCTGCGTCCCAGAGCTTCCAGCAAGCAAGACAACAATCAAAATAGCAAGCTGGACAGAAAAATAGCAAACCAGAGAAAAACAAGCAGTCACTTAGCTTCTGCTGGGAAGACAGGTCACAGGAACGATCCAGGAGAGAATTAGACCAATACTGGAACATTGACAGGTGGCATGGAGCAAAGATCTAAGTGGAGTTAAATAGAGCAGCCAGCTAACGAATTAACCTCGTCACCTGTGGAAGGAAACTCAGAAACACCCACAGCCACCAGAGAAAGTCCATGGACAGAACCAGCCGAAGTACCATTCATGACCACAGGAGGGAGCCCGACAACAGAATTCACAACAAGCTACCTCCTCCTTTGTGCAAGGAACAAAAGGAGGAGCAGTGCCAGAGCCCTGCAAAATGATTTACAGCAGGTCACTAACATCCATGTGTCTGCTCAAATTGTCAGAAACAGACTCCATGAGGGTGGTATGAGGGCCTGACTTCCACAAGTGAGTTTTGTGCTAACAGCCCAACACTGTGCAAGGTGACTGGCATTTGCCAGAGAATACCAAGATTGGCAGATTCGACATTGGCGCCTGTGAAGACACAGGGGGAAGATCAGCGTGCACCCAGGTTTGCTAGCCAAAACTGTATGGACCAGGGATCGTCCCGCCAAATGCCCGCTCTCATTTTAACGTGGGCATAACACTACTCAGACAACACAGGGTGAGGGTAAAACAGTGGGGCAATGCTTTATTGAACCACAAAACAGGCAGATAAAATGTAGAACAGTCCCAGCAAAATACCCCAAGATGGTGCATATTACAGAGTTTCACACTTCCACTCACTCGCCGGGATAATGGTATCTGTTACTTAGAGCTCCCAGAATCGATTACCCCACCTGTGCCACACACAGAGAGGAGGTAACGACAAGCGTAGGAAGATGATAGTCCATTCAGTTACAAGTCCAGTTGGCCCGAGGGTCACAACCTGGCTTCTCCGAACCTCTCCATGGAGCCAGGTGACCAGCGGGTCCCAATCCTGGCTTTCTCCAAATGTATCCATGGTCAATTAAGTTGATCTGTAGTCTTCCAACTGGGGCCGAGGTCCCCTAGGTTGTTTCCTGTAGAATGATAGATCTGTGTCCTTCGTGATGGAGCCATGATATATTGTCAGAAGTCCTGCAGGGTTCCCTGGATGTTTGGATGTCTTGGCAGAATCTCTGGCTGTCTCTCTCTCTGTCTCTTTATACAGAGGCATGTAACCACTTTTTATACTTGATAAGTGTCCTTCATTCAGTATTGACATAAAGGGTATGAATAGAGATGAGATCAAGTAGCATTACTTGATTATTTAATCCATTTGCATAGTTTTTCCTCCTCTGTTTTCAAAGTCACCAAACTAGCCTATACGATGCATAATTAACATATCAGTAAACATCACTAGTTATCAAGGATAAGAGGGCATGCTATGCATATGCTATATGAAATGTCAATATTACAGTCTAAATGTACCGTCACACTTAGCGACGCTGCAGCGATACCGACAACGATCCGGATCCCTGCAGCATCGCTGTTTGGTCGCTGGAGAGCTGTCACACAGACCGCTCTCCAGCGACCAACGATGCCGGTAACCAGGGTAAACATCGGGTAACTAAGCGCAGGGCCGCGCTTAGTAACCCGATGTTTACCCTGGTTACCATCCTAAAAGTAAAAAAAAACAAACACTACATACTTACCTACAGCCGTCTGTCCTCCAGCGCTGTGCTCTGCACTCCTCCTGTACTGTCTGTGTGAGCACAGCGGCCGGAAAGTAGAGCGGTGATGTCACCGCTCTGCTTTCCGGCTGACCGACGCTCACAGCCAGTGCAGGAGGAGTGCAGAGCACAGTGCTGGAGGACAGACGGCTGCAGGTAAGTATGTAGTGTTTGTTTTTTTTTTACTTTTAGGATGGTAACCAGGGTAAACATCGGGTTACTAAGCGCGGCCCTGCGCTTAGTTACCCGATGTTTACCCTGGTTACCAGTGAAGACATCGCTGAATCGGTGTCACACACGCCGATTCAGCGATGTCTGCGGGGAGTCCAGCGACCAAATAAAGTTCTGGACTTTCTTCCCCGACCAGCGACAGCACAGCAGGGGCCTGATCGCTGCTGCCTGTCACACTGGACGATATCGCTAGCGAGGACGCTGCAACGTCACGGATCGCTAGCGATATCGTCTAGTGTGACGGTACCTTTACACAAGCAAAAGTCTGTTTTTTTGACCAACACATAAATTCAAAAGTCAACATACAGATAACAGTCTATTCTTGGTTTGCTAAAAATAGTCATCTGGTTACTTAAGATACAATGCTGCGCCCTTTGCTCTTAACAGATGAGAGCAGGTTCACACTGAGCACGTGTTACAGACGTGACAGAGTCTGGAGATGCCATGGGGAACGTTCGGCTGCCTCCAAAATCTTCCAGAATGACCAGTTTGAGAGTGGGTCATTAATGGCGTGGGGAGGCATTTCTTTGGAAGGCTGCACAGCCTTCCATGTACAAGCCAGAGGTACCATGACTGCCATTAGGTATCGGATTGAAATCCTCAGACCTATTGTGAGACCATATGCAGGTATGTGGACCTGGGTTTCTTCTAATGCATGACAATGCTAGGCCTCAGGTGGCTGAGGTATGTCAGCAGTTCCTGCATGATGAAGTCTTTGATGCTATGGACTGACCTGCCCGTTCCCCAGACCTGAATCGAGAACATCTGGGACATCATATCTTGTTCCATCCACCAATGTCATGTTGCAACACAGACTGTGCAGGAGTTGACTGATGCTTTATTCCAAGTCTGGTGGAAATACCTCAGGAGAGCATCCGCCACTACAGGAGAACATCCGCCACCTCATCAGGATCATACCCAGGAGTTGTAGGGACATCACACAGGCACGTCGAGGCCACACATACTACTGAGCATCATTTCCTTGTATTAAACATCCATGGGATATTCATTTTGATTTACATTGATAATTTTTATGTTTTATTATTCTGAACAGACTCCACTATATAATAATGCAACAATAATGATTTGCAACTGGAATATTCCATTCAGTGATATCTAGGATATGGTATTTTAGTGTTTCCTTTATTTTTTTGAGCAGTGTACATATAAATCTATCTATACATATATTATACATATATACAAATTAATACATATGTACATTATATATTTTATACATACAGCTCTGGCAAAAATTAAGAGACTACAGCAAAATTTTCAGTTTGTCAGATTTTTCTCATTATAGGTATATTCTTGAGTAAAATGTAAATTGCTCTTTTATTCTATAAACTACTGACAACATGTATTCGAATTTCCAAGCACTAAATTTTGTATTTATTTTCAGAAAATGAGAAATGGTCACAAAATAACAAAAAAATGCAATGTTTGAAGACCTCAAATAATGCTAAGAAAACAAGTTCATAATCATTTAGATGCAACAATACTAATGTTTTAACTCAGGAAGAGTTCAGAAATCAATATTTTGTGGAATAACCATGATTTTTAATCACAGCTTTCATGCATCTTGGCATGCTTTCCACCAGTCTTTAACACTGCTTTTGGGTGACCTTATGCCTCTCCTGGTACAAAAATGTACCGTTATAATAAATGAAATGTGGATTACATCTGCGCTGCTGCGACAAATAATAGATCCAGATATACTGTTAGGGTGTTCGGGTGGTTTATTCAACGCGTTTCGAAGCTCAAAGGCTTCTTCTTCAGGAAGTTTCCACACAAAGATATGACACATGCTACTATTGCCCCGCTTATATACATTCTGAATTCAAATAACGGCGCCAAGCAGTCTTCTGGCATGTGACAGGCAATGTCAAAGTTCAAATAAAGCCGTATTACATAGAAACAAGTTGTTTTTAACATATATGTAAATCATTACTATTATAATTATAATTGATGAACAATATACTTAAATTGCACCTCTTTTTCAGATTCCAAGGTGGAAGGTATAAAAAATAAAAAATAAAAAAATGTGTGCGAGATCCCGGGACACGAACTGATTTGATGGATCCAACCATCCCCATTCTACTCCCTTCACTTCCAATTTCGCCACCAGAGGAATTATTCCTGGTGAACAAATTCGGCTGACACCCTTCTATGCCTGCATATGTTTATTAAAAAATGTATTAAAATGTAGAATTAATAAAGATAAAAATATAACTATAAAATTCTCCTTTTGGATTTATTTTTTCTTTTATATAAACTGTGATGTGATTTTTTAAAACAATGGAGAAATAATCATTATATCCTCACTTGGACTGAACCAAGGAGAATTCCTTCTGTCCTTCTCGTGGGTTAAAATTTCAATGAAGTTCCCGTAAAAGATCAGGAGAAACTAGGAAGCTACAAGCAGATATATCCTATCACCCTGTACGATCCCTAGTACCATTGTGCCTTAGTGATTTCTTCAAAGAGATTAGTGTGCCAGTAAATCATTAAGCCGGTGCTGCGCCCGACAAATAGCCTGTGCAAGGTAATTATCTGGTCATGAGCTAAAAAGAAAAAAATCATGTTTGTTTGTGATAAGCTAAGTGAGTTTTATCTGACTGTGCAGTGGAGCCCAGCACAAGTAGGGAAAAAAGCGAGAGGACCTGACGAGGAGCACAAGTAAAGTACCTGCATTTATTTGTGAAAAAAACGGAAATTTGGCGAAAATTATGAAAATTTCGCAATTTTCCAACTTTGAATTTTTATGCAATTAAATCACAGAGATATGTCACACAAAATACTTAATAAGTAACATTTCCCACATGTCTACTTTACATCAGCACAATTTTGGAACCAAAATTTTTTTTTGTTAGGGAGTTATAAGGGTTAAAAGTTGACCAGCAATTTCTCATTTCTACAACACCATTTTATTTTAGGGACCACATCTCATTTGAAGTCATTTTGAGGGGTCTATATGATAGAAAATACCCAAGTGTGACACCATTCTAAAAACTACACCCCTCAAAGTGCTCAAAACCATATTCAAGAAGTTTATTAACCCTTCTGGTGCTTCACAGGAATTTTTTGAATGTTTAAATAAAAATGAACATTTAACTTTTTTTCACAAAAAATTTAATTCAGCTCCAATTTGTTTTATTTTACCAAGGGTAACAGGAGAAAATGGACCCCAAACATTGTTGTACATTTTGTCCTGAGTATGCCAATACCCCACATGTGGGGGTAAACCACTGTTTGGGCGCATGGCAGAGCTCGGAAGCGAAGGAGTGCCATTTGACTTTTCAATGCAAAATTGACTGGAATTGAGATGGGACGCCATGTTTCGTTTGGAGAGCCCCTGATGTGGCTAAACATTGAAACCCCCCACAAGTGACACCATTTTGGAAAGTAGACCCCCTAAGGAACTTATCTAGAGGTGTGGTGAGCACTTTGACCCACCAAGTGCTTCACAGAAGTTTATAATGTAGAACCGTAAAAATAAAAAATCATATTTTTTCACAAAAATTATCTTTTCGCCCCCAATTTTTTATTTTCCAAGGGTAAGAGAAGAAATTGGACCCCAAAAGTTGTTGTACAATTTGTCCTGAGTACGCTGATACCCCATATGTGGGGGTAAACCACTGTTTGGGCGGATGGGAGAGCTCGGAAGGGAAGGAGCGCCGTTTGACTTTTCAAAGCAAAATTGACAGGAATTGAGATGGGACGCCATGTTGCGTTTGAAGAGCCACTGATGTGCCTAAACATTGAAACCCCCCACAAATGACACCATTTTGGAAAGTAGACCCCCTAAGGAACTTATCTAGAGGTGTGGTGAGCACTTTGACCCACCAAGTGCTTCACAGAAGTTTATAATGCAGAGCCGTAAAAATAAAACAAAATTTTTTTCCCACAAAAATTATTTTTTTAGCCCCCAGTTTTGTATTTTCCTGAGGGTAACAGGAGAAATTGGACCCCAAAATTTGTTGCCCAATTTGTCCTGAGTGCGATGATACACCATATGTGGGGGGAACCACTGTTTGGGCACATGGGAGGGCTCAGAAGGGAAGGAGTGCCATTTGAATGCAGACTTAGATGGAATGGTCTGCAGGTGTCACATTGCGTTTGCAGAGCCCCTAATGTACCTAAACAGTAGAAACCCCCCACAAGTGACACCATTTTGGAAAGTAGACCCCCTTAGGAACTTATCTAGATGTGTGCTGAGCACTTTGACCCACCAAGGGCTTCACAGAAGTTTATAATGGAGAGCCGTAAAAATAAAACAAAGATTTTTTCCCACAAAAATTATTTTTTAGCCCCCAGTTTTGTATTTTCCCGAGGGTAACAGGAGAAATTCGACCCCACAATTTGTTGTCCAATTTGTCCTGAGTGCGCTGATACCCCATATGTGGGGGGGAACCACTGTTTGGGCGCATGGAAGGGCTCGGAAAGGAAGGAGCTCCATTTGGAATGAGGACTTAGATGGAATGGTCTGCAGGTGTCACATTGCATTTGCAGAGCCCCTAATGTACCTAAACAGTAGAAACCTCCCACAAGTGACACCATTTTGGAAACTAGACCCCCCTAAGGAACTCATCTAGATGTGTTGTGATAGCTTTGAAGCCCCAAGTGTTTCACTACAGTTTGTAACGCAGAGCCGTGAAAATTAAAAAAGAAAATCTTTCCCCCCAAAATTATTTTTTAGCCCCCAGTTTTGTATTTTCCCGAGGGTAAGAGGAGAAATTCGACCCCAAAAGTTGTTGTCCAATTTGTTCTGAGTACGCTGATACCCCGTATGTTGGGGGAAACCACCGTTTGAGCGCATGGCAGAGCTCGGAAGGGAAGGAGCGCCATTTGGAATGCAGACTTAGATGGAATGGTCTGCAGACGTCACATTGCGTTTGCAGAACCCCTAATGTACCTAAACAGTAGAAACCCCCCACAAGTGACCCCATATTGGAAACTAGACCCCCCAGGGAACTAATCTAGATGTGTTGTGAGAACTTTGAACCCCCAAGTGTTTCACTACAGTTTATAACGCAGAGCCGTGAAAATAAAAAATCTTTTTTTTTCCCACAAAAAATATGTTTTAGCCCCGAGTTTTGTATTTTCCCAAGGGTAACAGGAGAAATTGGACCCCAAAAGTTGTTGTCCTATTTGTCCTGAGTACGCTGATACCCCATATGTTGGGGTAAACCCCTGTTTGGGCACACGGGAGAGCTCGGAAGGGAAGAAGCACTGTTTTACTTTTTCAACGCAGAATTGGCTGGAATTGAGATCGGACGCCATGTCGCGTTTGGAGAGCCCCTGATGTGCCTAAACAGTGGAAACCCCACAATTATAACTGAAACCCTAATCCAAACACATCCCTAACCCTAATCCCAACAGTAACCCTAACCACACCTCTAACCCTGACACACCCCTAACCCTAATCCCAACCCTATTCCCAACCGTAAATGTAATCTAAACCCTAACTGTAACTTTAGCCCCAACCCAAACTGTAGCCCTAGCCCTAACCCTAGCCCTAACCCTAATCCTAACCCTAACCCTAGCCCTAACCCTAGCCCTAACCCTAGCCCTAACCCTAGCCCTAGCCCTAGCCCTAACCCTAACCCTAACCCTAGCCCTAACCCTAGCCCTAGCCCTAACCCTAGCCCTAACCCTAACCCTAACCCTAGCCCTAACCCTAGCCCTAGCCCTAGCCCTAACCCTAGCCCTAACCCTAACCCTAGCCCTAGCCCTAACCCTAACCCTAACCCTAGCCCTAACCCTAGCCCTAACCCTAGCCCTAACCCTAGCCCTAACTCTAACCCTAGCCCTAATGGGAAAATGGAAATAAATACATTTTTTTAATTTTTCCCTAACTAAGGGGGTGATGAAGGGGGGTTTGATTTACTTTTATAGCGGGTTTTTTAGCGGATTTTTATGATTGGCAGCCGTCACACACTGAAAGACGCTTTTTATTGCAAAAAATATTTTTTGCGTTACCACATTTTGAGAGCTATAATTTTTCTATATTTTGGTCCACAGAGTCATGTGAGGTCTTGTTTTTTGCGGGACGAGTTGACGTTTTTATTGGTATCATTTTGGGCACGTGACATTTTTTGATCGCTTTTTATTCCGATTTTTGTGAGGCAGAATGACCAAAAACCAGCTATTCATGAATTTCTTTTGGGGGAGGCGTTTATACCATTCCGCGTTTGGTAAAATTGATAAAGCAGTTTTATTCTTCGGGTCAGTACGATTACAGCGACACCTCATTTATATCATTTTTTTATGTTTTGGCGCTTTTATACGATAAAAACTATTTTATAGAAAAAATCATTATTTTGGCATCGCTTTATTCTCAGGACTATAACTTTTTTATTTTTTTGCTGATAATGCTGTATGGTGGCTCGTTTTTTGCGGGACAAGATGACGTTTTCAGCGGTACCATGGTTATTTATATCTGTCTTTTTGATCGCGTGTTATTCCACTTTTTGTTCGGCGGTATGATAATAAAGCGTTGTTTTTTGCCTCGTTTTTTTTTTTTTTTCTTACGGTGTTTACTGAAGGGGTTAACTAGTGGGCCAGTTTTATAGGTCGGGCCGTTACAGACGCAGCGATACTAAATATGTGTACTTTTATTGTTTTTTTTTTTTATTTAGATAAAGAAATGTATTTATGGGAATAATATTTTTATTTTTTTTTCATTATTTTGGAATATTTTTTTTATTTTTTTTTTACACATTTGAATTTTTTTTTTTTTTACTTTTTTACTTTGTCCCAGGGGGGGACATCACAGATCAGTGATCTGACAGTTTGCACAGCACTCTGTCAGATCACTGATCTGACATGCAGCGCTGCAGCCTTCACAGTGCCTGCTCTGAGCAGGCTCTGTGAAGCCACCTCCCTCCCTGCAGGACCCGGATCCGCGGCCATCTTGGATCCGGGGCTGGAGGGAGCAGGGAGGGAGGTGAGACCCTCGCAGCAACGCGATCACATCGCGTTGCTGCGGGGGGCTCAGGGAAGCCCGCAGGGAGCCCCCTCCCTGCGGGAAGCTTCCCTGTACCGCCGGCACATCGCGATCATCTTTGATCGCGGTGTGCCGGGGGTTAATGTGCCGGGGGCGGTCCGTGACCGCTCCTGGCACATAGTGCCGGATGTCAGCTGCAATAGGCAGCTGACACCCGGCCGCGATCGGCGGCGCTTCCCCCGTGAGCGCCGCCGATCGCGCTGGACGTACTATCCCGTCCATGGTCATAGGGGCCCACCCCACATGGACGGGATAGTACGTCCGATGTCAGAAAGGGGTTAAAGAGACGTTTTGCTTTGAACTTTGCTGGGTCACTGCCTCATCACTGCACAGGGTGCTACCGCTGCACTACATATGGCTGGAAAATGTGGAGCAGTGTGAACTGAGGCATACTCCAAAGCATGCTGCATGCCTGTGAGCAAGCCGACATTGCTACAGCTCAATGGAGGAAGCAGTTTTGAAGCAGTTCCACAAGCAGTAGCAAGGGGCGCTACAACAGCAAGAGGCACAACAGTTGCAGTGGCAAGAGGCACTGCAGTTCTAGCAGCAGCACAAAAAGGTGCTGTAGTTGCAGCAGCAGGAGTTACAGCTGCAGTGGAAGAAATGGGAGCAGCAGTGGCGTAAAAAGGAGATGCCTAAGGTGAGGGGCGACCAGCGGTGTAAAAAGAAGACCCCTAAAGAGAGGGGCGCTCAGCGGCGTAAAGAGGAGACCCCTAAGGTGAGGGTCAATCAGCGGTGTAAAGAAGAGACCCCTAAGGTAAGGGGTGATCAGAGGGTGTACCAGTGGTCCTTTGCAGAGACTCGTCCATCCAGGCCTCAGGTATATGACTTATTACAGTTGGTGGAAGAATGGCTCCAGCATGAGACTTTGATCCCGGCCCAGATGTGGAGAGGATGGTGGTCGATCGGCTAGTGAGGGCTCTGCCGGCTGCCATGCAGCATTGGGTGAGGCAAGGGGATATGAGCACTCTGGATCAGCTGGTAAAATGGATTGAGCGGTATACAGCCACTCAGGACGTTGTATGGGACACTGCTCCACTTCGGCTGACATGCCAGGCCTTGCCAGCCCAGAAGCATGGGAATGGTGCACAAACCACTGTTGGTGCTAACCAGGATCCAGTCCATGATGAGGGGATAACCCAAAGTGAGGGTGACAAAAGTTCTGTTTCCCCCTAAAGCAGTATAATCGGGCTGCAGCGATTATGTGTTGGAGGTGCTGAGGGCCCGGACATGTAGCTATCAACTGCCCCCTGATATCTGAACCCATGGACTGCGAGTATACTCGCCGTATGTCTATGTATGCCCAGCTAGTCCGTACCGCCACTACAGGTACTGCCGACAGCGAACCCCTGCTGTGTCAAGTACTCTTGAATGGGTACCAAATAGAGGCTCTCCTGGACTTGGGGAGCTTAGTGGCTTTGGTCCATTGGTCCCTTGTTGCAGGGGGCAACCCCAAAGGATGGAAAGTGGAGGTGATGGGTATCCTTAGGCAAGTCTGGGAGTACCCAACCGAGGAGGTTAATATTTCCACACCATGTGGGAACATTAAACGTGTGGTGGGAGTGGTGAAGACCCTTCCATATGGGGCTGTGTTGGGAAGAGACTTGCCCCTGTTCTGGTCCCTCTGGGAGACCAGGGTCAACCCTCTCAAGGTAAATGTTGTGGGTGTAGAACCCGAAGATCCCAAGTCAGGGATACCTGCCATAGGGGTTGCCAACATAGGGACAGAGTGTAACCCTGATAGGTTTCCCCCAGAGGTTGTGGCAGGAGAGGTCTTGGAGACCCCACTGAACCCCGAGCTGGAAATGTCCCCTGGTAAGTTCAGGACAGCTCAGTTCCAGGGTCCCATGCAGAGATGCAGGTATAAAAAATGTACGCATAAAAAGAAAACCAGGGGGGAATCGGGAATGTGTGGTCATGGAGGCTAATAGGTATGTCGTCACAAAAAAACCTCCTGGCACAAGGATTTGGCTGGGAGTCAGGGTTAGATGGATAGAGCTCTCGCTAAACAGCAGCGTCGGAAGGCATGGGTTCAGGTGCGACATGGTATGGAAGTATGTCTGGAGTTGCCATGGCAGACCTTGGCGTTTTGGTGGGACGTAGCCACCGAGGCATGGATAAGGGTATTGAGGAAACAGTACCAAGTGCCCGAAAGCAGGTTCTTTGGTCACGGGATGAGTTGCAGGGTTATTGTACCCCAAATAAAAAAAGGTCAAGACCACCCAAACCTGGCCCAAATCTACTGTTAGTCAGGAAAGTCGGTGTATGTTCTGCAGTGGAGAACAGGGAGATGAGTAGTAATGTAACAAAGTAAGGAGGAGAAACGCAAAGGGGAGGGATGCTTGCGTCTATGGATGGTTCCTGTCCCTACTTTAGTTTCTCAATACAATATCGGGTGGGAGTGACACAGGGTCATGCAGATGCTCTGTCACACGCCCATGTGGGGTGACAAGTGTTCAACCCCACAGGTTTGAACAGAGGGGGGATATATGAGGCAGTGACCGGTATCATATGTAGGGGTTACTGTGTTCCCCCCAGGATGTGCACGGAGGTGTATTGAGGCCATATGAGTGCATTGCAGTACTAGGCATAGCTGTGATTGCAATGCAAAATGAAAAATGTTAGTCCTGGACAAACTATTTGTCCAAGGCAGATTTAAGAAAACCTGCAGAGCTCCACCTGTGTGAGGCAACACAGGCAAGCAGAGCCAAACAGCCAAGGGAGCTGAAGGGCCTGGCACCCACAGCGTACACAGCGGTGCAGTCTCCCACTTCAACCAGTCAGAGGTGGCCTGGGTGTTTCCAGAGGATATGGTACCCGGCTGCAATCCGGATATCGTGTGCTGTGTTTTTTTGAGTTGAACATTAAAAAGACATTTTGCTTTGAACTTTGCTGGGTCACTGCCTCATCACTGCACAGGGTGCTATCGCTGCACTGCGATATATATATTTTATATATATATATATATATGTAGTCTATATAAATGTATACATATGAATAACAGGTGGCGCTCTAGAGTTTAAGTCCTCTTTTTCTCTGAAGAGGCAATTTGCATATTATATTTCCCAGAGGAGCATAGCACGGCGAATAAGCCTCCTTAACTTGACAAGCCAGAGAAGGTATGTGACTTGTTGTGAATTCCGTTCTTGGTTGTAAGTAGTATTTTTGTGAGTTCTGCTCTTGGGCTCCTCCTGTGGTCTTTAGTGGTATTACTGCTTCTTGGATTTAGCTTCTCAGCTGTTTCCTTTGATTGTCTTTTGGGCTCGGCTATATTAGTCTGGCCTTAGCCCTCATTCAATGCCAGTTGTCAATTGTCTCTGCCTGGAGTCATTGCTATTTGGATTGTCCTGACACTCTGACCAAGTTCTGCAAAGCTAAGTCCTTCCATGTCCTTTGCAGTTCACTTATTGTGGACTTGTTGTTTTGTACTGTCTTGTTTTTTGCTCATTTGTCCAGTTTATCAGTATGGATCTATTTAGCTAAACTGGAAGCTCTGGGCAGCAGAGTTTGCCCTCCACACCTTTAGTTAGGTGTGGAGATTTTTGCATTTCTCTGCGGTGGACTTTTCTACTGACCGCACAGAGCTCTTTTCTGTACTTTCCTTTTTAGCTAGAAGTGGCCTCCTGTGCTCAATCTTGTTTCATACTACGTATGTCATTTCCTTCTCCTCTCACAGTCATTACATGTGGGGGGCTGTCTTTCCTTTGGGGATTTTCTCTGAGGCAAGATAGTTTTCCTGCTTCTATCTTTAGGGGTAGTTAGCTCTTAGGCTGTGACGAGTTGCCTAGGGAGCGTTAGGAGCAATCCACGGCTGCTTCTAGTTGTGTGTTGAGCTTAGGGTCTGCGGTCAGTATAGATACCACCTGCTCAGAGCTAGTCTCATGTCGCTCCATAATCACCAGACCATAACAGTCACTCTCCATAAAGAGAAACATTGCCCCTTAGACCTCAGTCCAGAGCCTCTCATCTAGCCAAATTAGTTCTCATGCTTCACCCTGGCGAGGGCCAGCAGCCCGAAACACCGTGTCTGCGAATTGAGATACTGATTTGGCTTTTTATCCTAAGTCATATTGCACGACTCGTTAAAGGGTTGATTGTGACTTGTAGGATCGCTACTTCTAACAGGTGGCGCTGTAGAGTTTAAGTCCTCTTTTTCTCAGAAGAGGCAATTTGCATACATATGAATAACATATTTTATCCCTAACTGAACGTCGATATGTCTTTTAACTGACCTGAGATATCAGAATAGCATCCCCCATGCAGGTGACAATCCAACAGCTGTTGGCTGTACACTATAGCTGACAACTTACTGCATTAGCCACATCAGTGTTTTCACTGTCCATGTCTGTTTAACCCCTTAGATGCTGCTGTCAATAATGACTATATCATATAAATGTTTAAAAGAGTGTGGCTTCTCCATCTTTATCCCCATCGGCCCTCTAAGATCATAATTGTGTGGTCATGGCAATTCACGAGCAAAAGTCAGCGGCATTTAGGTGGTAAAAATCAACTTTTTCATTCCTATCATGCCACTTTGTATTAATTCATGAAAACACCTGAAGGGTTAATAAACTACCAGACAACAGTTTTCAGTAAGTCAGGAGGTGTTGTTTTTAAAATAGTATCAGTTTGGAGGTTTTTCCAAACCTGGATAGGCCCCTAAAAAAATAATATTGTAAATTTATTTGAAAAAATGAAAAATTACTGCTACATTTGTAAACCTCCTAAAATACTAACAAAATAAAATAACATTTTAGAAATGGTGCTGATGTAAAGCAGACATGTGGGAAATATTATTTATTAATGGTTTGCTATGGTATTACTATCTGAATTAAAGGGATAATCATTCAAAGTTTGAAAATTGCTAATTATTTAACATTTTAGTCAAATTTCTGATATTTTTTATAAATAAACACAGAACATATCGACCTAAATTTACTATTATCATAAAGCATAATGTGTCATGAAAAAACATTCTCAAAATCACTGGCATTTGTTGAAGCATTCCAAAGTTATCACCATATAAAGTGACACTGGTCAGATTTTTAAAATTTGGCTGTCACTAAGGGGTTAAAAACCAAGATATGTGTATTGTATGTATAATGTTGTAGTTCTTGAATGGTAGCAAAACCATATATATTCTTCTGCTGGTTTATTTAAAATATAAAGCATAAACAAGTACAGGGTTCAACAAAATAAACAGGGCCTTTCTGGCATAACAGGAAAACAAAAGATAACATATTGTTCTGCCCATTCTAGTGAAGGTCAGGTTTCGTATCTAGCTTTAAAAAGGTTTAATACCATAGTTTTGGTTTTGCTGTGTTATAGCACCACCCAGTGGTGGTTAAATTTATTACCTGTGTTTTTCAGTAACTATTAGAGTGTTGCATTCTGGGATTCACCAAGGTATCATGGGAAGGGGAAACTCCATTTTCTCTCTGTGTATTTCCCTGGACACACGTCTTAATCTGCTGTGTTGAACTACCTCACTTACTTGCCATTCCGGGTAAGATTATCCGGTAAGACCATTATCCCTGCTCTTGCTATGTAATGTTGTACAGAGTGTGATTAACTGTATAGCAGCTAGTACACAGGAAATGTGATTTTTGGTTACCTGCTGTATGTAGTTATTACCTTGTAGTTACCTTGCTTTTCAAGGCGGAAGCTTCAGTATCTTGTCAAGTGGAAGGGTTATGGCCAGGAGGATAATTCTTAGGTTGTTGCCTCCGATGTTCATGCCGCCGAGTTGGTTCGTGCTTTTCATTTGGCTCCTCCTGATCGGCCTGGGGGCTCTGGTGAGGGTTCGGTGACCCCTCCTCAAAGGGGGGGGGGGTACTGTTGTGAATTCCGTTCTTGGTTGTAAGTAGTATTTTTGTGAGTTCTGCTCTTGGGCTCCTCCTGTGGCCTTTAGTGGTATTACTGCTTCTTGGATTTAGCTTCTCAGCTGTTTCCTTTGATTGTCTTTTGGGCTCGGCTATATTAGTCTGGCCTTAGCCCTCATTCAATGCCAGTTGTCAATTGTCTCTGCCTGGAGTCATTGCTATTTGGATTGTCCTGACACTCTGACCAAGTTCTGCAAAGCTAAGTCCTTCCATGTCCTTTGCAGTTCACTTATTGTGGACTTGTTGTTTTGTACTGTCTTGTTTTTTGCTCATTTGTCCAGTTTATCAGTATGGATCTATTTAGCTAAACTGGAAGCTCTGGGCAGCAGAGTTTGCCCTCCACACCTTTAGTTAGGTGTGGAGATTTTTGCATTTCTCTGCGGTGGACTTTTCTACTGACCGCACAGAGCTCTTTTCTGTACTTTCCTTTTTAGCTAGAAGTGGCCTCCTGTGCTCAATCTTGTTTCATACTACGTATGTCATTTCCTTCTCCTCTCACAGTCATTACATGTGGGGGGCTGTCTTTCCTTTGGGGATTTTCTCTGAGGCAAGATAGTTTTCCTGCTTCTATCTTTAGGGGTAGTTAGCTCTTAGGCTGTGATGAGTTGCCTAGGGAGCGTTAGGAGCAATCCACGGCTGCTTCTAGTTGTGTGTTGATCTTAGGGTCTGCGGTCAGTATAGATACCACCTGCTCAGAGCTAGTCTCATGTCGCTCCATAATCACCAGACCATAACAGTACAACTGGCCAAAATTGAACTGAATGCCTCTCAAAAGAAGGAAAAGAAAAGGAGTTTTGAGTCATTTTTTTTTCTTGGGTTTGTTTTGTCTTTTTTTTTTCCTCTTGATTTCTGGGTGATTCTGGATTTGGATGCAGGCATGGATGTTCAAGGGTTATTTTCTCGTGTGGATCAGCTTGCTGCAAGAGTACAGAATATCCAAGATTTTGTTGTTCAGACTCCGGCCTTAGAGCCTAGAATTCCTACTCTGGATTTGTTTTACGGGGATAGATCTAAGTTTCTGAACTTTAAAAATAATTGCAAATTGTTTTTGTGCTCTGAAACCCCGTTCCTCTGGTGATCCCATTCAGCAAGTAAAGATTGTTATTTCTCTGCTACGTGGCGATCCTCAGGACTGGGCATTCTCTCTTGAGTCAGGGAATCCGGCATTGCTTAATGTAGATGCATTTTTTCAATCGCTCGGATTATTGTATGACGAACCTAACTCTGTAGAGCATGCTGAGAAAACACTGTTGGCCCTGTGTCAGGGTCAGGAAGCAGCAGAGTTATACTTCCAGAAATTTAGAAAATGGTCTGTGCTCACTGGATGGAATGAGGACGCTCTGGCAGCCATTTTCAGGAAGGGTCTTTCTGAAGCCCTTAAAGATGTTATGGTGGGGTTTCCCATGCCTATTGGTTTGAGCGAATCTATGTCTCTAGCCATTCAGATTGATCGTCGCCTGCGTGAACGCAGGGTGGTGCACCATATGGCAGTGTCCTCTGAGCAGAGTCCTGAGTCCATGCAATGTGATAGGATTTTGACTAGAGCGGAACAGTGGGGATACAGACGTCAGAATGGGTTGTGTTTTTACTGTTGTGATTCAGCTCATGCTATTTCTGATTGCCCTAAGCGTATTAAGAGGGTCGCCAGATCTGTTACCATTAGTGCTGTGCACCCTAAATTTCTCCTGTCTGTGACCCTGATTTGCTCATTGTCATCTTTTTCTGTCATGGCATTTGTGGATTCAGGCGCTGCTCTGAACTTAATGGACTTAGAATTCGCTAGGCGCTGTGGTTTTTCTTTGCAGCCTTTGCAGAGTCCCATACCCTTGAGGGGTATTGATGCTACACCATTGGCCAAGAATAAACCTCAGTATTGGACTCAGTTGACTATGTGCATGACTCCTGCACATCAGGAAGATTGCCGTTTTCTGGTGTTGCATAATTTACATGATGATGTTGTACTGGGTTTTCCATGGTTACAAGTACACAATCCAGTGCTGGTTTTTGTGAGTTCTGCTCTTGGGCTCCTCCTGTGGTCTTTAGTGGTATTACTGCTTCTTGGATTTAGCTTCTCAGCTGTTTCCTTTGATTGTCTTTTGGGCTCGGCTATATTAGTCTGGCCTTAGCCCTCATTCAATGCCAGTTGTCAATCGTCTCTGCCTGGAGTCATTGCTCTTTGGATTGTCCTGACACTCTGACCAAGTTCTGCAAAGCTAAGTCCTTCCATGTCCTTTGCAGTTCACTTATTGTGGACTTGTTGTTTTGTACTGTCTTGTTTTTTGCTCATTTGTCCAGTTTATCAGTATGGATCTATTTAGCTAAACTGGAAGCTCTGGGCAGCAGAGTTTGCCCTCCACACCTTTAGTTAGGTGTGGAGATTTTTGCATTTCTCTGCGGTGGACTTTTCTACTGACCGCACAGAGCTCTTTTCTGTACTTTCCTTTTTAGCTAGAAGTGGCCTCCTGTGCTCAATCTTGTTTCATACTACGTATGTCATTTCCTTCTCCTCTCACAGTCATTACATGTGGGGGGCTGTCTTTCCTTTGGGGATTTTCTCTGAGGCAAGATAGTTTTCCTGCTTCTATCTTTAGGGGTAGTTAGCTCTTAGGCTGTGACGAGTTGCCTAGGGAGCGTTAGGAGCTATCCACGGCTGCTTCTAGTTGTGTGTTGAGGTTAGGGTCTGCGGTCAGTATAGATACCACCTGCTCAGAGCTAGTCTCATGTCGCTCCATAATCACCAGACCATAACAGTCACTCTCCATAAAGAGAAACATTGCCCCTTAGACCTCAGTCCAGAGCCTCTCATCTAGCCAAATTAGTTCTCATGCTTCACCCTGGCGAGGGCCAGCAGCCCGAAACACCGTGTCTGCGAATTGAGATACTGATTTGGCTTTTTATCCTAAGTCATATTGCACGACTCGTTAAAGGGTTGATTGTGACTTGTAGGATCGCTACTTCCAACAGGTGGCGCTATAGAGTTTAAGTCCTCTTTTTCTCAGAAGAGGCAATTTGCATACATATGAATAACATATTTTATCCCTAACTGAACGTCGATATGTCTTTTAACTGACCTGAGATATCAGAATAGCATCCCCCATGCAGGTGACAATCCAACAGCTGTCGGCTGTACACTATAGCTGACAACTTACTGCATTAGTCACATCAGTGTTTTCACTGTCCATGTCTGTTTAACCCCTTAGATGCTGCTGTCAATAATGACTATATCATATAAATGTTTAAAAGAGTGTGGCTTCTCCATCTTTATCCCCATCGGCCCTCTAAGATCATAATTGTGTGGTCATGGCAATTCACGAGCAAAAGTCAGCGGCATTTAGGTGGTAAAAATCAACTTTTTCATTCCTATCATGCCACTTTGTATTAATTCATGAAAACACCTGAAGGGTTAATAAACTACCAGACAGCAGTTTTCAGTAAGTCAGGAGGTGTTGTTTTTAAAATAGTATCAGTTTGGAGGTTTTTCCAAACCTGGATAGGCCCCTAAAAAAATAATATTGTAAATTTATTTGAAAAAATGAAAAATTACTGCTACATTTGTAAACCTCCTAAAATACTAACAAAATAAAATAACATTTTAGAAATGGTGCTGATGTAAAGCAGACATGTGGGAAATATTATTTATTAATGGTTTGCTATGGCATTACTATCTGAATTAAAGGGATAATCATTCAAAGTTTGAAAATTGCTAATTATTTAACATTTTAGTCAAATTTCTGATATTTTTTATAAATAAACACAAAACATATCGACCTAAATTTACTATTATCATAAAGCATAATGTGTCATGAAAAAACATTCTCAAAATCACTGGCATTTGTTGAAGCATTCCAAAGTTATCACCATATAAAGTGACACTGGTCAGATTTTTAAAATTTGGCTGTCACTAAGGGGTTAAAAACCAAGATATGTGTATTGTATGTATAATGTTGTAGTTCTTGAATGGTAGCAAAACCATATATATTCTTCTGCTGGTTTATTTAAAATATAAAGCATAAACAAGTACAGGGTTCAACAAAATAAACAGGGCCTTTCTGGCATAACAGGAAAACAAAAGATAACATATTGTTCTGCCCATTCTAGTGAAGGTCAGGTTTCGTATCTAGCTTTAAAAAGGTTTAATACCATAGTTTTGGTTTTGCTGTGTTATAGCACCACCCAGTGGTGGTTAAATTTATTACCTGTGTTTTTCAGTAACTATTAGAGTGTTGCATTCTGGGATTCACCAAGGTATCATGGGAAGGGGAAACTCCATTTTCTCTCTGTGTATTTCCCTGGACACACGTGTTAATCTGCTGTGTTGAACTACCTCACTTACTTGCCATTCCGGTTAAGATTATCCAGTAAGACCATTATCCCTGTTCTTGCTATGTAATGTTGTACAGAGTGTGATTAACTGTATAGCAGCTAGTACACAGGAAATTTGATTTTTGGTTACCTGCTGTATGTAGTTTGTAGCGTGGCTAAAGGATGTCTAATCAATGGGAGATATGTGTCTTATAGATGGCTTGTTGCTGTGATGTAACCATGGCTACCTATATGTGTTTCAGGACCTGTGGTGATGTCACAACCACATGTCTGGTCATGTGATGGGTTCTGGGTGTGGTTAGACATATAAAAGAAAGCCTAATGCTTAACACAGGTAGGTATGTGTGGAGGTGAAACCCTCCTGAGTGTGTTACGGCTTCAGGACTGAGCCGGATGAACTGGACACTTGTTTTTCTTTACCTGAACCAAAGGCTATTTGTTTTCTGTTGTTTGCCACATGGTTTATGAAGCAATAAACCCAGTGAACTTTAAAGGAACACGTCTCCTGAGTGTCAGCCGTCGAAGTTGAGTGAGTGAAATCCCTACAATTGGTGGTAGACGTGCGAGCAGCGTTCCCAGCGGAGATGTGAGTTTATTTTGAATGTCCTGGGTCAAGGCTGTTGCAAGCCAGCAAGCATTGCCGGAGAAAATGGAGGACCTGCTGAAACAATTGGTCCAGATGCAGTCACAGCAGGAGAAAAGGCAGCAAGAGACCAACAGGCTGTTGATGCAGCAGATACAACAGAGCCAGCAGGAGCAACGGCAGCAGATGCAACAAAGCCAGCAGGAGCAACGGCAGCAGTTACAACAGAGCCAGCAGCAAATGCAGCAGAGCCAGCAGGAGCATCAGCAGCAGATGCAGCTTCTGGCAACCGCCATCCAGGGCAAGGTGAGCGCCCCAACCCCAAGTTTGGCTGATGACACCCACGTCCGGAAAACGGTAAGACGCGCATTGCAGAAAATGACTCCCGGGGATGATGTTGAGGCCTTCCTGACGGTGTTTGAGAGGGTCGCTGAGAGGGAAAAACTTCCGCCAGAGCAGTGGGCAGAGGTACTTGCGCCATACCTGACGGGAGAACCCCAGAAGGCGTACTATGATTTGACCTTGCAGGATGCCAAAGAGTATCACAAATTGAAAGCCGAGATTCTCGCACGTTTGGGGGTGACACTGACTGTCAGGGCACAGCGAGTTCACTCCTGGGGCTATCACCGGGACAAACCACCTCGTTCCCAAATGTTTGATCTGTTGCACCTGGTCCAGAAATGGCTGCAGCCAGAGTCCTCTGCGCCTGCACAGATGGTAGAACGGGTGATGATGGATCGGTTTGTCCATTCCCTCCCGAGGCCTATACAGTCTTGGGTTGCCCAGGGTGATCCCCAGAATGCCGACGAGCTGATCGGACTGGTTGAGAGATACCAAGGGTTGGAAGGCTCCTTCGGGAGGCAGCCCATGCCGTACTGGGGATCCCGGAAGGCAGCTGAGTCCCAAAAAGGGGTGGTGCGTCCAAGGTCACAAAGGGCGGGGGAGGTGGTGCCCAAGGTCCCCACGGGTGATATTATTTGTTGGAGGTGCCACAAGCCAGGACATATAGCTGCCCGTTGTTCCCAAACCACTGAGCAGATGGACTGCAGCATGGGACGCCGTTGTTCATACTATGCGTATCCAGCTTGCAGTGTGAACTCTCCGCCCAACGAGGGACCTCAAGCATGTCCCGTGAAGGTGAACGGTCAAGCAGTAACGGCACTGTTAGACTCGGGGAGCCTAGTGACCCTGGTGAGGGCCACTTTTCCTCTCCACCTGCTCCCGGGAAAGAAGGTCGGAGTGCGGTGCATACATGGTGATGCAAAGGACTACCCTGTGGCCAGTGTGAACATTGAAACGACATGTGGCACGGAGTCCCACATAGTCGGCGTCGTTCAGGACTTGTTGCACCCTATAATTATTGGCCGGGATTTCTGTTTGTTTTGGGATTTGTGGGGGAAAGGTTCTGAGCTCCCTAGCAAGAGTAGGGAACCAGTGAGCCCGGGAAGGGTGGTGCCACACCCAGAGTCAGACAGGTTTCCTTTTTGTGTCCTGGCTGAAGATGAGGAGGAAGTGTCCCCTGCATCTGACATTCTGCAGTTAGAGGTATCCGGTGAAAATTTTGGGACTGCCCAACATAGGGACCCCACTCTGAGGGAAGCCTTTAATAATGTCACAGTTATTGACGGGGTGGTACAGGAGCCGGGGGCAGACACAAGATTTCCCCATTTTCTAATGAGCAGGGAGTTGTTGTACCGGGTCACGAAAATAAGGGAGGAGTTGGTAGAGCAGTTGGTAGTGCCGGGTCCATATAGACGGAAGGTGTTGGACATGGCCCATTCACACATCTTGGGTGGACACCTAGGGGTGGAAAAAACACAGGAACGGGTTGTGCAGAGGTTCTATTGGCCTGGATGCCACCGGGAAATAGTGAACTATTGCAGGTCCTGCCCTACATGTCAGCTAACTGCTCCCACTCCTCATTTCCGGAACCCCCTTGTGCCACTGCCCATTATTGAGGTGCCATTTGAGAGAATTGCCATGGACTTGGTCGGTCCCTTAGTTAAATCAGCCCGGGGCCATCAGTATATATTAGTCATCCTGGACTACGCCACACGCTATCCTGAAGCAATTCCCTTGAGAAATTCTTCTTCAAAGAGTATAGCTCGCGAGTTGGTCCATGTCTTTTCCCGGACAGGTCTGCCGAAGGAGATCCTGACTGACCAGGGGACTCCTTTCATGAGCAAGGTGATGAGGGAACTATGCAAAGCCCTGAAAATCTCCCAGTTGAGGACCTCGGTGTACCATCCCCAGTCAGATGGCCTTGTTGAGAGATTTAACAAGACACTGAAGAGCATGCTGAGAAAAGCTATAGAGAAAGATGGTAGAGACTGGGATTGTCTCTTACCCTATTTGATGTTTTCCATTCGTGAAGTTCCACAGGCCTCCACAGGTTTCTCACCGTTTGAGCTTCTGTATGGCCGACATCCACGAGGACTCCTGGATATAGCCAAGGAAACCTGGGAAGCCGAAGTCACGCCCCACAGAAGCGTCATTGAGCATGTGGCCCTGATGCAGCAGAGGATTGCAAAGGTGATGCCTATCGTGAAAGAACACCTTCTCCAAGCACAAGAAGCTCAGGCCAGGGTCTACAACCGGTCTGCAAGAGTGAGGCAATTCAATCCGGGAGACCGAGTTCTTGTGTTAGTTCCGACAGTGGAAAGCAAGTTCTTGGCCAAATGGCAAGGGCCATATGAGGTTGTCGAGAAACTTGGTGAAGTAAACTATAAAATTCACCAACCAGGAAGACGGAAACCATTCCAAGTATACCATGTCAACCTTATCAAGCCGTGGCAATATAGAGAGCCGACAGTAACTCCATCGTTGTTAAGCAACCCAGAAGATGAGGTTGGAGCGGTTACTATAGCGGAGACGCTATCGGAGTCCCAGAAACAGCAATGCCGGGAGTTACTCCAGAAAAACAGGGACCTGTTTTCTGAGTTGCCTGGGTACACGAAGGTCATAGAGCATGAGGTCCTGACAGAGCCCCATGTGCGCGTGAACGTGAAGCCCTATAGAATTCCTGAGGCCCGTCGAGAAATAGTCTCCAAGGAAGTGGAGCGTATGTCGAAGCTTGGAGTCATTGAGGAATCCAAGAGCGGTTGGTCGAGCCCAATTGTCCTGGTCCCAAAACCTGATGGGGAGTGGAGATTTTGCAACGACTATAGGAAGTTGAATGAGGTCTCCAAGTTCGACGCATATCCCATGCCCCGAGTTGATGAGCTCATCGAAAGGCTTGGGCCCGCCAGGTACATAACCACCTTGGATTTGACGAAGGGGTATTGGCAGATCCCCATGGCACAGGAAGCCAAGGAGAAGACGGCGTTTTCTACACCAGATGGATGCTTCCAGTATGTCCGGATGCCATTTGGCCTACAGGGAGCTCCGGCCACCTTCCAAAGGGCTATGGATAGAGTCCTTGCACCCCACAAGGCATACGCTGCTGCGTACCTAGATGATATCGTCATCTTTAGCCCGGACTGGGAGAGTCATCTGGAGAAAGTCCAAGCGGTGTTTGATGCTATAAGAGAGGCCGGATTTACAATAAACCCGAAGAAGTGTGCATTGGGTAAAGAAGAAGCTAAGTACCTTGGATACATAGTGGGTCATGGAGAAATAAAACCCCAAATCAGTAAAGTGGAGGCAATTCAAACATGGCCAAAACCAGTTTCCAAGAAGCAAGTTAAAACCTTCCTGGGAATCATGGGATATTACAGGAGGTTCATCCCAAACTTCGCCACAATGGCGGCGCCTCTGACTGACCTGCTAAAAGGGACAAAATCAGTAATGGTTAAGTGGTCCGAAGAAACAGATTCAGCCTTCCAAGAAATGAAAGAGGCTTTATGTAAGCAACCCGTTCTGATGGCCCCAAACTTCAAGAAAGAGTTTATTCTTCAGACAGATGCCTCAGATGTTGGGGTGGGAGCAGTCCTTTCCCAAGAACTACATGGAGAGGAGCATCCTGTTCTCTATCTGAGTAGGAAGCTGTCCTCGTCTGAAAAGAACTACTCAGTCGTTGAAAAGGAGTGCTTGGCCATAAAATGGGCAGTCGACACATTACGGTACTATTTGCTGGGACGTAAATTTAGACTGATATCCGACCATGCCCCACTTAGGTGGATGAGGGAAACGAAGGGTAGAAATGCTAGGGTCACCCGTTGGTTCTTAGCCCTGCAGGACTTCTGTTTCCATGTGGAACATAGGGCCGGAAAGCTGCACGGTAATGCTGATGCCCTGTCAAGAATCCCTTGTCTAGTGGGAGAAAGTGCCAAGCCCCACGGCTTTAGGCAGAGGGGGGAGGTATGTAGCGTGGCTAAAGGATGTCTAATCGATGGGAGATATGTGTCTTATAGATGGCTTGTTGCTGTGATGTAACCATGGCTACCTATATGTGTTTCAGGACCTGTGGTGATGTCACAACCACATGTCTGGTCATGTGATGGGTTCTGGGTGTGGTTAGACATATAAAAGAAAGCCTAATGCTTAACACAGGTAGGTATGTGTGGAGGTGAAACCCTCCTGAGTGTGTTACGGCTTCAGGACTGAGCCGGATGAACTGGACACTTGTTTTTCTTTACCTGAACCAAAGGCTATTTGTTTTCTGTTGTTTGCCACATGGTTTATGAAGCAATAAACCCAGTGAACTTTAAAGGAACACGTCTCCTGAGTGTCAGCCGTCGCAGCTGAGTGAGTGAAATCCCTACAAGTTATTATAGAAGTTGCATCATCCTGTATACTTTCCCTGTTAGTTGCAGTCATGTTATTATTTGCCCAATACTTATACAAATCATTTGTATTCTTATAGTTTTACCGCGCTCATGTTTACCAATAAACAAGTTAGACTACAGAGAACAGTCTGCTTATTTGGGAGACAGAAGTGGTTTATGCCGTATGTCGGATCACACACACCGTATCAACGTGTATGAAGACAGAACAGTAAAACAGATTCTTGACGCCAGCTTGGCAAGTAAAACGGATTCTTGACGCCAGCGGAGGCCAGTAAAACGCAGGCTAGATACCAGCAAGCAGTAAAACAGAAGCTAAATACCAGCGGAGGCTAGCAAAACCAGGCTAGACGCCAGCAATAACAAGACCACTTACACAGCCGCTTGTACCTCACCGCACAGCCTGCAGATACCGCAGCGGCCGCCATATTGCCCGCCAAGCGCTACACGTCTCAGTCTACGCTGAAGTCATTCCTACCCGCTCTGAGACGTCCTACAGCCTGCAAACGGACACACGATGTCTGCAAGTCGAGCATCCTCAGTCAGGACGAGGTCTCAAACAAGCCACTCTAGCAAGTCTTCCTCGAAAAGGTCTGTCACTCTCGCCCGAGCAGAAGCTGAAGCGGCGAAGGTAAGATCCTCCTTCGCTGCACAAGAGATGCAGTTAAAGTTAAGACAAGCAGAGCAAGAAGCAGAAAGAGCCCGCCTGCAAGCAGATAGAGAAGCAGAAAGAGCCTGCCAAGAAGCAGAAAGAGCCCGCCTGCAAGCCGAGCAAGAAGCAGAAAGAGCCCGCCTGCAAGCCGATAGAGATGCAGATACAGCACGCCTGCGAGCGACCTTAGAAAGGCTTTCCGCTGAAAAAGAAGCAGCAGCCGCAATAGCCAAAGCTGAGTTCTTAGAAGCCGTGGAGTGTCCTGAATCCGAGCGTGACAGCGACGTACGTGGACCAGACCTTGATCATCAGGACCCTGCTCAACGCGTCTCAGAATATGTCCACCAACATCCCAGAATAGAAGACAACTCTGATCCGTTACACCAACCAGCCTATACAGATTACCAGATATCCTTCCTCCAAACACCATACTGGAAGCAGGAAGGTATACTGCGAAACGACGTCGATCACCACTACCGTCTTACAGAACAGAAGGTACGGCCTCCTACCAGACTGACAGGGACACCCTTCACTTCAGAACGGTTTTATACAGACTTTCCTAAGCCAGAAGCTCCTACCAGGTATGAGGATGCACCACACACACCGCATGACAACAGCACACCAGCTCATGTTGGCACTGACTCAGCCACTATGAACTTTGCAAGGTTCTTTACCCGCCGGGAGCTGGTGACCAAGGGACTTGTAAAGTTCACTGATCAAGCTGAAAGCTACAGAGCTTGGCGAGCCTCCTTCCAGAATGCCATCAGAGACTTGCATCTGCCCAGTAGTGAAGAGTTAGATCTACTGGTTAAGTGGCTTGGGAACGAGTCAGCTGAACACGCCAAAAGAATCAGGAACATTAACATAAAGTACCCACACACAGGACTTCGCATGGTGTGGGAGAGACTCGAAGAATGTTATGGGTCAATAGAAGCTATAGAAAATGCTTTGTATAAAAGAATTGATGATTTCCCCAAGATAGCAAATAAGGGATATCAAAAGCTCAGGGAACTGAGCGACTTGTTAATGGAGGTACATGCTGCTCAGGCAGAAGGTCACCTACCAGGGTTGGCATTCCTGGACACTGCCAGAGGTGTCAACCCGATTGTCCAAAAGCTCCCTTACAATTTACAAGAAAAGTGGGTCAGTCACGGGTCCCGTTACACACAGGCTCATAAGGTGCCATTTCCTCCTTTCAGGGTGTTTGTAGACTTTGTTGCTCAGCAGGCTAAAGTTAGAAATGACCCCAGTTTCGATTTCACTATGTCATGTACCACTGCCTCCGGTGTAAAACCCAGTAAAACACCAGTGGCAGCACACAAAACTAATGTTACCTCCACAGGTTTTCCTTACAGGGCAAGTAGGTCCTCTCCAGAGGAGGACAAACCTCAGGATCTCAGCAAACACTGCCCCCTACACAAGAAACCTCATCCTCTACTAAAATGTAGAGCCTTCAGGGAGAAGCCTCTAGAAGACCGTAAGAGCTTCCTAAGGGAAAACAAGATATGCTTCAGATGCTGCTCGACTACCTCACACTTCGCCAAGAACTGTGAAACCAGTGTGAAATGCGCAGAATGCAGTAGTGTGGAGCACAACACGGCTTTACACCCTGGACCACCCTCAGGGGTATCGTCACGAGTAGAAGAGTCTGCCGAAAAACAGACGGACACTGACATTGACACCCCAGTGGTCACTTCTCAGTGTACAGAGATCTGCAAGGAATTTGTAGCAGGGAGATCCTGCTCGAAGATCTGTCTTGTCAGAGTATTCCCAGTGAGCCAACGGGATAAGGCAATCAAGGTATATGCAATATTGGACGATCAGAGCAACAGGTCTCTAGCTAAGTCCTTTTTCTTCAACACCTTCAACATTGCTGGTCCCGGCTCTCTGTACTCCTTGAAGACATGTGCAGGTACTGTCGAGACGGCGGGGAGAAAGGCGACCGGATTCAAAGTAGAGTCTATAGACGGTCAAACCTGCTTATCCTTGCCATCGATACCGGAGTTCAATCAAATTCCCGACAACAGGTCGGAGATACCTACACCAGAGGTAGCAGCTCATCATACCCACTTGAAATGTATAGTTCACCTGATACCGGAGCTTGACCAAGGAGCTCCTATCGTCTTACTCCTCGGAAGAGACATTTTACAGGTCCACAAGGCTAGAGGACAGATCAACGGCCCACAAAACACCCCATATGCTCAGAGACTTGACCTAGGATGGGTCATTGTGGGAGACGTCTGTTTGGGTGGAGCACACAGGCAGACATCAGTCAACAGCATGCTCACCAATACCCTCGAGAATGGACGCCCGTCTCTCTTCCAGCCATGCAAGAGCAGTTTCCTGATTAAAGAATTGCCACACAACGCCATTCCACCTTGTCCGTTAGCTGATCCTTCCTGTGAAGACCATGCATGCGATGGTGAGGAAGATCATATAGGGTGCACAGTTTTCCACAGGACAAGAGAAGACAACCAGGTAGCAACATCCGTAGAGGACAGACTGTTCTTGGACATCATGGAGCGGGAGATAGTAAGAGATGAATCAAAGAGTTGGGTCGCACCTTTACCATTCAAACCACAGAGGAAACGCTTACACAACAACAGAGAACTTGTGTACAGTCGATTTGTCTCCCTTACACGCAAACTGCAGAAGTCACCAGAGACAAAAGAACACTTTTTTACCTTCATGGAGAGAATATTCCAGAGTGGCCACGCGGAACTTGCACCTGTACTTCAAGATTCCGAGGAATGTTGGTACTTACCTATTTTCGGCGTGTATCATCCGAAGAAACCTGGTCAGATAAGAGTGGTATTTGACTCAAGTGCCAGATACGAAGGTGTTTCTTTAAAAGACGTCTTTCTGTCTTGTCCAGACCTCAACAACAGACTTCTGGGAGTACTTCTTCGTATCCGCAAAGATGCAGTAGCATTTATGGCTGACATACAACAGATGTTTCACTGCTTCCTTGTTAAAGAAGAACACAGAAACTACTTGAGGTTTTTCTGGTACCGCGATAATGACCCCTACAAGGACATCGTGGAATATCGTATGAAGGTACACATCTTCGGGAACAGCCCTTCCCCTGCTGTCGCTATCTATGGGCTTAGACATTCAGCCAGAGATGGTGAAGCAAAGTATTGATCGGATGTAAGATCTTTTGTGGAAAAGGATTTCTACGTAGATGACTGCCTGAAATCCACACCCACAGATGAGTCGGCAGTCAGTCTCCTGAAAAGGGCACAAGAAATGCTCGCTTTATCCAATTTGAGGTTGCACAAAATTGCTTCCAACAGCCAAAAACTAATGGCAGCCTTTCTCTCTCAAGATTACTCAACCGATTTAAAAGACTTGGATTTAAGCACGGACTCCCTTCCTATGCAGCGGAGCCTGGGTTTACTTTGGGATTTGAAGAAGGATGCATTCACCTTCCAGATCAGCGAAGAAGAGAAACCTTTCACGCGTAGAGGCGTCCTGTCCATTGTGAACAGCTTGTACGATCCTCTGGGATTTGTAACTCCTGTAACTATCCAAGGTAAAATGATGTTGAGAGACTTCACCCAAGAGACGTCCGATTGGGATGATCCGCTTCCCAGTAAGAAAAGAGACTTGTGGGTAAGATGGAAGAACTCTTTAGAAGCCCTGTCAAGTCTCTACGTTGCACGACCATATGCTTCTGTGCCATCAACAGAAATCAAGATGCAAAGGCTTTGTATCTTCTGCGATGCCTCAACCAAAGCAATTGCAGCAGTGGCGTATTTGAAAACTATTCACATCAACGAACAATGCCACGTGAGGCTTGTTATGAGCCAGACAAAACTGGCCCCGCTCCGTGAACACACAGTACCCAGACTGGAACTCTGTGCAGCTGTGTTAGCAGTAGAGTTAGCTGAGCTTATCTCAACAGAAATGGACCTGGAGGTCAAAGAAATCGAGTTCTACACTGACAGCAAGGTAGTGTTGGGGTACATTTGCAATGAAACTCGTCGTTTCTATGTCTACGTCAGCAATCGGGTGCTAAGGATCAGGAGATCCACCGACCCTAAACAGTGGCATTATGTGTCCACAAACCACAACCCTGCGGACCACGCAACCAGATCCATTGAAGCAAGACACCTTAAGGACACAACCTGGTTTACTGGCCCAACATTCTTATACCGTTCGACGCCATACACGGACGAGTCAAACATCTTTGAGCTGGTAGATCCGGAGGCAGATGAAGAAATCCGCCCTCAGGTATCCGTCCTACGTACGGTGACTAAAGACAATCACCTCAAATCTCACCGTTTCAATAGGTTCTCAACTTGGAACTCGCTTGTTCGTGCCCTCGCTTGTTTAATTCATGCGGCTCGATCCTACAAGTCAACGTCACCCGCCATCCAGGAACCTTGCAAAGCTTGCCTTTACCGTTCCAAACATGGAAAATGCCAAGAACGTTATAATTCGTACCATACAACGTGAATGTTACGCCAAAGAAATAGATAACCTCAATAAAAACCAACCTGTCTCTAGAGACAGTGTCTTGAAGAAGCTTGATCCAATCATCGACCAAGATGGGCTGTTAAGAATTGGAGGTCGTCTTCAAGAAGCTGAAGTGGAATTTGGGGAGAAACACCCTATAATAATTCCTGGACATCATCATGTCACGACCCTGCTTGCGCAACACCACCACGTCTTGGTGAAACATCAGGGCAGACTGTTTACCGAAGGAAATCTACGAACTGCTGGACTATGGATAGTTGGAGCAAAGCGGTGCGTGAGTAAACTCATTTACAACTGCGTGATTTGTTGCAAACTCCGTGGCGGGACTCAAAAGCCAAAGATGGCCAATCTCCCACCAGACAGACTTAGTACAGAACCTCCTTTTACCAACGTTGGACTGGACGCATTCGGGCCATGGTCTGTGGTTGCACGGCACACTAGAAGAGTCCAAGCCAACGCCAAATGCTGGGCGGTTATGTTCACCTGTATGTCCATCAGAGCAGTCCACATCGAAGTAATTGAGTCCATGGACACTTCAGGGTTTATAAATGCACTCCGACGTTTGATCGCCATCAGAGGGCCCGTGAAGCACATACGCTCCGATAGAGGTACCAACTTTGTAGGAGCAGTGAAAGAACTTCAAATTCCTTCCAACCTAGACACCACCAGTGTGGAAAGGTACTTGAATGAGCAGGGATGCACCTGGACTTTCAATCTTCCACACTCTTCTCACATGGGAGGCGCTTGGGAGAGGATGATAGGAATGGCACGCAGAATCCTTGACTCCATCTTCTTGCAAGCAGGTAGCGCAAGACTCACACATGAAAGTTTGACCACATTCCTGGCAGAAGTTTCGGCCATTATTAATGCTAGACCATTGACTTCACTTTCTAGTGACTCTGAGGATCCGACCATTCTCACTCCTGCCATGTTACTTACTCAGAAAGCCAGCATTCTCAGCGCTCCACCTGGAGAATTTAGCAACAAGGACCTCTACAGACGACAATGGAGACAAGTCCAAAGTCTCTCCAATACCTTCTGGGACAGATGGAGGAAGCAGTACCTCTCTACCTTACAACCCAGGAAGAAGTGGCAGACCGACAAACCAAACATCAAAACCGGTGATGTCGTTCTCATGAAAGACAGCCAGTCTCACCGTAATGAGTGGCCACTAGGCCTCATCACTAAGATACTCCCAAGCAAAGATGGGAAGGTGCGTAAGGTCGAGGTCAAAGTAGGCAAGTCCGGGGAGAGTAAACTATTCCTCAGACCAGTTGCGGAACTTGTCTTACTGTTTTCGCCAAAAGAACCTGTGGGTGGCATCGGTTGATGCCAAGCGGGGAGTGTTCTGCCCATTGTAGCGAAGGTCAGGTTTCTTATCTAGCTTTAAAGAGGTTTAATACCATAGTTTTGGTTTTGCTGTGTTATAGCACCACCCAGTGGTGGTTAAATTTATTACCTGTGTTTTTCAGTAACTATTAGAGTGTTGCATTCTGGGATTCACCAAGGTATCATGGGAAGGGGAAACTCCATTTTCTCTCTGTGTATTTCCCTGGACATACGTGTTAATCTGCTGTGTTGAACTACCTCACTTACTTGCCATTCCGGTTAAGATTATCCGGTAAGACCATTATCCCTGTTCTTGCTATGTAATGTTGTACAGAGTGTGATTAACTGTATAGCAGCTAGTACACAGGAAATGTGATTTTTGGTTACCTGCTGTATGTAGTTATTATAGAAGTTGCATCATCCTGTATGCTTTCCCTGTTAGTTGCAGTCATGTTATTATTTGCCCAATACTTATACAAATCATTTCTATTCTTATAGTTTTACCGCGCTCATGTTTACCAATAAACAAGTTAGACTACAGAGAACAGTCTGCTTATTTGGGAGACAGAAGTGGTTTATGCCGTATGTCGGATCACACACACCGTATCAACGTGTATGAAGACAGAACACATATAGCACTGTTCATATGGGTGCAGGTCCGCCTGCCCAGTAAAACAACAGGGTTCAGTAATTAGCCTATACTATAAATAGAGCCCTGGAGCTCTTGCCTCCAGGCACACAGAACACTGAATGAGTCTGAGGGCTGTGAATTTACCTTCTAGACCCCACACTGGGGTTAAGACATGGTGGACAACCTCCCACCCACTCTACAGTTGTCCACAAAATCCTAGCTCTTAACATGGCCGATTAACCTCTCTCAGCACATAACATGCTGGAGCAAACTTATGGGTTAAAAATCACTGAAAATAATAACCTCAATGAAACATATCTCCCCTATCTCCCCTAGGTATCATTTCATCTTGAACTTGCTTAACTGTTCACAATAATTTTGACCAGGGCTGCCCAAGCTGTTAGATGCTAGTGACAAAGTCACTGGCAAAGTACTAGAGGGGAGATATGTTTCTCGGAGGCTATTAGCTTAACCAAATGTTTACATGCCACTGTATGTGTAATATTTATATATTGGTGGAAATACATATTTGATCCCTTAGGCTTCTTTCACACTCCCGTCTTCCAAATCTGCACAGGATCCGTCAAGACATTGAAATGAAGGATCCAGTGCAGATTATGGAAAACGTGTACAGTGGGCCCTTCTTTCTGACGGACCCGTCGAGCCTATGTGCACCTGTTATGTATACGTCTTCGCGCATTTTTCCTCCCCCCCCATTTTTTTTTTAGGTTATCATTGTTTTTAAGATATAATTTAATTGATTCTCAATAAATATATTTTTAATACCTTGCATATATATCTTCTTTATTCTGGAATTAGATGTATACCCTTGTTGTGTTATTATTGATATTTCTATGAAGTGGTGTGAAATATATATATCATGTAGATCTCACTTGCATGTATACTCCTTTATAATCATATATACTCATATAAATGCAAATATATCTATATACTCAGCTAGTTTATAATCAATTGCTCAACTTGACCACATGAGCTAGGCCAGATGGTTCCTCAGTACTTTCCAGACACCCAAAAACCAGAACTTAGGCCAGATGTCTTGAACTAATGTCTAAGAATCCTGCTGAATAGCAGGATAAATGTGAAAGCTACTTTTTAGTTGCTTAATCAGCATTCATATGTGCATTAATCACAATATTCCATATATATTTAGATAACCAATAACAGAGGAGCTAGACAACATGGTAATTAACTAACCACCCCTAACCACCTCTTTTCTATATACAATTAAAAATCCATGTATGTACAATAAATCATCAGTATTGGTGGAATGTTATTGTCACAATGGTGTGCAGTCTCATTCCTTGAGCGCTCAAAATACTCAGTCTAATTTGGAATGGCCGCAGCACACACAGGGATAGATTTATCCAAACCAAATTTCCATAACAGTGGTATGTACTACCCATATTTAGGACTGGTTGATAAAACAGTTTTAAAAATTTGCAAGTGTTTTATTGGAAGTGCAGCTGCAGGTAGAAAATTATCTTATATCCTCCCTGCAGCCACTAATGTTATGTGCGCAGAGCAGGAGGTCAATCAAGTAGCAGGGACAGTGATTGATCTCTACGCCATCTCGATGACTAGAAGAAAGCGGCTGGAGGGAGATATAACTTGATTTTCTCCCTGCAGATGCACTTCCAGTATTTTCCTGCAAATTACTACTATGTCTGGAGGTAAGTGTCATTGTTTTTTTTTACATATTCCTTGGGCATCACAGCCAGTTTTGACTTTCAGGAAAACATTTATTTTACTTTACTATTGTTACATTCCTGAAGCCATAACTTTTTTTACATTTATTTTTGATGATGTAGGCATATGAGAGGTACATAACATTTATTAACATATTTGTATTAATTCTTTATTCAATAAAATCAGGAAATGTGCTATTTTTGTCTTGCATTTTAAAGTCTGTACTAGTCAGTTTGCTGCACTAGTAAAGTGTGAATTTTATTCTGTACATAAGTACAAATAAAGCGATACCACCTTTACTGTATTTTTGGACTACTGTATAAGACACACTTTTCCCCCCTCCAAATTTGGGAGGAAAATAGGAGGTGCATCTTGTAGTCAGAATGCAGGCTTACTGGGGGGTTGTGGCAGTGGTGGAGCAGGGTCCCTTCCTCAGGAAGCTGGTGGTGGCAGAAGTGTGGTGATGCTGCGGGTTTCGTGTCGATGGTGAGCAGAGGAGAGTGAATCGTTGGTTATCCGGCGGCCATATTCCTGAAGCCGTGGGCCACCTCCAGCAGCAAGTACGCAGATTGGGATCTTGGATCAGCACCGCCTCTGGTAGCCCACGGCTTAAGGAATATAGCTGCAGGGAAACCAATGATGCACTTCAGTCTGCTCATCAATGACACTGGACCCACAGCATCCCCACATTTCTGCTGCTGCTGGCTTCCTGAGGAATGGACCCTGCTCCACCATCACCGCCACAACCACCCAGTAAGCCTGCATTCAGACTATAGGATGAATGGGAGGAACCATTCTACCTGTGACCCCTCTCCACAGTCCCCGGCCCCAGGTAAGATACACTTGCAAAACTTCACTTGTTTTTGTGCTGCCATATTCTGAGAGCCCTAAGATTTCGTGCAGCCGAGCATATAAATCAGATGTCACGCTGACCCATGTAAGGGCTCATGCAGATAAGCATATAAATTGGATAGCACACTGACCCATGTAAGGGCTCGTGCAGACGAGCATATAAATCGGATAGCACACTGACCCATGTAAGGGCTCAAGCAGTCAAGCATATAAATCAGAGAGCACACTGACCCATGTAAGGGCTCATGCAGACAAGCATATAAATCGGATAGCACACTGACCCATGTAAGGGCTCAAGCAGAGAAGCATATAAATGAGAGAGCACACTGACCCATGTAAGGGCTCAGGCAGATGAGCATAAAAATCGTATAGCACACTGACCCATGTAAGGGCTCAAGCAGACGAGCATATAAATCGGATAACACACTGACCCATGTAAGGGCTCAAGCAGACGAGCATATAAATCGGATGGCACACTGATCCATGTAAGGGCTCAAGCAAACGAGCATCTAAATCGGATAGCACACTGACCCATGTAAATGTTCCAGCAGACTAGCATATAAATTGGATAACACACTGACCCATGTAAGGGCTCATGCAGACGAGCATATAAATCGGATAGCACACTGACCCATGTAAGGGTTCCAGCAGACTAGCATATAAATTGGATGACACACTGACCCATGTAAGGGCTCATGCAGACTAGCATATAAATCGGATAGCACTTTGACCCATGTTATTCAATAGGGCTGTTCAGATGAACGATTTTCTTCTCGGTCTAATTGCCAGTGAGAAAAAAAAATTAATAGCAGTTTGCACTACTTTCATTCATGTCTCGGATGAGACTCACACATTTAGGGGGCAGCACGGTGGCGCAATAGTTAGCACTGCAGCCTTGCAGCGCTGTGGTCCTGGGTCCTAATCTCACCTTGGACAACATTTGTATGTTCTTCCCGTGTTTGCGTGGGTTTCCTCCTGGCACTCCGGTTTCCTCCCACATTCCAAAGACATAGTGATAGGGAATTTAGATTGTGAGCCCCATCGGGGACAGTGATGATAATGTGTGCAAACTGTAAAGCGCTGCGGAATATGTTAGCGCTATATAAAAATAAAGATTATTATTATCATTATTATAAGTCTATGGATTTATGAAAAAAAAAATCGAATCCCACACAGACCATCTGAATGGCACCCGATTTTCACAGATAGATCTCTATTATGAACTTAGAAATTTTTTCGAACATGTACATATTTTTATGTAGTTGTATGAAAACAGATCACACACAAAAAGCACATAAATGTCACAAGAACTTAAAAAAGAGACACACCGCTTGCACATGTGTAAGGAGAACCAGGCTGCGGGTACCTGTCCTATGCTGGGTCCGGAACTGTCGGGGCTGTCTACTTTGTTGTCCGGGGGAAAAAGTGAAGGTCCAGACAGACCTTTGCACTTGGAAATATGGGGTGTGGCTAAGTGGCAAGAGCCACAGCGTGCGTGGAAGAAGTCAGTCTTGGCGGGAACAGGCAGCGTGCAGGACAGAGAGAGAAGCGCTTCAGCCGTTGAGCACTGAGGCTGCGCTGGCCCGCGTTCGTGTACCCTCACTGCAGAAGGAGAAGTGCAGCGCGCCTGGTAACTGACAGAGAGCGAGGTGCTGTACGCTTCATGACCATGAGTATAGCCCCCGTGCCGCAAAGAGAGAACCGGCTATTGGACAGACGTTTGCGGCCCACCTTAAAATCAGACGCCTTCCCACCTACAGAGGGCCTTGATCGTGCTGTCGCCTTGATTGCTGTGGCCGTATATGTTCATGAATTAAGAGATCAGCGGAAGGTACCGGAGACCGACCACTGCCGCCAGAAGACGGATCTCTATTACCATCTGAATCTCCTTGGACCACCACCACGCCAGCTGTTGACGGCGCTACCCACCCCCAAGTGGTAACTGCATTACAATGAACTTCTGACACGATAAGTGCACCAAAGAACTTCTGCCACTTTGTTTATTTACCCTGCATATTTTTCACAATTGAACTGCCATTCCCCTGTTTAATCCTTCACCTCCCTGCGAGGGGGCTAACCCCTTGTTAAAATTAAAACTGTGAAATCTGTTAACCCTTGCTCTGCCTTCTGTCTGTCACTGCATCCCGCAACCTGCTTATACATGGATGAAAATCTCATTAAAAAATTTGAAATAAAATAGTCTGAGTTTTCTGGATGAAATTCGGATGACTTTTCATGCGCTTGTCTGCAGCCGGCCTAAGTTTTACAATTTTCTATCAGCAGAATGAGAGTTTTATTTTTGCAATTTGGAAATTTATTTTTGAAAGCAGAACACCATTATTATACTTAAGCAGAACTTGTTTAACCCCTTCATGACCCAGCCTATTTTGACCTTAATGACCTGGCCGTTTTTTGCAATTTTGACCAGTGTCCCTTTATGAGGTAATAACTCGGGAACGCTTCAACGGATCCTAGCGGTTCTGAGATAGTTTTTTCGTGACATATTGGGCTTCATGTTAGTGGTAAATTTAGGTCAATAAATTCTGCGTTTATTTGTGATAAAAACGGAAATTTGGCAAAAATTTTGAAAATTTCGCAATTTTCACATTTTGAATTTTTATTCTGTTAAACCAGAGAGTTATGTGACACAAAATAGTTAATAAATAACATTTCCCACAAGTCTACTTTACATCAGCACAATTTTGGAAGCAAATTTTTTTTTGCTAGGAAGTTATAAGGGTTAAAATTTGACCAGCGATTTCTCATTTTTACAACGAAATTTACAAAACCATTTTTTTTAGGGACCACCTCACATTTGAAGTCAGTTTGTGGGGTCTATATGGGTGAAAATACCCAAAAGTGACACCATTCTAAAAACTGCACCCCTCAAGGTGCTCAAAACCACATTCAAGAAGTTTATTAACCCTTCAGGTGCTTCACAGCAGCAGAAGCAACATGGAAGGAAAAAATGAACATTTAACTTTTTAGTCACAAAAATGATCTTATAGCAACAATTTTTTTTATTTTCCCAATGGTATAAGGAGAAACTGAACCACAAAAGTTGTTGTCCAATTTGTCCTGAGTACGCTGATACCTCATATGTGGGGGTAAACCACTGTTTGGGCGCACGGCAGGGCTTGGAGGGGAAGGAGCGCTATTTGACTTTTTGAATGAAAAATTGGCTCCACTCTTTAGCGGACACCATGTCACGTTTGGAGAGCCCCCGTGTGCCTAAAAATTGGAGCTCCCACACAAGTGACCCCATTTTGGAAACTAGACGCCCCAAGGAACTTATCTAGATGCATAGTGAGCACTTTAAACCACCAGGTGCTTCAAAAATTGATCCGTAAAAATGAAAAAGTACTTTTTTTTAACAAAAAAATTATTTTAGCCTCAATTTTTTCATTTTCACATGGGCAACAGGATAAAATGGATCCTAAAATTTGTTTGGCAATTTCTCCTGAGTACACCGATACCTCACATGTGGGGGTAAACCACTGTTTGGGCATATGGTAAGGCTCGGAAGGGAAGGAGCGCCATTTGACTTTTTGAATGAAAAATTATCTCCATCGTTAGCGGACACCATGTCGCGTTTGGAGAGCCCCTGTGTGCCTAAACATTAGAGCTCCCCCACAACTGACCCCATTTTGGAAACTGGACCCCCAAAGGAACTTATCTAGATGCCTAGTGAGCACTTTAAACGCTCAGGTGCTTCACAAATTGATCCGTAAAAATGAAAAAGTACTTTTTTTTCACAAAAAATTTCTTTCGCCTCAATTTTTTCATTTTCACATGGGCAATAGGATAAAATAGATCCTAAAATTTGTTGGGCAATTTCTCCCGAGTACGCCGATACCTCATATGTGGGGGTAAACCACTGTTTGGGCACACGGCAGGGCTCGGAAGGGAAGGCGCGCCATTTGACTTTTTGAATGGAAAATTAGCTCCAATTGTTAGCGGACACCATGTCGCGTTTGGAGAGCCCCTGTGTGCCTAAACATTGGAGCTCCCCCACAATTTACCCCATTTTGGAAACTAGACCCCCCATGGAACTTATATAGATGCATTTTGAGCACTTTAAACCCCCAGGTGCTTCACAGAAGTTTATAACGCAGAGCCATGAAAATAAAAAATAATTTTTCTTTCCTCAAAAATGATTTTTAGCCTAGAATTTCCTATTTTGCAAAGAGTAATAGGAGAAATTGGACCCCAAATGTTGTTGTCCAGTTTGTCCTGAGTACGCTGATACCCCATTGTTGTGAATTCTGTGGCAGAGTTCACTCCTGTGGTCACAAGTGGTACTTCGGCTGATTCTCTCTGGGATCTTCCGTTTGTGGAGGAAAGTGGTACTGCAGCTTCTGAGTTTCCTCCCTCAGGTGATCTGGTGAGCTCGTTAGCTTCTTTTCTACTTAACTCCACCTGATGCTTTGATCTATGCTTCCTGTCAATGTTTCAGTGTGGGACTTGTTTTTCCCCTGGATCATTCCTGTGGCCTGCTGCTCTGCAAAGCTAAGTTTTGCATATGTTATTTTGTTGCTATTTTTCTGTCCAGCTTGCTTTATTGGTTTTTCTCGCCTGCTGGAAGCTCTGAGACGCAGAGGGACCACCTCCGTACCGTTAGTCGGTGCGGAGGGTCTTTTTGTCCCCTCTGCGTGGTTTTTTTATAGGTTTTTGTGCTGACCGCAAAGTTATCTTCCCTATCCTCGTTCTGTTCAGCTAGTCGAGCCTCACTTTGCTAAATCTGTTTCATCTCTATGTTTGTGTTTTCATCTTACTCACAGTCATTATATGTGGGGGGCTGCCTTTTCCTTTGGGGAATTTCTCTGAGGCAAGGTAGGCTTATTTTTCTATCTTCAGGATTAGCTAGTTTCTCAGGCTGTGACGAGGCGCCTAGGTTCTGGTCAGGAGCGCTCCACGGCTGCCTTTAGTGTGGTTTGATAGGCTTAGGGATTGCGGTCTGCAGAGTTCCCACGTCTCAGAGCTCGTTCGATTATTTTGGGTTATTGTCAGTTCACTGTATGTGCTCTGACCTCCATGTCCATTGTGATTCTGAATTGCCTTTCATAACAGTACAGAAAGCCAGAAAGTGCTAATGATTCTCAATAGAGGGAAAAAAGAAGTTCTGAGACGATTTTTTTTTCTTTGCACTGTGTTTTGTCTTTTTTTCCCCTAGACATTTGGGTGGTTCAGGACACAGATGTAGCAATGGACATTAAAGGTCTGTCTTCATGTGTGGATCAGCTCACGGCAAGAGTTCAAAATATTCAAGATTTTGTGGTCCAGAATTCTTGCTTGAACCGAGAATTCCTATTCCAGATTTGTTTTTTGGAGATAGAACTAAATTTCTGAGTTTCAAAAATAATTGTAAACTATTTCTGGCTTTGAAACCTCGCTCTTCTGGTGACCCAATTCAACAGGTTAGGATCGTCATTTCTTTTTTGCGCGGCGACCCTCAGGACTGGGCGTTTTCTCTGGCGTCAGGAGATCCTGCATTGAGTAATATCGATGCGTTTTTCCTGGCGCTTGGGTTGCTGTACGATGAGCCTAATTCAGTGGATCAGGCAGAAAAAAATTTGCTGGCTCTTTGTCAGGCTCAGGATGAGATAGAGGTATATTGTCAGAAATTTAGAAAGTGGTCAGTGCTCACTCAATGGAATGAATCTGCGCTGGCAGCAATATTCAGAAAGGGTCTCTCTGAAGCCCTTAAGGATGTCATGGTGGGATTTCCTATGCCTGCTGGTTTGAATGAGTCTATGTCTTTGGCCATTCAGATCGGTCGACGCTTGCGTGAGCGTAAACCTGTGCACCATTTGGCGGTATTACCTGAGCTTAAACCTGAGCCTATGCAGTGTGATAGGACCTTGACCAGAGTTGAACGGCAAGAACATAGACGTCTGAATGGTCTGTGTTTCTACTGTGGTGATTCCACTCATGCGATCTCTGATTGTCCTAAGCGCACTAAGCGGTTCGCTAGGTCTGCCACCATTGGTACTGTACAGTCAAAATTTCTTCTGTCCGTTACCTTGATCTGCTCTTTGTCATCATATTCTGTCATGGCATTTGTGGATTCAGGCGCTGCCCTGAATTTGATGGACTTGGAATATGCTAAGCGTTGTGGGTTTTTCTTGGAGCCCTTGCAGTGTCCTATTCCATTGAGAGGAATTGATGCTACACCTTTGGCCAAGAATAAGCCTCAATACTGGACCCAGCTGACCATGTGCATGGCTCCTGCACATCAGGAGGTTATTCGCTTTCTGGTGTTGCATAATCTGCATGATGTGGTCGTGTTGGGGTTGCCATGGCTACAAGCCCATAATCCAGTATTAGATTGGAAATCCATGTCGGTGTCCAGCTGGGGTTGTCAGGGGGTACATGGTGATGTTCCATTTCTGTCAATTTCGTCATCCACTCCTTCTGAGGTCCCAGAGTTCTTGTCTGATTACCGGGATGTATTTGATGAGCCCAAGTCCAATACCCTACCTCCGCATAGGGATTGTGATTGTGCTATCAATTTGATTCCTGGTAGTAAATTCCCAAAAGGTCGATTGTTTAATTTGTCCGTGCCTGAGCACACCGCTATGCGCAGTTATGTGAAGGAATCCCTGGAGAAGGGGCATATTCGCCCGTCATCGTCGCCATTAGGAGCAGGGTTCTTTTTTGTAGCCAAGAAGGATGGTTCGCTGAGACCTTGTATAGATTACCGCCTTCTTAATAAGATCACGGTTAAATTTCAGTACCCCTTGCCATTGTTATCTGATCTGTTTGCTCGGATTAAGGGGGCTAGTTGGTTCACAAAGATAGATCTTCGTGGTGCGTATAATCTGGTGCGAATTAAGCAAGGTGATGAATGGAAAACTGCATTTAATACGCCCGAGGGTCATTTAGAGTATCTCGTGATGCCGTTCGGACTTGCCAATGCTCCATCAGTGTTTCAGTCCTTTATGCATGACATCTTCCGAGAGTACCTGGATAAATGCCTGATTGTGTACTTGGATGACATTTTGATCTTCTCGGATGATTGGGAGTCTCATGTGAAGCAGGTCAGAACGGTTTTTCAGGTCCTGCGTGCTAATTCTTTGTTTGTGAAGGGATCAAAGAGTCTCTTTGGTGTGCAGAAGGTTTCATTTTTGGGGTTCATCTTTTCCCCTTCTACTATTGAGATGGATCCTGTTAAGGTCCAAGTCATCCATGATTGGACTCAGCCGACATCTCTGAAAAGTCTGCAAAAGTTCCTGGGCTTTGCTAATTTTTATCGTCGCTTCATCTGCAATTTTTCTAGTATTGCTAAACCATTGACCGATTTGACCAAGAAGGGTGCTGATGTGGTCAATTGGTCTTCTGCTGCTGTGGAAGCTTTTCAAGAGTTGAAGCATCGTTTTTCTTCTGCCCCTGTGTTGTGTCAACCAGATGTTTCTCTTCCATTCCAGGTCGAGGTTGATGCTTCTGAGATTGGAGCAGGGGCTGTTTTGTCGCAGAGAGGTTCTGGTTGCTCAGTGATGAAACCAATGCGCTTTCTTTTCCAGGAAGCTTTAGCCTGCTGAGCGTAATTATGATGTGGGCAACCGAGAGTTGCTGGCCATGAAGTGGGCATTCGAGGAGTGGCGTCATTGGCTTGAAGGAGCTAAGCATCGCGTGGTGGTATTGACTGATCATAAGAACTTGACTTATCTCGAGTCTGCCAAGCGCTTGAATCCTAGACAAGCTCGTTGGTCGTTGTTTTTTGCCCGTTTTGACTTTGTGATTTCGTACCTTCCGGGCTCTAAAAATGTGAAGGCGGATGCTCTGTCTAGGAGTTTTGTACCCGACTCTCCGGGTTTATCTGAGCCGGCGGGTATCCTCAAGGAAGGAGTAATTGTGTCTGCCATCTCCCCTGATTTGCGGCGGGTGCTGCAAAAATTTCAGGCTAATAAACCTGATCGTTGCCCAGCGGAGAAACTGTTTGTCCCTGATAGGTGGACGAATAGAGTTATCTCTGAACTTCATTGTTCGGTGTTGGCTGGTCATCCTGGAATCTTTGGTACCAGAGAGTTAGTGGCTAGATTCTTTTGGTGGCCCTCTCTGTCGCGGGATGTGCGTGCTTTTGTGCAGTCCTGTAGGATTTGTGCTCGGGCTAAGCCCTGCTGTTCTCGTGCCAGTGGGTTGCTTTTGCCCTTGCCGGTCCCGAAGAGGCCTTGGACACATATCTCTATGGATTTTATTTCTGACCTTCCCGTTTCTCAAAAGATGTCAGTCATTTGGGTGGTCTGTGATCGCATTTCTAAGATGGTCCATCTGGTACCCTTGTCTAAATTGCCTTCCTCCTCTGATTTGGTGCCTTTGTTCTTCCAGCATGTGGTTCGTTTGCATGGCATTCCAGAGAATATTGTTTCTGACAGAGGTTCCCAGTTTGTTTCGAGGTTTTGGCGAGCCTTTTGTGGTAGGATGGGCATTGACTTGTCTTTTTCCTCGGCTTTCCATCCTCAGACTAATGGCCAGACCGAGCGAACCAATCAGACCTTGGAAACATATCTGAGGTGCTTTGTTTCTGCTGATCAGGATGATTGGGTGTCCTTTTTGCCTTTGGCTGAGTTCACCCTTAATAATCGGGCCAGCTCGGCTACCTTGGTTTCACCGTTTTTCTGCAATTCTGGGTTCCATCCTCGTTTCTCTTCTGGACAGGTTGAGTCTTCGGAGTGTCCTGGTGTGGATACTGTGGTGGACAGGTTGCAGCAGATTTGGACTCAGGTAGTGGACAATTTGACCTTGTCCCAGGAGAAGGCTCAACTTTTCGCTAATCGCAGACGCCGTGTGGGTCCCCGACTTCGTGTTGGGGATCTGGTTTGGTTATCTTCTCGTCATATTCCTATGAAGGTTTCCTCTCCTAAGTTTAAACCTCGTTTTATTGGTCCGTATAGGATTTCTGAGGTTCTTAATCCTGTGTCTTTTCTGACCCTTCCAGATTCTTTTTCCATACATAACGTATTCCATAGGTCATTGTTGCGGAGATACGTGGCACCTATGGTTCCATCTGTTGAGCCTCCTGCCCCGGTTTTGGTGGAGGGGGAATTGGAGTATATTGTGGAGAAGATTTTGGATTCTCGTGTTTCAAGATGGAGACTCCAGTATCTGGTTAAATGGAAAGGTTATGCTCAGGAGGATAATTCCTGGGTTTTTGCCTCTGATGTCCATGCTCCCGATCTTGTTCGTGTCTTTCATGTGGCTCATCCTGGTCGGCCTGGGGGTGAGGGTTCGGTGACCCCTCCTCAAGGGGGGGGGGTACTGTTGTGAATTCTGTGGCAGAGTTCACTCCTGTGGTCACAAGTCGTACTTCGGCTGATTCTCTCTGGGATCTTCCGTTTGTGGAGGAAAGTGGTACTGCAGCTTCTGAGTTTCCTCCCTCAGGTGATCTGGTGAGCTCGTTAGCTTCTTCTCTACTTAACTCCACCTGATGCTTTGATCTATGCTTCCTGTCAATGTTTCAGTGTGGGACTTGTTTTTTCCCTGGATCATTCCTGTGGCCTGCTGCTCTGCAAAGCTAAGTTTTGCTTATGTTATTTTGTTGCTATTTTTCTGTCCAGCTTGCTTTATTGGTTTTCCTCGCCTGCTGGAAGCTCTGAGACGCAGAGGGACCACCTCCGTACCGTTAGTTGGTGCAGAGGATCTTTTCCTTTGGGGGGCTGCCTTTTCCTTTGGGGAATTTCTCTGAGGCAAGGTAGGCTTATTTTTCTATCTTCAGGATTAGCTAGTTTCTCAGGCTGTGACGAGGCGCCTAGGTTCTGGTCAGGAGCGCTCCACGGCTGCCTTTAGTGTGGTTTGATAGGCTTAGGGATTGCGGTCTGCAGAGTTCCCACGTCTCAGAGCTCGTTCGATTATTTTGGGTTATTGTCAGTTCACTGTATGTGCTCTGACCTCCATGTCCATTGTGATTCTGAATTGCCTTTCATAACACCCCATATGTGGGGGTAAACCACTGTTTGGGCGCAAGGCAGGGCTCGGAAGGGAAGGTACGCTATTTGGCTTTTTAAATGGAAAATTATCTCCAATCATTAGCGGACACCATGTCACGTTTGGAGAGCCCCTGTGTGCCTAAACATTGGAGATCCCCCACAAATGACCCCATTTTGGAAACTATACCCCCAAAGGAACTAATCTAGATGTGTGGTGAGCACTTTGAACCCCCAACTGCTTCACAGCAGTTTATAACGCAGAGCAGTGAAAATAAAAAAAAAATTTCTGTTCTTAAAAATGATATTTTAGCCTGCAATTTTTTATTTTCCCAAGGGTAACAGGAGAAATTTGACCCCAAAAGTTGTTGTCCAGTTTCTCCTGAGTATGCTGATACCCCATATGTGGGGGTAAACCACTGTTTGGGCACATGCCAGGGCTCGGAAGTGAAGTAGTGACGTTTTGAAATGCAGACTTTGATGGAATGGTCTGCGGGCGTCACGTTGCGTTTGCAGAGCCCCTGATGTGGCTAAACAGTAGAAACCCCCCACAAGTGACCCCATTTTGGAAGCTAGACCCCGAAAGGAACTTATCTAGATGTGTGGTGAGCACTTTGAACCCCCAAGTGCTTCACAGAAGTTTATAACGCAGAGCCGTAAAAATAATAAATACATTTTCTTTCCTCAAAAATATTTTTTTAGCCCAGAATTTTTTATTTTCCCAAGGGTTACAGGAGAAATTGGACCCCAAAAGTTGTTGCCCAGTTTCTCCTGAGTACGCTGATACCCCATGTGTGGGGGTAAACCACTGTTTGGGCACACGTCGGGGCTCAGAAGGGAAGTAGTGACTTTTGAAATGCAGACTTTGATGGAATGCTCTGCGGGCGTCACGTTGCGTTTGCAGAGCCCCTGGTGTGCCTAAACAGTAGAAACCCCCCACAAGTGACGCCATTTTGGAAACTAGACCCCCACGTTGCGGATTCGTGTGAGATTTTTCTGCACCATTTTTGAAAAATCCGCGGGTAAAAGGCACTGCGTTTTACCTGCGGATTTACTGCGGATTTCCAGTGTTTTTTGTGCGGATTTCACCTGCGGATTCCTATTGAGGAACAGGTGTAAAACGCTGCGGAATCCGCACAAAGAATTAATATGCTGCGGAAAATACAACGCAGCACTTCCGCTCGGTATTTTCCGCACCACGGGCACAGCAGATTTGGTTTTCCATAGGTTTACATGGTACTGTAAACGTGATGGAACACTGCTGCGAATCCGCAGCGGCCAATCCGCTGTGGATACGCAACCAAATACGCACCGTGTGCACATAGCCTTATTCTAAAGGTATGTGCACACACTGCGGAAAACGCTGCGGATCCGCAGCAGTTTCCCATGAGTTTACAGTTCAATGTAAACCTATGGGAAACAAAAATCGCTGTACACATGCTGCAGAAAAACTGCACGGAAACGCAGCAGTTTACATTCTGCAGCATGTCACTTCTTTCTGTGGATTCCGCAGCGGTTTTACAACTGCTCCAATAGAAAACCGCAGTTGTAAAACCGCAGTGAAATGCGCAGAAAAACCGCGGTAAATCCACAGCGGTTTAGCACTGCGGATTTATCAAATCCGCTGCGGAAAAATCCGCAGAGGACCAGAATACATCTGCACATATCGAAACCCTAACCCTAACCCTAACCCTAACACCCTAGTTCTAACCCCAACCTTAGTGGAAAAAAAAAATTATTTATTTTATTATTGTCCTTATCTATGGGGGTGACAAAGGGGGGGTCATTTACTATTTTTTTTATTTTGATCACTGTGATAGGTTATATCTCAGTGACCAAAATGCACTTTGGAACGAATCTGCCGGCCGGCAGATTCGGCGGGCGCACTGCGCATGCGCCCACCATTTTGGAAGATGGCGGCGCCCATGGAGAAGACGGACGGACCCCAGGAGGATCGGTAAGTATGATGGGGTGGGGGGGAGCACGGGGGGGTGGATCGGAGCATGGGGGGGGATCGGAGCACGGGGGGTGGATCGGAGCACGGGGGGGTGGATCGGAGTGCAGGGGGGTTGGATCGGAGCTTAGAGGGTGGGATTGGAGCACGGGGGGAGCGAACAAGAGCACGGGGGGAGTGGAGCACAGGACGGAGGGGAGCAGGGCAGTGTGCAGGACTGATTGGTGGCTTGGGGGGGCGATCGGTGGGGTGGGGGGGGCACATCAGTGTTTCCAGCCTTGGCCGATGATATTGCAGCATCGGCCATGGCTGGATTGTAATATTTCACCAGTTATAATAGGTGAAATATTACAAATCACTCTGATTGGCAGTTTCACTTTCAACAGCCAATCAGAGCGATCGTAGCCACGGGGGGGTGAAGCCCCCCCCCCCCCCCCGGGCTGTCCTACCACTCCCCCTGTCCCTGCAGATCGGGTGAAATTGGAGTTAACCCTTTCAACCGATCTGCAGGGACGCGATCTTTCCATGACGCCACATAGACGTCATGGGTCAGATTGGCACCGACTTTCATGACGCCTACGTGGCGTCAAAGGTCGGGAAGGGGTTAATAAAGTGGCTTTGACCACTTGATTTTTATTTAATATTGTATAAAGGGAATTGTTCAATACAAATTTTGTAGTGAATTTGGCTTTATTACATTTATTTACAGCTACTGCTTGACTTTTTGTTTAACAGATGTCGTATATTCGTTTTATGAATATATACTCTGCACAGTGAGGTATATAGAATGTGACACAGTATAGGCAATAAATCCCTCAATTGACCTTCTCCTGCTCCCCATTGACCTTTGTCACTTTTGTACGATCTACATTTTAAAAAAAAAAATTCTTGCACATTATTTCCCATGTATTTTCCTGAAACATGAAAATGCATTCATACAAAATAATATACCACTTTCATTTTCACTACCCTGAGGGTATTTTAACAATTGCAAGAGTTCATCAAAGAAGCAATTAAATGTGCCAGAATCTGCCTTGGGGAATATGCCCCTCTCAAAATTACCAATAAGCATATGCATAGAGCACACCAAAAAAACCATGCTCTTTGATCCCAAGTAACTCAAGAACACGGGTGCCCCACTGCTGATGGCAAGCTTCCTGGCCAGATCCCTGAGAATTAGAATTAAAGTGTAAATCCCAAATGTTCACCCCACATCTACATGTCAACTCTATGTATTAACTAAAAAATGTATAATTAATTATTTATATAAATAACCTCTTCCCTGATTAGTCACTTTTGAGTATATTTAACATTTCAACAATCTTCGCAGAGATCAAATGTATAAAATAATTACAATGGAGCAGGTCTTACAGCAGATGTTTTCCATGTGTAATTTTCCACTTATTGTGATTTACAACTAATTATATAATGTATTCAGTATTAATACAGAATGACTACTTTATTCAGAATAGGCCATGTCTTTTAAATATATGCTGCTGTCAGTGTTTTCATGAGATACCCTCATATACGTGTGTTCAAACATGATTCTCCACAGTATCCAGGGTTTGTACCCACCACTAAAAATTGATGGTTTTACATAAAAAATGGGCCCTAAGCAACAAATTATATAGGGATCCCTCACTTCCCATATACAGTATATATGATACCCAAGTGTTATACCTAAATATTCTCATACAATGCCAAGTAATACACATTAAATAATACTTCCATACTGTAGATGTACTTTAGTTTCTTCTTACAAGACTAAATAGTCTATATCAGGATTTGACATATCATTGGTGCAACCTGTGCGGCTGCACAGGGGCCCAAGAGGTAAAGGGGCCCATTTCTACTTCCAAAGCAGGTGAAATTGTGCATTTTTATGAGCTCTTGAGCTGCAAAGGTCCCATATGTTGTTCTTGCACAGGGGCCCTTTCTGTCTGTGTCCGCCAGTGGTCTATATGCACTTTCATTTAAACAATGTGTTACCTCCATCCCCCCATAAGTGACACATACAAGCCTACATTGCAACTTAGATGTCATCAGGATCATGCATGTTAAATAAAAGGTATGGGCATAATGTCGATGCTATACTGATTTATGTAGAAAGTCTGGGTACAATAAGCTCTTCATAAACAACAACTAGGTTGTGGATTTCTACAGTGAAGGTAACTATTAAATCAGTCTAGCAGTGACCTTTAGTTTAGCATGTCTCATCCTAATGACAGGTTCTCTTTAAACAATAGGTGAATTTCTGATGTTAAACTCCCTTTAATTCTACTATGTCCACTTTTCTTAGTTAAATGCTCATATCTACATTTTACATGCTGTAATAAAGTTTAATCATGAATAACCATAACTTTTTTATGCAGTGTCATCCACTGCTGGTTATTATGTACTTCAATGACAGCAGTGTTACACAGCATGATGTTCTTCCCAGAAGTACAAAATGTTCTAAAATGTATTGTTCTCCAGATTCTAGTCAATCTGAAAATAACAGTTTATTCACAGATATGTCACTTAAAATAATAGAATCACTGAAAAAGATGTCATCTTACATGCGCTTATTAATGACGGTTCAATTAAACAATACTATTACATACTGTATCTTTAATAAGTCATCCAATCTTATAGAAATGTTGCTGATTATATATTGGGGAATTATTATATATGTAATTCCTCAATAGTTATATAATAAACTGTGAGCCCTCGTGGGCCGGGTCCTCTCTCCTTCTGTACTTGTGTGTGCCTTGTATTGCTCATGTTTATTGTGCTTGTCTATATTTGGAATAAATGGCGCTATATAAGTATATAGTAATAATAATAATAACAATAATAAACTAAACCGAAGAGATTATATTGTTTATATATTAGCTCCATCTCAGGGCTAATCTGTTATTTTACATTTTAGGATATAGTCATATTCCTTATCCTTACCTACTGAACAATTTATACATTTTGTTGCTAAATAACAGCAATATCTGTTGAATTTCAGAATAATAATAAAATGTAGCCTTAGAATCCAGTGCTGCTGGTAGAGTGTTGAAAAGCTATTATTTTTTTTTACTTGCCTTTGAAGTTCTTCCACTTTACTCCCCCTGCTGGTCATAACCACGCTTCCTGATTTGGTTCAGTTCATACATCAAATAAACACATATTGAACTTGTAAGTTACAAGATTAATACGTGTTTTACTCAGTGCTGCTAGCTCTAACTACATGAATTGAGTACTGGTAAAAAGGTGAACCTGCACTTGATTATCATGTCGCATTTTGTAAATTCAGATGATCTAGAGAGATGTACTGTATGTACTGTAGATGTTGACATAAAGAAATGCATAAAGTCCTCAGAAATAGTATAGGTCTCTACATATTAAACAGAATATAGCTAGGTCCAGAAATATATGGAAAGTAACCTAATCTTCGTGATTAGTGTAGCCTTTCAGGTTTAATTAAAGTGGTTGAGCAAAAATGTCTTGTGAAACCTTATTGTGGTACCGTGTTAGCCAGAAAAATCGATGTGAATACTTTTCTGCCCAATGATGACAAAAGTATTGTGCTCTGTGCTCTGAAAGCTTGCAAACATTATTTTCTGGTTAGCCAATAAAGGTATCACTCTGAGAATACTTTTGCCATCATTGGGCAGAATAGTATTCACAACCATTTTTCTACAAAGCCTCCTCATTTTATAGGCTCAAACCTAATTGGACAAATTAACTTTACTATAAATAAAATGTTCATTTTCAATATATAGAGAATCCATGCAGTAATGACTGCCTGAAGTCTGGAAGACATGGACATCACCAAACGCTGGATTTCCTCCTTTGTGATGCTCTGTCAGGCCTTTGCTGCTGCCCTCAGATCAGGGGTGGGCTGGGCCGGGTGGCAGGAATGCATATGCCCCCCGGGCCGGTGCCTAAGCAGCTGCTGAGGGCCGCTGGAGAACCTGCAGTGCACTGTGTGATGAGCAGGAACAGGGGGGCGGGACACGCAGCGTGCACCTGTGGCCGGAGCCATGGCCGGCTTCAGTAATGTGCAGGCTGCGGTGAGAGGGGGCAGCTCCTGGCACACAAGAAGAGGAGGGGGGTGCAATACTTAGGCTAGGTTCACACTGCGTTAGCAGCAGCCCATTCAGCACATACGCTAACGGGCTGCTGCTAGCGCAAGTGCCGGCGTTTCATCGTGATAGCGCAGATAGAGCATCTGCTAGCTCTATCTGCGCTAGTGATGACGGACCCGGAAACGCTGCAGCCCGTGTCTCAGGGTCCGTCACTCAATGACGGCACATCGCTAGCGCATGCCCATTGTGGGCGTGCGCTAGCGATGCGTCCAACATTGCTTTCAATGGCGGCATTAACGGACTACGTTACACCGCGTTATGCCGGTGTAACGTAGTCCGTTTAACGGACACCATGAATGCAGTGTGAACCTAGCCTTACATAGTGATCGCACCCAGCCTCCTCCGCTTCTGTGTGCAGATCTGTCTCCGATGTCTGCTCCGCCAGGCCTGGAGGGGGAGGAGCTACAGTGTGCAGAGCAGCAGCACAGGGCGGCAGGACAAGATGAGAGGTAGGCAGCTCTGTGTGCCCACTGCCCAGCACATTCCAGCTAAACTCTCCAGCTGCCCATCTCAAGGTTTGCTGTGCTAAGTAGCAGGGGGAGGGGGGCATTTGACAAATTAAATATGGCAGGTCAGAGTATGTGTGGTTTCCTATGTGTGTTTTCCTGGGTGTGTGTGTGTGTGTGTGCAGGGGTGTAACTACCACAGATGCAGCAGTCGCCGCTGCGACTGGGCCTGGCAGGTCAGGGGCCCGGCACGTCAGAGGCAGCCGACTCCCCCCGCCGCTGCTGCCACATTGAACTATACTGGCGTCTATGACGCCGGTACAGTTCAAAACAATGATGGAGGAGAGCGCGTCAGCTGACGCTCCCTCTCCCATCTTTCACCTCTGCCTCTGACACTGCAGGTGCGCGATGATGTCACTTCATCGCGCACCCGCTGAGTGTGGGGCCCTAGCAGTGCAGCATCTGCACAGGTGATGGCGGTCACCATACTGGCAGAGCCTGTGGTGGCTGCTGGGACTGGGAACAGGCAGCTCCGGGGCTGGTGGGTGGCGCTGGACCAAGCCGCCCAGGAGGTGTATGCTGCCACAGCTCAGCCATGTGGAGGAACCGGGGATGAACATGGAGGTGTATGGGACTGGCCCCCAGCATCTTCGGCCCCCTGTGACACCAGCCCCATTTCCTCCCTGCTCTCCTGTGCCCCATGTCCTTGGTCCCCAGATTCAGTTCATTGTGTTCCTCCAGGTCCCCGAACATGCCTTGTCCCTCCTCCCCTGGTCCCCCAATGCTCCCCATCTCCCATGCCCTGAGTCCTCCTGCACCCCATGCATTCCCTGCCCCTTGTCCCCGTGTGACCCGTCTGCCCTGCTCTCAAGTCTCCCCTGTCCCCTTACTCACCGTGTGTTCCCCATCTACCCTGTCCTCATAATCCCTGTGCCCCCTTCTTCCCTGCTCCTACTGTATGTGTCTCCCGTCTTCCCCTGTCCCCTTGCAGCCCCGTCTCCCTGTGCATCTCTATCTACTCTGCCCTCGGTGTCCCCTTGTGCCCTTCTCCCCTTCCTCCTACTCCCCATGAGTCACCTTGTGCCTGTTGCCCTTGTCCCCTTGTGCTTTTGTCCCTTGTCTCCGTGTGTCCCCTTGTGTCATTCTCCCTTGCCCACTAGTCCCTGTGCGTCCCCTTGTGTCAGTCTCCCTTGCCCACTAGTCCCCTTGCGCCCTTCTCCCCTGCCTCCTAGTCCCCATGTGTCCCCTTGTGCCTGTCTTCCTTGCTCCCTGGCCCCTGTCACCCTTTTGCCTGTCTCCCCTAGCCCCCTTGTGTCCTTCTCCCCTGCCCCCTAGTCACTGCTTGCCTGTGTCTTTCTCACTGCCCCTGTATGGAGGAGCTGCATTATACTATGAGCAGGGCTGCATTATATTCTATGGGGGTTACATTATATTGTATGGCGGGGCTGCATTACACTTTTGTGGGGTGGCTGCATGATATTCTGTGGAGTGGCTGCATTATACTCTGTAGAGTGGCTGCATTAAACTATATGTGGGCTGCATTATACTGTATCGAGGACTATGGGGAATACATTATACTATATGAAGAACTATGGGGTGCATTATACTATGGGAAGTGAATTGTACGACATGGATGACTATGGCGGTGCATTATAGTATATGGAGCACTATGAGGAGTGTATTATACTATATGGAGGACTGAGCAGTGTATTTTAATATATGGAGGACTGTGAGGAGTGTATTATACTATATGGAGGACTATGAGGAGTGTATTATACTATATGGAGGACTGAGGAGTGTATTATACTGTATGGAGAACTATGAGGGGTGCATTATACTATATGGAGCACTATGAGAAGTGTATTATACTATATAGAGCACTATGAGGAGTGTATTATACTATATAGAGCACTATGAGGAGTGTATTACACTATATGGAGGACTGAGGAGTGTATAATACTAAATGGAGGACTATGGGGAGTATGTTATACTATGTGGATGACGATGAACTGTGCAGTATATTATAAGGAGGACTATGGGGGTGTGCATTATACTTCTTATATGGATCCCCATGACTTCTATGTAAGCCCCTGATGAGTATAATAGTTTATTTTCTTTTATACATTACATAACGGCAGTACGGGGACAAATATATACCAGGATGGGGCACGGCATAGTTACGCCACTGAGGTCACACTATACAACTTTGCAATAAAATGAGGAAAAAATGCACTAAGGGATCCAAACCATAAAACAATCAATTTATTAAAGACATAAATACAAAATCTCATAAATCATAACAACATGCGGAATACCAAGATGGAAAATTCTACAGAACGGAACCACAGGTAAAATTCAATAAAATCACAAGGCAAATTCATGTAATCAATATTGCCAGCACCATACCACAAACATAACTAACATATATAGCCACATTTATATTGGTCAGACAAGGTGTATAAATATACTGGTAAATAACATCCAATGACCAAAATTGTGAGGGTCAGGAAGGGAAACTAAGCCATATAATCCAACATAATTACCTTAGACCTGCGGTGCCACTGCCCCTACGTGCGTTTTGGCTTGTGTGCCTTCTTCCGGGGGAGTCACTGAGGTCACACTTTACAACTTTGCAATAAAGCTGTAGTGTGCGAAATGAATAGGGAAAATGTGAATTTGGGTAGAAAATATTTTTGCATGGTGGGGGGCCCATATGAAAGTTCGCATCGGTGCCCATAATTTTGTAGTTATGTCACTGTGTGTGTGTTTTCCTGGGTGTGTGTGTGTTTTCCTGGGTGTATGTGTGGTTTTCTCATGTGTGTATGTGTGTTTTCTCAAGTGTGTGAGCGTGCATGTGTGCGTGTGTTTTTTCTCTCTTTGAGCATGCATGTGTGTGAGCGTGTGGACAGCCCATAATTTCACTTTCAAATATCAAATTTGTAATGTGTATATATATATTTATATATATATATATACACATCAGTCCTAGAGTACCCTGTATGGCAGATAGTCATCGGCCCCGTCATATCCAGCATAGCAAATAGTGATCGGCCCAGCGTATCCCGCGTGGTGAATAGTGGTCGGCCCCTCCTGAACCAGTGTGGTGTATAGTTGTCAGCCCCGGCGTATCCCTTGTGACATAAATGGCATAATTAAAGTGCCCCTGTCAGCAGGATTGTGCACAGTAACCTACAGACAGTGTCAGGTCGGCGCCGTTATACTGATTACAATGATACCTAATGATGAAATCTGTCTTGTGGTTGTTGTATGATCTTTATTTTCAGTTTTGTGTTAATAACATGCTCCTACTCTGGGGCGGCCTGTGGGAGGTCTTCTTGTGGTGCTCTGATTAGGTATTCATAATGCAGACTGCTGATAGATCACTGCTCCCTCACTGACCTGCCCCCTAGTTTACATAATGAATATTTTATATACGGTAAATAAAAATCCACTGATCGGGGCGTATGATGTGTTATAGTATGTGTGCTGGTGGGATTTGTGTGGCAAGGCTGCTTTTTTGTCTCATTTCAGCCTTGGACAGAGCGAGCGACCGACCGACCGCAGAGCAGAATCCTGCACTGTACTGAGAACTGTGACTCGCGCAGCAGAACACCACTGATAAGACTATCTGTCTCCTGACCTCTCCGTGTGTGTGTGTATACACACAGACACACACACACACACACGCACACACACTTTATGACCTTGCGTGTACTTATGGATATGTGTGTGTGGTACTGTTTAGACACTGTAGGTTTTGCTGAGGCACATTATGATGGTATTAGTAAAGCATTGTTCATTGGTTAGTGAGGCAATGTCCTGTTCTGTTGAGAAACTGTGTGGTGGACAAGGTGTTATGGAGGTACTCTATGGTACCCACCTCTTCCGACAAGCCTACAACCTGCAGTAACCACCGATCGACCAAACTGCTGCATGACCAGCTCTATCCTCACCTTCTGTATCTTCACCCATCCCTTGTAGATTGTGAGCCTTCGCAGGCAGGTTCCTCTCTCCTCCTGTACCAGTTATGACTTGTATTGTTTAAGATTATTGTACCTGTTTTTATTATGTATACCCCTCCTCACATGTAAAGCGCCATGGAATAAATAGCGCTATAACAATAAATAATAATAAATAATAATAATATGGTCATGTTATGGAGGTAATGTATGGTGCTGTAATCGAGGTATTGTATGGTGATGTTATGGAGGGACCGTATGGTCATGTTATGGAGGTACTGTATTGTGGTGTTATGGAGGTAGTGTATGCTATCGCCCTACACGTGCCCTCCATTCTACAAATGACCTAAGACTAACATCCTCCGTAATCCGAACCTCACACCTCCGTCTCCAAGACTTCTCTCGTGCTGCGCCAGCTCTCTGGAATGCACTAACCCAGACGATCAGACTGATACCTAGTCGCGAACTATTCAAGCACGCTTTAAAAACCCATCTCTTCAAACAAGCCTACCACATCAACTGCTCAGTAAACTAACTTTGTCCTGTTCCCTCCTTCCAAATATTATCTGCATGTGAATCTGCACCCTACTATTCATCTGTCTCCACACCCTCCATGCACACGATAACTGCACTTGATACTTGACTATTGCACTTAAACACACGGGCTGATGACCGGATCATGCAGCTTTATATGAAAATCCCTATTTATTATAATTGCCAGACCTGAAATAACAAGCACTTTTCACCTATTGTGTCCCCCATTTCCTTGTAGATTGTAAGCTTGCGAGCAGGGCCGGTTTTAGACAAAGTGGGGCCCTAGGCAAAAATTTAAAGTGGGGCCCCAAATGCTAACATTGCAAAATCGCACAAACATTTAAGTTACAGTACATGAGCAGGATTCGGATTCAGTTGGTGGAGGGGCCTGGAGCCAGTGCTCACACTGTGGCCCCCATATTTAGGTTCCTTATATCGGCCAACAGGTCTGCCACTATTAGCTGTATGCAGGGGTGTTGCTAGGGTCAGAAAAGATTGGGGGCCCAAGCCCCAAGACAAAGAGTTACCCCCAACCCCCTCTTAATTTTTTTTTTAACACCACAGATAATACAGTGATAACTCTCTGAGTACAGATAATTTAGTATATATCACATGCAGTCCTATGTAACACCACAGATAGTCTTACTCTGAAACACTATGTCTATGTTCACATGCAGCATTTTTTTCAGTAGCCAAAACCTTTTCTATTAGCAGTAAAAACGTTGCGTTCAAAACAACTGTTTTTCAGCTTGTTCTCTGGTGTTCTTCACACTTTTTTCAGCTTTTTTTTGGAGTGAGGATGTTTGCTTTGTCTACAGTATGTTTAAGACCACATTCATATGATCAGTATTTGGTCAGTATTGAGTCAGTATTTCACATCAGCATATGTAAGCCAAAACCAGGAGGGTGATAAATACAGAAGTGGTGACATGTTTCTCAGGGTATGTGCACACGCTGCGGATTTTGCTGTGGATCTGCAGCAGTTTTCCATGCGTTGTACAGTATCATGTAAACATATGGAAAACAAAATCCACCATACACATGTTGCGGAAAATACCACGCAGAAACGCTGCGTTGTATTTTCTGCAGCATGTCAATTCTTTGTGCGGATTCCGCAACGTTTTACACCTGCTCCATAATAGGAATCCGCAGGTGTAAAAACGCTGTTGAAAACCGTACAAAAAAAGCGGTAATTCCACCGTAAATCTGCAGGTAAAACGCAGGGTGTTTTACCTGCAGATTTTTAGGAAACTGTGGAAAAATCCGTGGCAGATTCCGCAACGTGTGCACATAGCCTCATTGTTCCACTGCTGTTTCTGCATTACAAATACTGATGTGAAATACTGAACATGTGAACGAGAACCAATAGTTTAATTAATCAAAACCACTTAAATTGCAGTGAGAAATGCCGTTGCAATATCCGCAGCTTTTTTATTCTTTCATTGTTTTCTACAGGTGAAAACACACTGAAAGAAATGACACGCTACAGATTTATAAAGCGCTACGGTTCTGAAATCCAGTCAGAAAACAAACAAGCGCCTGCAGGAGATTTCGGAAATCTCCTATGTTTTGCTGGCACTTTGAAAAGCAGCTTTTCGCCATGTTCATATCCAGAATTTTTGCAGCTTTTTCTTCTGCAAATAAGAAGTTTACAGCATTTTACAGCACAAGCAAAAACTGAGATTTTCAGAAATCTCCTGCACACCCTTTTATTTTCCCCTGACTGAATTTCACAACTGCAGCCTTTTTTAAATCTGCAGCATGTCACTTTCAGCAATTTGTTTCACCCGTAGAAAGCAATAAAAAGTTTAAAAAATGCTGCAAACGTTGCAACGTTGTTTTTCGCTGCGTTTTTTGTGAATAACACTAACTTTATTAAACATGTACTGTAGACAAAATGCATACTGTAAAAAACAAACAGCAAAAGCTCTAAGGGTGTGTGCCCACAATCAGTAAACGCTGTGGGTCGGCTGCTGTGTACTTGTGCAGCGTCCAACCCACAGCGGCCACATGTTACAGTATAGTGGAGGGGATTTCAAGAAATTCCATCTCTACTATGCGTGCACTGACACCTGCACCTCACCTGTGGAGACAGACATGGGGCGCGTCTCTCCAGACTGCAGCATGCCAATTTATATGGCGTAGACACGAGTTTCCACCAGAGAAATCTCACCCCTGCAATATATAGGACGCGGTGATTCTGCACGGTTCAATGACCACACGCGGAATCACCTGTGCACAATACATGGCAGCACTTTGGACGCAGCATGATGTCCACTGCGTACAGAGTTTGCCATTTCCAGATACTCTGCACATACCCTAAATAAAGGGTGCTTTGAAAGCAGTGTTTTTACTGCCAAGAGAGCAGGCTTTGGCTGCAAAAAAATGCACCAAAAACGCTGATTCCTATGCACACCTGTACTATATGTGTATAGTTTACCCTTATTATTTCACGAGGGAATTTATTTATTTCTATATAATAAATATCCTGATTCAGCAGACAATATTCCTGCCTTGTGTCATCCAGGCAGTAGTGACAGGAGGTCGCCCTGTCAGATTACAAGCAATGATTTAGTGACTGGTCAGAGCCTATGCTATTCCCTGCTGTATGTGACTGTGAAACCTGATCCTACAGCAATCAGCACAGAGCTCCAGGACCACATGAGTAAATCACTGCACTGAGGGGGTCTCAAGGGGGGTTTGGGAGGCACGCTCTGGGACTACAGAACAATGCACAGCATTATTCACTACTGAAAACCCTCTGGGCACTTCATACAGGGTTGCAGATGCAGGGGGCCCCTTTGTAGGTGGGGGCCCCAGGCATCTGCCTGGTCTGCCTGTGCCAAACGCCAGCCCTGCTTGCGACCTCACCCCTAATGTCACTGTTTAAATTGTCTTAACTTGTACTGAATTTATTGTCGGTACATATCCCCGCTTAATTGTAAAGTGCTGCGGAATATGTTGGCACTCTATAAATAAAAATTATTATTATTATTATGGTACTATTATGGAGGGACTGTATTGTGGTATTATGGAAGAACTGTGTTGTGGTGTTATGGAGGTAGTGTATGGTACTGTTATGGAGGGACTGTTTGGTGGTGTTATGGAGGTAGTGTATGGTACTGTTATGGAGGAACTGTATTGTGGTTTTATGGAAGGACAGTATTGTGGTGTTATGGAGGTAGTGTATGGTGCTGTTATGGAGGAACTGTATTGTGGTGTTATGGAAGGACTGTATTGTGGTGTTATGGAGGTAGTGTATGGTACTGTTATGGAGGGACTGTTTGGTGTTTTGAAGGTACTGTGTGGTGGTGTTATGAAGGCACTGTATGGTGGTGTTACGGAGGTACTCTATGGTGGAGTTATGAAGGTTTTGTATGGTGCCATTATGGAGGTACTGTATGGGCGGCGGAGAGCGGGAATGGTGAGCAGTGATCCACATACGAGCTGAATATTACATGGCCTGACAAGGGGAGAGGAGGGAAGGGAGTATTGGACAAAGTGTTTTATGTTGTGAATTCTGTGGTTGAATTCACTCCTGTGGTCACAAGTGGTACTGCAGCTTCTGAGCTTCCTCCCTCAGGTGTTCTGGTGAGCTCGTTAACTGCTTCATTACTTAACTCCGCCTGATGCTGCTATCCTTGCTCCTTGTCAATGTTTCAGTGTTGGATCTGAGCTTCTCCTGATTGTTCCTGTGACCTGCTGCTCTGTATAGCTAAGTGCTTTTTGCTTTTTTGTTGCTTTTTTTCTGTCCAGCTTGTCTTTTGTTTTGCTGGAAGCTCTGAGACGCAAAGGGTGTACCGCCGTGCCGTTAGTTCGGCACGGTGGGTTTTTTTTGCCCCCTTTGCGTGGTTTTGCTTTAGGGTTTTTTGTAGACTGCAAAGTTCGCTTTACTGTCCTCGCTCTGTCCTAGAATATCGGGCCCCACTTTGCTGAATCTATTTCATCCCTACGTTTTGTCTTTTCATCTTACTCACAGTCATTATATGTGGGGGGCTGCCTTTTCCTTTGGGGAATTTCTCTGGGGCAAGTCAGGCCTATTTTTCTATCTTCAGGCTAGCTAGTTTCTTAGGCTGTGCCGAGTTGCCTAGGTAGTTGTTAGGCGCAATCCACAGCCGCTTTTAGTTGTGTTTAGGATAGGATCAGGTTTGCAGTCTACAGAGTTTCCACGTCTCAGAGCTCGTTCTTGTATTTTTGGGTATTTGTCAGATCACTGTGTGCGCTCTGATCGCTAAGCACACTGTGTTTCTGGATTGCCTTCATAACACCTGTCATTAGCAAAGTTAACAGTACAAGGAGCCCAAACTAATGATTCTCAATAGAGGGAAAGAAAAAGTTCTGACATCATTTTTTTTTTTTTCTGCTCTGTGTTCACTTTTTTTTTTTTTCCCCTAGACATTTGGGTGATTCTGGACACAGGTGTGGACATGGATATTCAGGGTCTGTGCTCTTCAATGGATAATCTCGTTATAAATGTACAAAAAATTCAAGATACTATTGATCAGAAATCTATGTTAGAACCAAGAATTCCTATTCCTGATTTGTTTTTTGGAGATAGAACTAAGTTTCTAAGTTTCAAAAATAATTGTAAGCTATTTCTGGCCTTGAAACCTCATTCTTCTGGTAATCCTATTCAACAGGTTTTGAGTATTATTTCTTTTTTGCGCGGCGACCCTCAAGACTGGGCATTTTCTCTTGCGCCAGGAGACCCTGCATTGAGTAGTGTTGATGCGTTTTTCCTGGCGCTCGGATTGCTGTACGATGAGCCTAATTCAGTGGATCAGGCTGAGAAAAATTTGCTGACTTTGTGCCAGGGTCAGGATGATATAGAAGTATATTGTCAGAAATTTAGGAAATGGTCAGTACTCACTCAGTGGAATGAATCTGCGCTGGCAGCTTTGTTCAGAAAGGGTCTCTCTGAGGCTCTTAAGGATGTCATGGTGGGATTTCCTATGCCTGCTGGTTTGAATGAGTCTTTGTCTTTGGCCATTCAGATCGGTCGACGCTTGCGCGAGCGTAAATCTGTGCACCATTTGGCGGTACTGCCTGAGGTTAAACCTGAGCCTATGCAGTGCGATAGGACTATGACTAGAGTTGAACGGCAGGAATACAGACGTCTGAATGGTCTGTGTTTCTACTGTGGTGATTCCACTCATGCTATTTCTGATTGTCCTAAGCGCACTAAGCGGTCCGCTAGGTCTGCCGTCATTGGTACTGTACAGTCCAAATTCTTTCTGTCCATTACCTTGATATGCTCTTTGTCGTCGTTTTCTGTCATGGCGTTTGTGGATTCGGGCGCTGCCCTGAATCTGATGGATTTGGATTATGCTAAACGTTGTGGGTTTTTCTTGGAGCCTTTGCGGTGTCCTATTCCATTGAGAGGAATTGATGCTACACCTTTGGCCAAGAATAAACCTCAATACTGGACCCAGCTGACCATGTGCATGGCTCCTGCACATCAGGAGGTTATTCGCTTTCTGGTGTTGCATAATCTGCATGATGTGGTCGTGTTGGGGTTGCCATGGCTACAAACCCATAATCCAGTATTGGATTGGAATTCCATGTCGGTATCCAGCTGGGGTTGTCAGGGGGTACATGGTGATGTTCCATTTTTGTCGATTTCGTCATCCACCCCTTCTGAGGTCCCAGAGTTCTTGTCTGATTATCAGGATGTATTTGAAGAGCCCAAGTCCGATGCTCTACCTCCGCATAGGGATTGTGATTGTGCTATCAATTTGATTCCTGGTAGTAAATTCCCTAAAGGTCGATTATTTAATTTATCCGTGCCCGAACACGCCGCTATGCGCAGTTATGTGAAGGAATCCCTGGAGAAGGGACATATTCGCCCATCGTCATCACCACTGGGAGCAGGGTTCTTCTTTGTAGCCAAGAAGGATGGTTCGCTGAGACCGTGTATTGATTACCGCCTTCTTAATAAGATCACTGTTAAATTTCAGTATCCCTTGCCATTGTTATCTGACTTGTTTGCTCGGATTAAGGGGGCTAGTTGGTTCACTAAGATAGATCTTCGTGGTGCGTATAATCTGGTGAGAATCAGGCAAGGAGATGAATGGAAAACTGCATTCAATACGCCCGAGGGTCATTTTGAGTATCTAGTGATGCCGTTCGGACTTGCCAATGCTCCATCTGTGTTTCAGTCTTTTATGCATGACATCTTCCGTGAGTATCTGGATAAATTCCTGATTGTTTACTTGGATGACATTTTGATCTTCTCAGATGATTGGGAGTCTCATGTGAAGCAGGTCAGAATGGTTTTTCAGGTCCTGCGTGCTAACTCTTTGTTTGTGAAGGGATCAAAGTGTCTCTTCGGTGTGCAGAAAGTTTCATTTTTGGGGTTCATCTTTACCCCTTCTACTATCGAGATGGATCCAGTTAAGGTCCAAGCCATCCAGGATTGGATTCAGCCGACATCTCTGAAAAGTCTGCAAAAGTTCCTGGGCTTTGCTAATTTTTATCGTCGCTTCATCTGTAATTTTTCTAGCATTGCCAAACCATTGACCGATTTGACCAAGAAGGGTGCTGATTTGGTTAATTGGTCTTCTGCTGCTGTGGAAGCTTTTCAGGAGTTGAAGCGTCGTTTTTGTTCTGCCCCTGTGTTGTGTCAGCCAGATGTTTCTCTTCCGTTCCAGGTCGAGGTTGATGCTTCTGAGATTGGAGCAGGGGCGGTTTTGTCACAGAGAGGTTCTGATTGCTCAGTGATGAAACCATGTGCTTTCTTTTCCAGGAAGTTTTCGCCCGCTGAGCGTAATTATGATGTGGGCAATCGAGAGTTGCTGGCCATGAAGTGGGCATTCGAGGAGTGGCGTCATTGGCTTGAAGGAGCTAAGCATCGCGTGGTGGTATTGACTGATCATAAGAACTTGACTTATCTCGAGTCTGCCAAGCGCTTGAATCCTAGACAGGCCCGTTGGTCGTTATTTTTTGCCCGCTTCGACTTTGTGATTTCGTACCTTCCGGGCTCTAAAAATGTGAAGGCGGATGCTCTGTCTAGGAGTTTTGTGCTCGACTCTCCGGGTTTATCTGAGCCAGCGGGTATCCTCAAGGAAGGAGTCATTGTGTCTGCCATCTCCCCTGATTTGCGGCGGGTGCTGCAAAAATTTCAGGCGAATAAACCTGATCGTTGTCCAGCAGAGAAACTGTTCGTCCCTGATAGGTGGACTAATAAACTTATCTCTGAACTTCATTGTTCGGTGTTGGCTGGTCATCCTGGAATCTTTGGTACCAGAGAGTTAGTGGCTAGATCCTTCTGGTGGCCATCTCTGTCACGGGATGTACGTACTTTTGTGCAGTCCTGTGGGATTTGTGCTAGGGCTAAGCCCTGCTGTTCTCGTGCCAGTGGGTTGCTTTTGCCCTTGCCGGTCCCAAAGAGGCCTTGGACACATATTTCGATGGATTTCATTTCTGACCTTCCCGTTTCTCAAAAGATGTCAGTCATTTGGGTGGTCTGTGATCGCTTTTCTAAAATGGTCCATCTGGTGCCCTTGGCTAAATTGCCTTCCTCCTCTGATTTGGTACCTTTGTTCTTTCAGCATGTGGTTCGGTTGCATGGCATTCCTGAGAATATTGTTTCTGACAGAGGTTCCCAGTTTGTTTCAAGGTTTTGGCGAGCCTTTTGTGGTAGGATGGGCATTGACCTATCCTTTTCCTCGGCCTTCCATCCTCAGACTAATGGCCAGACCGAACGAACCAATCAGACCTTGGAAACATATCTGAGATGTTTTGTTTCTGCAGACCAGGATGATTGGGTGTCCTTTTTGCCGTTGGCTGAGTTCGCCCTTAATAATCGGGCCAGCTCGGCTAACTTGGTTTCTCCATTTTTTTGCAATTCTGGGTTCCATCCTCGTTTCTCTTCAGGACAGGTTGAGTCTTCGGACTGTCCTGGTGTGGATTCTGTGGTGGATAGGTTGCAGCAGATCTGGACTCAGGTAGTGGACAATTTGATCTTGTCCCAGGAGAAAGCTCAACTTTTCGCTAATCGCAGACGCCGTGTGGGTCCCCGACTTCGTGTTGGGGATCTGGTTTGGTTATCTTCTCGTCATATTCCTATGAAGGTTTCCTCTCCTAAATTTAAACCTCTTTTTATTGGTCCGTATAGGATTTCTGAGGTTCTCAATCCTGTGTCTTTTCGTTTGACCCTCCCAGACTCCTTTTCCATACATAATGTATTCCATAGGTCGTTGTTGCGGAGATACGTGGCACCTATGGTTCCATCTGTTGAGCCTCCTGCCCCGGTTTTGGTGGAGGGGGAATTGGAGTATATTGTGGAGAAGATTTTGGATTCTCGTGTTTCTAGACGGAAACTCCAGTATCTGGTTAAATGGAAGGGTTATGCTCAGGAAGATAATTCCTGGGTTTTTGCCTCTGATGTTCATGCTTCCGATCTTGTTCGTGCCTTTCATGCGGCTCATCCTGGTCGGCCTGGGGGCTCTGGTGAGGGTTCGGTGACCCCTCCTCAAGGGGGGGGTACTGTTGTGAATTCTGTGGCTGAATTCACTCCTGTGGTCACAAGTGGTACTGCAGCTTCTGAGCTTCCTCCCTCTGGTGAGCTCGTTAACTGCTTCATTACTTAACTCCGCCTGATGCTGCTATCCTTGCTCCTTGTCAATGTTTCAGTGTTGGATCTGAGCTTCTCCTGATTGTTCCTGTGACCTGCTGCTCTGTATAGCTAAGTGCTTTTTGCTTTTTTGTTGCTTTTTTTCTGTCCAGCTTGTCTTTTGTTTTGCTGGAAGCTCTGAGACGCAAAGGGTGTACCGCCGTGCCGTTAGTTCGGCACGGTGGTTTTTTTTTGCCCCCTTTGCGTGGTTTTGCTTTAGGGTTTTTTGTAGACTGCAAAGTTCGCTTTACTGTCCTCGCTCTGTCCTAGAATATCGGGCCCCACTTTGCTGAATCTATTTCATCCCTACGTTTTGTCTTTTCATCTTACTCACAGTCATTATATGTGGGGGGCTGCCTTTTCCTTTGGGGAATTTCTCTGGGGCAAGTCAGGCCTATTTTTCTATCTTCAGGCTAGCTAGTTTCTTAGGCTGTGCCGAGTTGCCTAGGTAGTTGTTAGGCGCAATCCACAGCCGCTTTTAGTTGTGTTTAGGATAGGATCAGGTTTGCAGTCTACAGAGTTTCCACGTCTCAGAGCTCGTTCTTGTATTTTTGGGTATTTGTCAGATCACTGTGTGCGCTCTGATCGCTAAGCACACTGTGTTTCTGGATTGCCTTAATAACACCTGTCATTAGCAAACATAACAGTTTTACTGCTAGCGCAGATACAAGGACTGTGGTGTTTGTGTGTCATTAAACAGTGGGGCTGTGTGTGTTTGTGTCATTCTATGTGACTGTAGACTTGTGAATCCTCACGTTGCTTGCAGTGCCGTGGTTATTCGGCAGGTTTGTGACTGCAAGTTTGTGATTTGCATACATGTGGTCACATGCCAACTAGACTTGCATGGCCTAATGCAACTGTATTGAACAAGGCCAGAAACAGTCTAGTCGGAATATGGCTTGGAGTTTATAGATCGCATACTTGCAGTCACAAGACCACCTGTTCCCAGTGCCGGCACCAGAGAATCTTCACAGCGCACAGTGCACACGATATGAGGATTCACACATAGTGACTGTAGACATGTAGCATAAAATCTGACAACCCCTTTAAAGATGGGCCACTACTCATGGGCCACTGCTGTGTGCTTGCCCCCAGGCTAAAATTTGCCAGCCAGCCCCTGCCTCAGATGTTGCTTCTTTGTGGGTCTTTCTGCCTTAAGTTTTGTCTAAGGCTATGTGCCTATGTTGCGGATTAGTGTGCGGATTTTTCCGCACTGTTTTTGCAAAATCTGCAGATAAACCGCACTGCGGATTACCAGCGGATTTACCCCGCGTTTTTGTTCAAATTCCACCTGCGGTTGTACACCTGTGGATTCCTATTGAGGAGCAGGCGTAAACTGCACAAAGAATTGACATGCTGCGGAAAAACACTGATGCGTTTCCGTGCGTTTTTTTCTGCAGCATGTGCACTGTGGATTTTGTTTTCCATATGTTACAAGGTACTGTACAATGCATGGAAAACAGCTGCAGATCTGCAGCAAAATCCACATCGTGTGCACATAGCCTTAAGCATCTGAAATGTATGCTCATTGGTGTTGAGGTCTGGTGATTACCTCGACCACTGAAGAATTTTTCACTTCTTTGCATTATGTTTTGGGTCATTGTCCATCTGTCCTGTGAAGTGCCATCTACCTTGTTGCACTTGGTTAAATCTGAGCAGAAAGTATAGCCCTGTACACTTCCGAATTAGGGATTAGTGAAACCGTGGATGTTCAGTGTGGTCGACTTTGGACGAATTTTAGTTTACAGTTCGGTTCAGCATCCAATCTTGACCCCCAACTTGTCCCGAACCCCAAATAGAAGTCAATGGAGACCTGAACCTTGATGCATTAAAATGGTCATCGTAAGGGCTAGGGGGCTTCAAAAGGAAGCAAAATGGGGGTAAATTCAAGACTATCACCTTGCAAACAAATGTGAATAGGAAAATGACAAAATAACATAGAATAAAAAAAAATTATAATCTTGAACCAGGATGGCAAGTTCCAACAGGAGGAGGTAGAAGAGGTGGAAGAGATGGAGGTAGACGTGGCAGTCTAGGAGGAATCTATAGTGGATGCTTTCCTGAAACGGAAAGTACTTGCAAGCAGCATAATACAAAGAATAGCAGGTTTACCCAGAATCCTTTGCAGTAGGCGGAGCTATGCAAATCATCTCTTTCCACCCCTGTTTAATCCACAGCGCTTGGAAACGCCAAGCGTGCAATGCTGCGGATTAGTTTCTAAATTTACACAGCCAACCAATTCCTACCTGTGGACACGTGTTTCGGGCTTTAGGCCCTCATCAGCACAGGGCTGGAATTGGTTGGCTGTATGGAGTGGGGCTCGGTGAGCAAGCGATACATACATGCTAGCCACCTTAGGGAGAGACCCAAGTTGGGCTAAATGTAGCGGGACGAAAGAGACCGAAAAGCCCTCTACTTAAAGGAAATACATAGTGGATGCTTTCCTGAAACGGAAAGTACTTGCCGAGCCCCACTCCATACAGCCAACCAATTCCAGCCCTGTGCTGATGAGGGCCTAAAGCCCGAAACACGTGTCCACAGGTAGGAATTGGTTGGCTGTGTAAATTTAGAAACTAATCCGCAGCATTGCACGCTTGGCGTTTCCAAGCGCTGTGGATTAAACAGGGGTGGAAAGAGATGATTTGCATAGCTCCGCCTACTGCAAAGGATTCTGGGTAAACCTGCTATTCTTTGTATTATGCTGCTTGCAAGTACTTTCCGTTTCGGGAAAGCATCCACTATGTATTTCCTTTAAGTAGAGGGCTTTTCGGTCTCTTTCGTCCCGCTACATTTAGCCCAACTTGGGTCTCTCCCTAAGGTGGCTAGCATGTATGTATAGGAGGAATCTAGAAAGCTGTGACCACCAATCAAATATAATGTGAAAAGCAGGGTGTGATTATTTAGTTAAAAAATAACTTTTAATAAACTCATTTAAAATAGAATGCCAAAAAAATAAATTTTAGACAAACACACATATAGGACAAACAGTATATTACCTTTCAGGAAGGGAAATGCCAAAATACAAAAATATCAATAAACCGAACTGCTACAGACCTCCCAATCATGAGATTCCTGTGAAGGGACCTGCCACAGGCCTCAAGATGTACGGTCCTAGACCTCTTAGCAGTACGGGAAAATATCAACTTTCACCTCAAAAGACATTTAGCCAAATAGACAAATAGATTAAACCACATATGTCCTATAGGTAAACAAATATTGCTGGCTTAGGTAAAAAATGACCACTAAGATGATGCGTGAATGAAAAACAGAAAACTGCACAATCTCACCCTGTTATCATAATGGGTAAGATAATAACCATTTTTTCATCTGGTGTTATAATTGGGGAGATGGCACATACTCGTCCATACTAATCCCCCATCACTAGATATCACCAGTATCTATACTAGACCCCAAAAAAGAGTAGATACGAAAAAGGTATACTTCCCTACGCGTTTTGTGTCCTTATACTCATCAGGGGAAGGTTCCTGTATCCCTCCTTCTGAGTGGGAGGTTCATCCGACAAGATGGGGTGCTATGATGGTTGTACGCGCCCCTTACCGGACGCTGTTAAATAGGCTGCCCGCTTCTTTCATGTCTCCTAATTGAGCGTCACTTCATGTGCGTCCGCTGTGGAACGCACAGCTGGACCGCACATGTTGTATCCGGCGCACCGCTGAGCCGCACACATAATTTCTGGCGACGTGTCCCCGGTGTTTCCATGACAGCACCTAACTGAGTCGTAAGTATTCATTCCTGCTCTAGGCGTGTCTGTCATTTTGTGACTACCGTAGTCATCCTAATAGAGGCACTGTACTGGGAAATATAGTCTGCTATCCCAAAACGTGCCAAATAACCAAGTATTAACCCCCTAATGGCAACATCATTCGCTCTAGTGTACACGGAAATGACGTGTGCGGCTCAGCGGTACGCCGGATACAACATGTGTGGTCCAGCTGTGCGTTCCACAGCGGACGCACATGAAGTGACGCTCAATTAGGATACATGAAAGAAGCGGGCAGCCTATTTAACAGCGGCTGGTAAGAGGCGCGTACAACCGTCATAGCACCCCGTCTTGTCGGATGAACCTCCCACTCAGAAGGAGGGATACAGGAACCTTCCCCTGATGAGTATAAGGACACGAAATGCGTAGGGAAGTATACCTTTTTCGTATCTACTCTTTTTTGGGGTCTAGTTTAGATACTGGTGATATCTAGTGATGGGGGATTAGTATGGACGAGTATTTGCCATCTCCCCAATTATAACACCAGATGAAAAAACGGTTATTATCTTACCCATTATGATAACAGGGTGAGATTGTGCAGTTTTCTGTTTTTCTTTCACGCATCATCTAAGTGGTCATTTGTTACCTAAGCCAGCAATATTTGTTTACCTATAGGACATATGTGGTTTAATCTATTTGTCTATTTGGCTAAATGACTTTTGAGGTGAAAGTTGATATTTTCCCGTACTGCTAAGAGGTCTAGGACCGTACATCTTGAGGCCTGCGGCAGGTCTGTTCACAGGAATCTCATGATTGGGAGGTCTGTAGCAGTTCGGTTTATTGGTATTTTTGTATTTTGGCATTTCCCTTCCTGAAAGGTGATATACTGTTTGTCCTATATGTGTGTTTGTCTAAAATATATTTTTTTGGCATTCTATTTTAAATGAGTTTATTAAAAGTTAATTTTTAACTAAATAATCACACCCAGCTTTTTACATTATATTTGATTGGTGGTCACAGCTTTCTAGATTATTCCAAATAGGGCATGGCTGGTTTTCTGACTAAAGGGATTAATACTGACTCTTGGGTGGCAGAAGCAAAAGAGGTTTTTTCAGACCGTAACTTTGTACAACCTAAATATACACCTACCTTTAATAATGCCTTTAAAGAACTAACAAAAATCTACAAAAACCAAATTGCGAGTTGGTGGGAGGTTCAGAGCCTCGAGAATTATATCAAGACAGGTATAGTCCCCTGGCACTTGAAAATATCACTACAACCGCGTTTTCGATATAAAAACTCCAATTTAAATGAGCAGTGGGAAAAAGAGGCTACCTTAAGTTCCCTGAGATTCATGAATCTTTTTTTGGAAGAAGAGAAAAAAACATTGGCAGCTTTGAATGAGAATCTCAGAGAACAAATTGAAATAACAAAAAAATTCTCGGCAAAACCGGATTTTTCTTCAAAAGAAACCGTTTTACAAAATTCTGTGGAACGGTATCAGTTCCACTTAAAAAAAAGTAAACATCGCAACTTTGTAAGGGACTTACAGGAATTCAAAGACAATAAAGCGTATCAGCTCCCACAAAATAGACATCCAGGTAGAAACTTCGAAACAGACATCTCATCTACAGATACAGACGTCTCAGACTCTGATACACGTCCAAAGAATAACAGAGGTAGACAGAAAGGAAGGGGAAACCAAAGAGGACGTCCGAACGATAGGTCAGGAGGTGCTCGTTTTTTAGACCGAGATTACTTCCTGAGGAACAGGTCCAACCCCAACACAAATTAACACAACCTGCAGCTCCCCAAGTGATTAACTTCTCAACCTAGGTCCTTAGTGATTTGGAAATAGGGATCCTGAATAAGGGTTTGAATTATATACCCACCTCGAATTTGCAGATTTTTGACAGTGTCAAAGATCTCCATCTTTTTACACGTAAGCTTAAGTGGAAGAAATTTTTCATCATAGAGGACAAAAAAATGTGTAGAGATCTGGAGATTCCTGATTCTCTACTAGCGGACGTCAGATTTTTGTATGGTTTGGCAGACTCCAATCCTGAACATACAGGTGAGGGGCCCTTCACCACTCTAAAAGAAAAAAGTAAAAAGATGCCCCCATTACAAAATGACCATTCTACAATAGACATCTTTGAGGAGTTGGTGACCAGAGACCTGGAGGAATTAGAAAAAGAACCCAAGAAGGGAAAATACAATCTGTCTAAATCTGAGGTGGAAACGTTAAAAGATCTAGAGAAGGACCCCAAGATCAGAATCAAACCCTCAGATAAAGGGGGAAACACTGAACTTATGGATCATGGGGACTATGTCAATATGTGCGAAAAATTTTTGAGAGACACTAAAAATTATGAAAGGCTACCCTCCAATCCTGGTATGTCATTCAAGAAAAAACTCAAGGAGATATTGGACAGAGGTCTAAGAGAAGCATTGATTGATAAAAACGAGTATGACTTTCTTCTTCCACAGTATTCAACAATCTCGATGAGGTTTTAAAATCATATGTGACATCCCTTAACTCATATACGAGAGACTCTACAGATCTCCTAAGGAAGATAGATGGTTCAATTTTGGAACCAGACGCTTTGTTGTGCAGTATAGATGTTGAGGCACTCTACTCCTCTATAAGACATGAGGATGGTTTGAGAGCAGTGAAATATTTCATCAGAAGTAGAGGCCAGCAATATACTAAGCACAATAGGTTGATTTTGGACTTACTGGAATTCTGTTTAACTAAGAACGTTTTTCTTTTTAATGGTTCCGTCTTCCACCAGCTCAGGGGCACCGCGATGGGTAACTCCTGGGCGCCAACTTATGCAAACTTGCTCCTGGGCTGGTGGGAGGAAACCATAATTTTTGGGGATACATTTGTGGAGGAACAGTCTAAAATAGGCTTCAGGGCACGTTATATCGACGATGTACTGCTAATTTGGAATGGGGATGCGGCTAGCCTTTCTACTTTTGTGTCTAAACTGAATGAGAATGCATTGGGACTACTCTTTACCTTTGAACATCATAAAGAGAGACTCCCCTTTTTGGATTTATATCTACAAAAAGGGTCGGATGGACAACTGCACACTAAGGCCGGCGTCACACACAGCGTAAAACAATACGGTCCGTATATTACGGCCGTAATACGCTGAAAAGTCCGGAAAATAGTGGTCCGTAGCTCCTCCGTAGGCAGGGTGTGTCAGCGTTTTTTGCGCATGGCATCCTCCGTATGTAATCCGTATGGCATCCGTACTGCGTGGTTTTCTCGCAGGTTTGCAAAACCAACATACCACTATAGAAATGATCCATGTGTCCCAAAAAGAAAAAAAAAAATATATATATACTGTCTACATATATATATATATATATATATATATATATACATATATATATGTCAGTAGACACATATATGTATATATATTAATATTTTTTCCAGCGCTATACAGCTTGAAAGCCGGTAATTCAATTACCGGCTTTTTCTTTCTCCTTCCTAAAACCCGACATGATTTGAGACATGGTTTACATACAGTAAACCATGTCTTCTCTCCATTTTTTTTGCAGATTCCACACTACTAATGTCAGTAGTGTGTATCTGCAAAATTTGGCCGTTCTAGCTCTTAAAATAAAGGGTTAAATGGCGGAAAAAATTGGCGTGGGCTCCCACGCAATTTTCTCCGCCAGAGTAGTAAAGCCAGTGACTGAGGGCAGATATTAATAGCCTGGAGAGGGTCCATGGTTATTGGCCCCCCCCTGGCTAAAAATATCTGCCCCCAGCCACCCCAGAAAAGGCACATCTGGAAGATGCGCCTATTCTGGCACTTGGCCACTCTCTTCCCATTCCCGTGTAGCGGTGGGATATGGGGTAATGAAGGGTTAATGCCACCTTGCTATTGTAAGGTGACATTAAGCCTAATTAATAATGGAGAGGCGTCAATTATGACACCTATCCATTATTAATCCAATTGTAGTAAAGGGTTAAATAAAACACAAACACATTATTTAAACTTATTTTAATGAAATAAAAACAATGGTTGTTGGAGTATTTTATTGTACGCCCAATCCAGTCACTGAAGACCCTCGTTCTGTGAAAGAAAAAACATAATAAACCAACAATATACTTACCCTCCGCACATCATTTCCGGCGACGTGTCCCCGGTGTTTCCATGACAGCACCTAACTGAGTCATAAGTATTCATTCCTGCTCTAGGCGTGTCTGTCATTTTGTGACTACCGTAGTCATCCTAATAGAGGCACTGTACTGGGAAATATAGTCTGCTATCCCAAAACGTGCCAAATAACCAAGTATTAACCCCCTAATGGCAACATCATTCGCTCTAGCGTACACGGAAATGACGTGAGCGGCTCAGCGGTGCGCCGGATACAACATGTGTGGTCCAGCTGTGCGTTCCACAGCGGACGCACATGAAGTGACGCTCAATTAGGAGACATGAAAGAAGCGGGCAGCCTATTTAAAAGCGGCCGGTAAGAGGCACGTACAACCGTCATAGCACCCCGTCTTGTCGGATGAACCTCCCACTCAGAAGGAGGGATACAGGAACCTTCCCCTGATGAGTATAAGGACACAAAATGCATAGGGAAGTATACCTTTTTCGTATCTACTCTTTTTTGGGGTCTAGTATAGATACTGGTGATATCTAGTGATGGGGGATTAGTATGGACGAGTATTTGCCATCTCCCCAATTATAACACCAGATGAAAAAACGGTTATTATCTTACCCATTATGATAACAGGGTGAGATTGTGCAGTTTTCTGTTTTTCTTTCACGCATCATCTAAGTGGTCATTTTTTACCTAAGCCAGCAATATTTGTTTACCTATAGGACATATGTGGTTTAATCTATTTGTCTATTTGGCTAAATGACTTTTGAGGTGAAAGTTGATATTTTCCCGTACTGCTAAGAGGTCTAGGACCGTACATCTTGAGGCCTGCGGCAGGTCCGTTCACAGGAATCTCATGATTGGGAGGTCTGTAGCAGTTCTAGAGTTGAGCGACCTTGACCTTTTTAGAGTCGAGCCGGGTTTCGGGAAACCCGACTATCTCAAAAGTCGGGTCGAGTGAAATCGGCCGATTATGACGTAAAGTCGGGATCGACCGAAACACGAAACCCAATGCAAGTCAATGGGGCAGCATAGTCGGCAGTGAGTGGGGGCCAGGAAAACACCTAGAGTGCCCATTTTAATGTCAAAACCATCCATTCTTCTTAATGAAGCTTGTCAAGCGTAATTTACCTTATAATAATTGGAAGGCATTTGAAATTGGGGGTCATTTGGCTAAAGTTGTGGTGGGTAGGGCTGGTTCAAGTAATTAGTGGGCCCAGGAAATCTGGACCACGTCACGGCAGTGGAGCAGGGAGAGGTAAGTATTTCAACTTTGCAAGTGCTGTGAACCTGAGCAAGCAGGGGGGCCCCACTCATTGGCATTGGCACTGGCACAGGGCCCCTCAAAGTACAGCGGTGTGTTTGCACGGCGGGGGCGCCTCCCACCGGCAGCAACACTTTTGCGTACTATGAGAGGCCCTGTGCCAGTGACGTCGCCAACTAGTATTCCTCCCCCCACCTGATGAAGGAACCTGCACTTTCATCTGCACCTTCCTCTTTGTCCCCGTGTAAGGTGGTATGGTATGCGGGAAGAGCAACCTGACTTTCAGCAGGGTCACAATGTTGTTGTGTAGCGTGCACGGGGAATGTTGCGTTATGGGTCAATGTACCAGCAGACTCATCTATCACTGGCTGGGCAATGGGCAGGATGAGGAGGAAACACAGATATAGGCCCAAATAATAAAGTAGGCTAAATGCAGTTCAAAATTGGTAACACAGGAATAACCAGGGGGCATTGCAGTGGAGGACAACTGGAATGAGAGGCTGACACAGAGAGTAGGCCCAAATCAGTAAGTAGTCGAAATGCAGTTCAAAATTGGCAACCGTAGTAAACAGGCGGCACAGCTTTGTTCAGTGGAGGAGAACAGCAAGGAATGGCAGACACCGATAGTAGGCCCCAACCCAACTAGTAGGCCAAATGCAGTCTAACATTAACAACTACTTAACGAGCGCCTGAAAACGGAATTTCAGGACAGGAAACCAGGAGAACAGCAAGGAGCGGCAGACACTGTTAGTAGGCCCCAAACCAACTAGTACGCCAAATGCAGTTGTTCCATTTAACCACAATTTAACGAGAGCCTGAAGATAGAAGCTCAGGAAAGGCAACCTGGAGAACACCTTGGAGTGTAACACACCATCTCTCTCCACCCCATACCCATTTTGTAGGCCTAATGCAGTGTAGTTTTCTACAACTACTAAACGAGAGTCGGAAGATCGAAGCAATGGCGAGGAAACCTGGAGAACACCTTGGAGTGTAACACACCATCTCTCTCCACCCCATACCCATTTTGTAGGCCTAATGCTGTGTAGTTTTCTACAACTACTAAACGAGAGTCGGAAGACCGAAGCAATGGTAAGGCAACCTGGGGAACACCTTGGAGTGTAACACACCATCTCTCTCCACCCGATACCCATTTTGTAGGCCTAATGCAGTGTAGTCTTCTACAACTACTAAACGAGAGTCGGAAGATCGAAGCAATGGCAAGGCAACCTGGGGAACACCTTGGAGTGTAACACACCATCTCTCTCCACCCGATACCCATTTTGTAGGCCTAATGCAGTGTAGTTTTCTACAACTACTAAACGAGAGTCGGAAGATCGAAGCAATGGCGAGGAAACCTGGAGAACACCTTGGAGTGTAACACACCATCTCTCTCCACCCCATACCCATTTTGTGGGCCTAATGCTGTGTAGTTTTCTACAACTACTAAACGAGAGTCGGAAGACCGAAGCAATGGCAAGGCAACCTGGGGAACACCTTGGAGTGTAACACACCATCTCTCTCCACCCGATACCCATTTTGTAGGCCTAATGCAGTGTAGTTTTGTACAACTACTAAACGAGAGTCGGAAGATCGAAGCAATGGCGAGGAAACCTGGAGAACACCTTGGAGTGTAACACACCATCTCTCTCCACCCCATACCCATTTTGTAGGCCTAATGCTGTGTAGTTTTCTACAACTACTAAACGAGAGTCGGAAGACCAAAGCAATGGCAAGGCAACCTGGGGAACACCTTGGAGTGTAACACACCATCTCTCTCCACCCGATACCCATTTTGTAGGCCTAATGCAGTGTAGTTTTCTACAACTACTAAACGAGAGTCGGAAGATCGAAGCAATGGCGAGGAAACCTGGAGAACACCTTGGAGTGTAACACACCATCTCTCTCCACCCCATACCCATTTTGTAGGCCTAATGCAGTGTAGTTTTCTACAACTACTAAACGAGAGTCGGAAGACCGAAGCAATGGCAAGGCAACCTGGGGAACACCTTGGAGTGTAACACACCATCTCTCTCCACCCGATACCCATTTTGTAGGCCTAATGCAGTGTAGTTTTCTACAACTACTAAACGAGAGTCGGAAGACCGAAGCAATGGCCAGGCAACCTGGGGAACACCTTGGAGTGTAACACACCATCTCTCTCCACCCGATACCCATTTTGTAGGCCTAATGCAGTGTAGTTTTCTACAACTACTAAACGAGAGTCGGAAGATCGAAGCAATGGCGAGGAAACCTGGAGAACACCTTGGAGTGTAACACACCATCTCTCTCCACCCCATACCCATTTTGTAGGCCTAATGCAGCCTACTTTCCGACAACTACTAAACGAGAGCATGAAGATCGAAGCTCAGGAAAGGCAACCTGGGGAACACCTTGGAGTGTAACACACCCTCTCTCTACACCACGGAAGGGCTGATTCTTAGGAAGGAAGGCTGTCGGAAAGAAGCAGGGCGCGTCCGAGGGTGATTATATTCTTATTAGGTATATACTCACCCTCGGACGCGCCCTGCTTCTTTATTTGTAATGAATGTTTATTTGCAATGTGGTTTTGACTTACTCTATTTTTTTGGTAAATAATGATTTTATTATTTTCATTGTTTTGCATCTTCTTGGCAATAATATAAAGAAGACGCGACAGGACAGCACTCGGTGGATGCCATATCTGTGTTTTAAATTGAAAAAAACTTTCAGCTAACTACTTGCAGGAGAAAGTTACTGTAGCTGGTGGCCATTTTTAGTACTGTACCAGATTTTTGTTGTATGTGTTTGTTTTTAATGTTAAAATGTCTGCATTTGATATCTCTCCAGTATTTTCTTTTTTATAAGCAAAATACTTATTTTTATATTTTCTGATGTTGGTTCAAGGGGTACACGGGCAGCAGTAGACAGGTCAGTGGAGGCCTAGTGGAAGGAGGGACCGCAGACAGGCTTCGAAGCCCTAACATAATAAATTGGGCTGGCTGTAGGCAATTTAAAATTGGTTCCAGGGGAACCCGGGCAGCAGTAGACAGGTCAGTGGAGGCCTAGTGGAAGGAGGGACCGCAGACAGGCTTCGAAGCCCTAACATAATAAATTGGGCTGGCTGTAGGCAATTTAAAATTGGTTCCAGGGGAACCCGGGCAGCAGTAGACAGGTCAGTGGAGGCCTAGTGGAAGGAGGGACCGCAGACAGGCTTCGAAGCCCTAACATAATAAATTGGGCTGGCTGTAGGCAATTTAAAATTGGTTCCAGGGGAACACGGGCAGCAGTGGCCTGGTCAGTGTAGTAGTAGTAGTGGAAAAACGGGCCGCAGACAGGCTTCGAAGGCCTAACATAACAAAAATTGGGATGTAGGCAATTTACAATTGGTTCCAGGGGAACACGGGCAGCAGTAGACAGGTCAGTGGAGGCCTAGTGGAAGGAGGGACCGCAGACAGGCTTCGAAGCCCTAACATAATAAATTGGCCTGGCTGTAGGCAATTTACAATTGGTTCCAGGGGAACACGGGCGGCAGTAGACAGGTCAGTGGAGGCCTAGTGGAAGGAGGGACCGCAGACAGGCTTCGAAGCCCTAACATAATAAATTGGGCTGGCTGTAGGCAATTTAAAATTGGTTCCAGGGGAACCCGGGCAGCAGTAGACAGGTCAGTGGAGGCCTAGTGGAAGGAGAGACCGCAGACAGGCTTCGAAGCCCTAACATAATAAATTGGGCTGGCTGTAGGCAATTTAAAATTGGTTCCAGGGGAACACGGGCAGCAGTGGCCTGGTCAGTGTAGTAGTAGTGGAAAAACGGGCCGCAGACAGGCTTCGAAGGCCTAACATAACAAAAATTGGGATGTAGGCAATTTACAATTGGTTCCAGGGGAACACGGGCAGCAGTAGACAGGTCAGTGGAGGCCTAGTGGAAGGAGGGACCGCAGACAGGCTTCGAAGCCCTAACATAATAAATTGGCCTGGCTGTAGGCAATTTACAATTGGTTCCAGGGGAACACGGGCGGCAGTAGACAGGTCAGTGGAGGCCTAGTGGAAGGAGGGACCGCAGACAGGCTTCGAAGCCCTAACATAATAAATTGGGCTGGCTGTAGGCAATTTAAAATTGGTTCCAGGGGAACCCGGGCAGCAGTAGACAGGTCAGTGGAGGCCTAGTGGAAGGAGGGACCGCAGACAGGCTTCGAAGCCCTAACATAATAAATTGGGCTGGCTGTAGGCAATTTAAAATTGGTTCCAGGGGAACCCGGGCAGCAGTAGACAGGTCAGTGGAGGCCTAGTGGAAGGAGGGACCGCAGACAGGCTTCGAAGCCCTAACATAATAAATTGGGCTGGCTGTAGGCAATTTAAAATTGGTTCCAGGGGAACCCGGGCAGCACTAGACAGGTCAGTGGAGGCCTAGTGGAAGGAGGGACCGCAGACAGGCTTCGAAGCCCTAACATAATAAATTGGGCTGGCTGTAGGCAATTTAAAATTGGTTCCAGGGGAACCCGGGCAGCAGTAGACAGGTCAGTGGAGGCCTAGTGGAAGGAGGGACCGCAGACAGGCTTCGAAGCCCTAACATAATAAATTCGGCTGGCTGTAGGCAATTTAAAATTGGTTCCAGGGGAACCCGGGCAGCAGTAGACAGGTCAGTGGAGGCCTAGTGGAAGGAGGGACCGCAGACAGGCTTCGAAGCCCTAACATAATAAATTGGGCTGGCTGTAGGCAATTTAAAATTGGTTCCAGGGGAACCCGGGCAGCATTAGACAGGTCAGTGGAGGCCTAGTGGAAGGAGGGACCGCAGACAGCCTTCGAAGCCCTAACATAAGAAAAATGTCAATACAATGGTATTGACAGTGCCAGGCATTGAAGGATGTCAGCGCATAGACTAAACATTGGTGGAGCTGTGAGAGAAAATTTTGCAAGTGGTAGAGCACTGTTTGACCTGGGGGGGGGACTGTCTTGTGGCCGGCGGTACAGGCCCAGGGCCCCTCATATTACAACGGTGTGTCTGACGTTGGGTGCGCACCACCACCGCCAGACACTTTATTGTACTATGAGGGACCTAGTGGCAGTGCCGTCGACCAAAAGCGGGCACACCCACCTCTTCAGACAAACAGTACTCTCACGGGTGCTGGCGCCAAGTGGCGATACCACGGCCCCGTGTGGGGACTTTGGCCATTTAGGGAGGTGTTAACATGTCGGATGCTGGACAATCAGGTGCTGCAAATTACAAGATTGGAAAAGTCGTTCAGAATAGTCCACAGGCAAGACCTTTACATAGGAAAGCTAGGTGTCAGCCGGGCAAGGTGGGGCAAAAGATTTCGAAATCCAGTTGTGGTTCATTTTAATGAAGGTTAGATCATCTACATTTTGGGTAGCCAGACGAGTCCTTTTTTCTGTTAGTATTGAACCTGCAGCACTGAATACTCTTTCTGATAGGACACTAGCTGCCGGGCAAGCAAGCTCCTGCAATGCATATTCTGCCAATTCTGGCCAGGTGTCTAATTTTGATGCCCAGTAATCAAATGGGAATGACGGTTGAGGGAGAACGTCGATAAGGGATGAAAAATAGTTAGTAACCATACTGGACAAATGTTGTCTCCTGTCACTTTGAATTGATGCTGCAGTACCTGTCCTGTCTGCGGTCATAGCAAAATCACTCCACAACCTGGTCAGAAAACCCCTCTGGCCAACGCCACTTCTGATTTCTGCCCCTCTAACACCTCTGGTCTGCTGGCCCCTGCAGCTCGTGTTAGAACGATCACGGGCGCTGTGTGCAGGGAATGCCAGAAGCAAACGGTCAATAAGAGTTGATTGTTTGGTTGCTAATATTAGTTCCAAGTTCTCATGTGGCATTATATTTTGCAATTTGCCTTTATAGCGAGGATCAAGGAGGCAGGCCAACCAGTAATCATCATCGTTCATCATTTTTGTTATGCGTGTGTCCCTTTTGAGGATACGTAAGGCATAATCCGCCATGTGGCCCAAAGTTCCAGTTCTCAAATCTGTGGTTGTGCTTGGTTGAGGGGCAGTTTCAGGCAAATCCACGTCACTTGTGTCCCTCCAAAAACCAGAACCCGGCCTTGCCGCGCCAACAATTTCCACTGGCCCCGGAAAAGCTTCCTCATTAAAAATATAATCATCCCCATCATCCTCCTCGTCCTCCTCCTCCTCTTCGCCCGCTACCTCGTCCTGTACACTGCCCTGGCCAGACAATGGCTGACTGTCATCAAGGCTTTCCTCTTCCTCTGCTGCAGACGCCTGCACCTTTATGTGCATCAAACTTTGCATCAGCAGACGCATTAGGGGGATGCTCATGCTTATTATGGCGTTGTCTGCACTAACCAGCCGTGTGCATTCCTCAAAACACTGAAGGACTTGACACATGTCTTGAATCTTCGACCACTGCACACCTGACAACTCCATGTCTGCCATCCTACTGCCTGCCCGTGTATGTGTATCCTCCCACAAAAACATAACAGCCCGCCTCTGTTCACACAGTCTCTGAAGCATGTGCAGTGTTGAGTTCCACCTTGTTGCAACGTCTATGATTAGGCGATGCTGGGGAAGGTTCAAAGAACGCTGATAGGTCTGCATACGGCTGGAGTGTACGGGCGAACGGCGGATATGTGAGCAAAGTCCACGCACTTTGAGGAGCAGGTCGGATAACCCCGGATAACTTTTCAGGAAGCACTGCACCACCAGGTTTAAGGTGTGAGCCAGGCAAGGAATGTGTTTCAGTTGGGAAATGGAGATGGCAGCCATGAAATTCCTTCCGTTATCACTCACTACCTTGCCTGCCTCAAGATCTACAGTGCCCAGCCACGACTGCGTTTCTTTCTCCAAGAACTCGGACAGAACTTCAGCGGTGTGTCTGTTGTCGCCCAAACACTTCATAGCCAATACAGCCTGCTGACATTTGCCAGTAGCTGCCCCATAATGGGAGACCTGGTGTGCAACAGTGGCAGCTGCGGATGGAGTGGTTGTGCGACTGCGGTCTGTGGACGAGGTCTCGCTTCTGCAGGAGGACGAGGAGGAGGAGGAGGGGGTGCGAATGGCTACAGCCAACTGTTTCCTAGACCGTGGGCTAGGCAGAACTGTCCCAAACTTGCTGTCCCCTGTGGACCCTGCATCCACCACATTTACCCAGTGTGCCGTGATGGACACGTAACGTCCCTGGCCATGCCTACTGGTCCATGCATCTGTTGTCAGGTGCACCTTTGTGCTCACAGATTGCCTGAGTGCATGGACGATGCGCTCTTTAACATGCTGGTGGAGGGCTGGGATGGCTTTTCTGGAAAAAAAGTGTCGACTGGGTAGCTCGTAGCGTGGTACAGCGTAGTCCATCAGGGCTTTGAAAGCTTCGCTTTCAACTAACCGGTAGGGCATCATCTCTAACGAGATTAGTCTAGCTATGTGGGCGTTCAAACCCTGTGTACACGGATGCGAGGCTAAGTACTTCCTTTTTCTAACCATAGTCTCATGTAGGGTGAGCTGGACTGGAGAGCTGGAGATCGTGGAACTAGCGGGGGTGCCGGTGGACATGGCAGACTGAGAGACGGTGGGAGATGGTATTGTTGCCGCCGGTGCCCTAGATGCAGTGTTTCCTACTACGAAACTGGTGATTCCCTGACCCTGACTTCTTTGGCCTGGCAAAGAAACCTGCACAGATGCTGCAGGTGGTGCAGAAAATGGTGGCCCTACACTGCCGGAAGGGATGTTGCGTTGATGACTAGCTTCATTGGCCGAGGGTGCTACAACCTTAAGGGACGTTTGGTAGTTAGTCCAAGCTTGCAAATGCATGGTGGTTAAATGTCTATGCATGCAACTTGTATTGAGACTTTTCAGATTCTGCCCTCTGCTTAAGGTAGTTGAACATTTTTGACAGATGACTTTGCGCTGATCAATTGGATGTTGTTTAAAAAAATGCCAGACTGCACTCTTTCTAGCATCGGATACCTTTTCAGGCATTGCAGACTGAGCTTTAACCGGATGGCCACGCTGTCCTCCAACAGGTTTTGACTTTGCCACGCGTTTTGGGCAAGATACGGGCCCGGCAGATGGAACCTGTTGCGATGTTGATGCCTGCTGCGGCCCCTCCTCCTCCGCTTCAGAACTGCTGCCGCCTGCACCCTGTTCCCCCAATGGCTGCCAATCGGGGTCAAGAACTGGGTCATCTATTACCTCTTCTTGTAGCTCGTGTGCAACTTCGTCTGTGTCACCTTGTCGGTCGGTGGTATAGCGTTCGTGATGGGGCAACATAGTCTCATCAGGGTCTGATTCTTGATCAGCACCCTGCGAGGGCAATGTTGTGGTCTGAGTCAAAGGACCAGCATAGTAGTCTGGCTGTGGCTGTGCATCAGTGCACTCCATGTCAGATTCAACTTGTAATGGGCATGGACTGTTAACTGCTTCACTTTCTAAGCCAGGGACGGTATGTGTAAAGAGCTCCATGGAGTAACCCGTTGTGTCGCCTGCTGCATTCTTCTCTGTTGTTGTTTTTGCTGAAGAGGACAAGGAAGCGACTTGTCCCTGACCGTGAACATCCACTAACGACGCGCTGCTTTTACTTTTACCAGTTTCACGAGAGGAGGCAAAAGAGCTAGAGGCTGAGTCAGCAAGATAAGCCAAAACTTGCTCTTGCTGCTCCGGCTTTAAAAGCGGTTTTCCTACTCCCAGAAAAGGGAGCGTTCGAGGCCTTGTGTAGCCAGACGACGAACCTGGCTCCACAGCTCCAGACTTAGGTGCAATATTTTTTTTTTCCACGACCACCTGATGCTCCACCACTACCACTACCCTCATTACCAGCTGACAATGAACGCCCCCGGCCACGACCTCTTCCACCAGACTTCCTCATTGTTTTAAAAACGTTACCAAACTAACGGTATTTGTTGCAGTCACACAACTTACACGGTGAGCTATAACTTCAGTATGATTTAGCTACCCCTTTACAGGTGGGTGAGACCACAACGAAAATCATTTCAAAAAACCTGATCTGCACATCCAAACATAGACACAGTGTGAACAGGTGCTGAACCCAGAGTCGCCAACTCGTATATATTTAAGTAAATAGGGCAGCACACTGCAGCGCCAAAACATGCAAACTTGAAAACACAAAATTTGAACTGCATTACTGCACTGAAAATATGAAAAATGAGAGCTTTTAGCGCATAAAAATGGCCAATTTTATGTGTACCTCGTAGCCACGATAAGGCATCTCTCTTATACGAGGCCCTACGCTTGACCTACCTCTCTGAGAATAAACGTCTCCATCTGAATGGGTACATGTGAAACCTCTCCTTGGACTCAAATTCTCTCTCACTGTGGAGGGGTATTGGACCTATTATAATTAAAACACCTGAAGCTAGGAGGCGGGGAGTGCACGATCAGAAGGCTAGAGAATACATTTCAAAAAACCTGATCTGCACATCCAAACATAGACACAGTGTGAACAGGTGCTGAACCCAGAGTCGCCAACTCGTATATATTTAAGTAAATAGGGCAGCACACTGCAGCGCCAAAACATGCAAACTTGAAAACACAAAATTTGAACTGCATTACTGCACTGAAAATATGAAAAATGAGAGCTTTTAGCGCATAAAAATGGCCAATTTTATGTGTACCTCGTAGCCACGATAAGGCATCTCTCTTATACGAGGCCCTACGCTTGACCTACCTCTCTGAGAATAAACGTCTCCATCTGAATGGGTACATGTGAAACCTCTCCTTGGACTCAAATTCTCTCTCACTGTGGAGGGGTATTGGACCTATTATAATTAAAACACCTGAAGCTAGGAGGCGGGGAGTGCACGATCAGAAGGCTAGAGAATACATTTCAAAAAACCTGATCTGCACATCCAAACATAGACACAGTGTGAACAGGTGCTGAACCCAGAGTCGCCAACTCGTATATATTTAAGTAAATAGGGCAGCACACTGCAGCGCCAAAACATGCAAACTTGAAAACACAAAATTTGAACTGCATTACTGCACTGAAAATATGAAAAATGAGAGCTTTTAGCGCATAAAAATGGCCAATTTTATGTGTACCTCGTAGCCACGATAAGGCATCTCTCTTATACGAGGCCCTACGCTTGACCTACCTCTCTGAGAATAAACGTCTCCATCTGAATGGGTACATGTGAAACCTCTCCTTGGACTCAAATTCTCTCTCACTGTGGAGGGGTATTGGACCTATTATAATTAAAACACCTGAAGCTAGGAGGCGGGGAGTGCACGATCAGAAGGCTAGAGAATACATTTCAAAAAACCTGATCTGCACATCCAAACATAGACACAGTGTGAACAGGTGCTGAACCCAGAGTCGCCAACTCGTATATATTTAAGTAAATAGGGCAGCACACTGCAGCGCCAAAACATGCAAACTTGAAAACACAAAATTTGAACTGCATTACTGCACTGAAAATATGAAAAATGAGAGCTTTTAGCGCATAAAAATGGCCAATTTTATGTGTACCTCGTAGCCACGATAAGGCATCTCTCTTATACGAGGCCCTACGCTTGACCTACCTCTCTGAGAATAAACGTCTCCATCTGAATGGGTACATGTGAAACCTCTCCTTGGACTCAAATTCTCTCTCACTGTGGAGGGGTATTGGACCTATTATAATTAAAACACCTGAAGCTAGGAGGCGGGGAGTGCACGATCAGAAGGCTAGAGAATACATTTCAAAAAACCTGATCTGCACATCCAAACATAGACACAGTGTGAACAGGTGCTGAACCCAGAGTCGCCAACTCGTATATATTTAAGTAAATAGGGCAGCACACTGCAGCGCCAAAACATGCAAACTTGAAAACACAAAATTTGAACTGCATTACTGCACTGAAAATATGAAAAATGAGAGCTTTTAGCGCATAAAAATGGCCAATTTTATGTGTACCTCGTAGCCACGATAAGGCATCTCTCTTATACGAGGCCCTACGCTTGACCTACCTCTCTGAGAATAAACGTCTCCATCTGAATGGGTACATGTGAAACCTCTCCTTGGACTCAAATTCTCTCTCACTGTGGAGGGGTATTGGACCTATTATAATTAAAACACCTGAAGCTAGGAGGCGGGGAGTGCACGATCAGAAGGCTAGAGAATACATTTCAAAAAACCTGATCTGCACATCCAAACATAGACACAGTGTGAACAGGTGCTGAACCCAGAGTCGCCAACTCGTATATATTTAAGTAAATAGGGCAGCACACTGCAGCGCCAAAACATGCAAACTTGAAAACACAAAATTTGAACTGCATTACTGCACTGAAAATATGAAAAATGAGAGCTTTTAGCGCATAAAAATGGCCAATTTTATGTGTACCTCGTAGCCACGATAAGGCATCTCTCTTATACGAGGCCCTACGCTTGACCTACCTCTCTGAGAATAAACGTCTCCATCTGAATGGGTACATGTGAAACCTCTCCTTGGACTCAAATTCTCTCTCACTGTGGAGGGGTATTGGACCTATTATAATTAAAACACCTGAAGCTAGGAGGCGGGGAGTGCACGATCAGAAGGCTAGAGAATACATTTCAAAAAACCTGATCTGCACATCCAAACATAGACACAGTGTGAACAGGTGCTGAACCCAGAGTCGCCAACTCGTATATATTTAAGTAAATAGGGCAGCACACTGCAGCGCCAAAACATGCAAACTTGAAAACACAAAATTTGAACTGCATTACTGCACTGAAAATGTGAAAAATGAGAGCTTTTAGCGCATAAAAATGGCCAATTTTATGTGTACCTCGTAGCCACGATAAGGCATCTCTCTTATACGAGGCCCTACGCTTGACCTACCTCTCTGAGAATAAACGTCTCCATCTGAATGGGTACATGTGAAACCTCTCCTTGGACTCAAATTCTCTCTCACTGTGGAGGGGTATTGGACCTATTATAATTAAAACACCTGAAGCTAGGAGGCGGGGAGTGCACGATCAGAAGGCTAGAGAATACATTTCAAAAAACCTGATCTGCACATCCAAACATAGACACAGTGTGAACAGGTGCTGAACCCAGAGTCGCCAACTCGTATATATTTAAGTAAATAGGGCAGCACACTGCAGCGCCAAAACATGCAAACTTGAAAACACAAAATTTGAACTGCATTACTGCACTGAAAATATGAAAAATGAGAGCTTTTAGCGCATAAAAATGGCCAATTTTATGTGTACCTCGTAGCCACGATAAGGCATCTCTCTTATACGAGGCCCTACGCTTGACCTACCTCTCTGAGAATAAACGTCTCCATCTGAATGGGTACATGTGAAACCTCTCCTTGGACTCAAATTCTCTCTCACTGTGGAGGGGTATTGGACCTATTATAATTAAAACACCTGAAGCTAGGAGGCGGGGAGTGCACGATCAGAAGGCTAGAGAATACATTTCAAAAAACCTGATCTGCACATCCAAACATAGACACAGTGTGAACAGGTGCTGAACCCAGAGTCGCCAACTCGTATATATTTAAGTAAATAGGGCAGCACACTGCAGCGCCAAAACATGCAAACTTGAAAACACAAAATTTGAACTGCATTACTGCACTGAAAATATGAAAAATGAGAGCTTTTAGCGCATAAAAATGGCCAATTTTATGTGTACCTCGTAGCCACGATAAGGCATCTCTCTTATACGAGGCCCTACGCTTGACCTACCTCTCTGAGAATAAACGTCTCCATCTGAATGGGTACATGTGAAACCTCTCCTTGGACTCAAATTCTCTCTCACTGTGGAGGGGTATTGGACCTATTATAATTAAAACACCTGAAGCTAGGAGGCGGGGAGTGCACGATCAGAAGGCTAGAGAATACATTTCAAAAAACCTGATCTGCACATCCAAACATAGACACAGTGTGAACAGGTGCTGAACCCAGAGTCGCCAACTCGTATATATTTAAGTAAATAGGGCAGCACACTGCAGCGCCAAAACATGCAAACTTGAAAACACAAAATTTGAACTGCATTACTGCACTGAAAATATGAAAAATGAGAGCTTTTAGCGCATAAAAATGGCCAATTTTATGTGTACCTCGTAGCCACGATAAGGCATCTCTCTTATACGAGGCCCTACGCTTGACCTACCTCTCTGAGAATAAACGTCTCCATCTGAATGGGTACATGTGAAACCTCTCCTTGGACTCAAATTCTCTCTCACTGTGGAGGGGTATTGGACCTATTATAATTAAAACACCTGAAGCTAGGAGGCGGGGAGTGCACGATCAGAAGGCTAGAGAATACATTTCAAAAAACCTGATCTGCACATCCAAACATAGACACAGTGTGAACAGGTGCTGAACCCAGAGTCGCCAACTCGTATATATTTAAGTAAATAGGGCAGCACACTGCAGCGCCAAAACATGCAAACTTGAAAACACAAAATTTGAACTGCATTACTGCACTGAAAATATGAAAAATGAGAGCTTTTAGCGCATAAAAATGGCCAATTTTATGTGTACCTCGTAGCCACGATAAGGCATCTCTCTTATACGAGGCCCTACGCTTGACCTACCTCTCTGAGAATAAACGTCTCCATCTGAATGGGTACATGTGAAACCTCTCCTTGGACTCAAATTCTCTCTCACTGTGGAGGGGTATTGGACCTATTATAATTAAAACACCTGAAGCTAGGAGGCGGGGAGTGCACGATCAGAAGGCTAGAGAATACATTTCAAAAAACCTGATCTGCACATCCAAACATAGACACAGTGTGAACAGGTGCTGAACCCAGAGTCGCCAACTCGTATATATTTAAGTAAATAGGGCAGCACACTGCAGCGCCAAAACATGCAAACTTGAAAACACAAAATTTGAACTGCATTACTGCACTGAAAATATGAAAAATGAGAGCTTTTAGCGCATAAAAATGGCCAATTTTATGTGTACCTCGTAGCCACGATAAGGCATCTCTCTTATACGAGGCCCTACGCTTGACCTACCTCTCTGAGAATAAACGTCTCCATCTGAATGGGTACATGTGAAACCTCTCCTTGGACTCAAATTCTCTCTCACTGTGGAGGGGTATTGGACCTATTATAATTAAAACACCTGAAGCTAGGAGGCGGGGAGTGCACGATCAGAAGGCTAGAGAATACATTTCAAAAAACCTGATCTGCACATCCAAACATAGACACAGTGTGAACAGGTGCTGAACCCAGAGTCGCCAACTCGTATATATTTAAGTAAATAGGGCAGCACACTGCAGCGCCAAAACATGCAAACTTGAAAACACAAAATTTGAACTGCATTACTGCACTGAAAATATGAAAAATGAGAGCTTTTAGCGCATAAAAATGGCCAATTTTATGTGTACCTCATAGCCACGATAAGGCATCTCTCTTATACGAGGCCCTACGCTTGACCTACCTCTCTGAGAATAAACGTCTCCATCTGAATGGGTACATGTGAAACCTCTCCTTGGACTCAAATTCTCTCTCACTGTGGAGGGGTATTGGACCTATTATAATTAAAACACCTGAAGCTAGGAGGCGGGGAGTGCACGATCAGAAGGCTAGAGAATACATTTCAAAAAACCTGATCTGCACATCCAAACATAGACACAGTGTGAACAGGTGCTGAACCCAGAGTCGCCAACTCGTATATATTTAAGTAAATAGGGCAGCACACTGCAGCGCCAAAACATGCAAACTTGAAAACACAAAATTTGAACTGCATTACTGCACTGAAAATATGAAAAATGAGAGCTTTTAGCGCATAAAAATGGCCAATTTTATGTGTACCTCGTAGCCACGATAAGGCATCTCTCTTATACGAGGCCCTACGCTTGACCTACCTCTCTGAGAATAAACGTCTCCATCTGAATGGGTACATGTGAAACCTCTCCTTGGACTCAAATTCTCTCTCACTGTGGAGGGGTATTGGACCTATTATAATTAAAACACCTGAAGCTAGGAGGCGGGGAGTGCACGATCAGAAGGCTAGAGAATACATTTCAAAAAACCTGATCTGCACATCCAAACATAGACACAGTGTGAACAGGTGCTGAACCCAGAGTCGCCAACTCGTATATATTTAAGTAAATAGGGCAGCACACTGCAGCGCCAAAACATGCAAACTTGAAAACACAAAATTTGAACTGCATTACTGCACTGAAAATATGAAAAATGAGAGCTTTTAGCGCATAAAAATGGCCAATTTTATGTGTACCTCGTAGCCACGATAAGGCATCTCTCTTATACGAGGCCCTACGCTTGACCTACCTCTCTGAGAATAAACGTCTCCATCTGAATGGGTACATGTGAAACCTCTCCTTGGACTCAAATTCTCTCTCACTGTGGAGGGGTATTGGACCTATTATAATTAAAACACCTGAAGCTAGGAGGCGGGGAGTGCACGATCAGAAGGCTAGAGAATACATTTCAAAAAACCTGATCTGCACATCCAAACATAGACACAGTGTGAACAGGTGCTGAACCCAGAGTCGCCAACTCGTATATATTTAAGTAAATAGGGCAGCACACTGCAGCGCCAAAACATGCAAACTTGAAAACACAAAATTTGAACTGCATTACTGCACTGAAAATATGAAAAATGAGAGCTTTTAGCGCATAAAAATGGCCAATTTTATGTGTACCTCGTAGCCACGATAAGGCATCTCTCTTATACGAGGCCCTACGCTTGACCTACCTCTCTGAGAATAAACGTCTCCATCTGAATGGGTACATGTGAAACCTCTCCTTGGACTCAAATTCTCTCTCACTGTGGAGGGGTATTGGACCTATTATAATTAAAACACCTGAAGCTAGGAGGCGGGGAGTGCACGATCAGAAGGCTAGAGAATACATTTCAAAAAACCTGATCTGCACATCCAAACATAGACACAGTGTGAACAGGTGCTGAACCCAGAGTCGCCAACTCGTATATATTTAAGTAAATAGGGCAGCACACTGCAGCGCCAAAACATGCAAACTTGAAAACACAAAATTTGAACTGCATTACTGCACTCTCCACAGTGAGAGAGAATTTGAGTCCAAGGAGAGGTTTCACATGTACCCATTCAGATGGAGACGTTTATTCTCAGAGAGGTAGGTCAAGCGTAGGGCCTCGTATAAGAGAGATGCCTTATCGTGGCTATGAGGTACACATAAAATTGGCCATTTTTATGCGCTAAAAGCTCTCATTTTTCATATTTTCAGTGCAGTAATGCAGTTCAAATTTTGTGTTTTCAAGTTTGCATGTTTTGGCGCTGTAGTGTGCTGCCCTATTTACTTAAATATATACGAGTTGGCGACTCTGGGTTCAGCACCTGTTCACACTGTGTCTATGTTTGGATGTGCAGATCAGGTTTTTTGAAATGTATTCTCTAGCCTTCTGATCGTGCACTCCCCGCCTCCTAGCTTCAGGTGTTTTAATTATAATAGGTCCAATACCCCTCCACAGTGAGAGAGAATTTGAGTCCAAGGAGAGGTTTCACATGTACCCATTCAGATGGAGACGTTTATTCTCAGAGAGGTAGGTCAAGCGTAGGGCCTCGTATAAGAGAGATGCCTTATCGTGGCTATGGGGTACACATAAAATTGGCCATTTTTATGCGCTAAAAGCTCTCATTTTTCATATTTTCAGTGCAGTAATGCAGTTCAAATTTTGTGTTTTCAAGTTTGCATGTTTTGGCGCTGCAGTGTGCTGCCCTATTTACTTAAATATATACGAGTTGGCGACTCTGGGTTCAGCACCTGTTCACACTGTGTCTATGTTTGGATGTGCAGATCAGGTTTTTTGAAATGTATTCTCTAGCCTTCTGATCGTGCACTCCCCGCCTCCTAGCTTCAGGTGTTTTAATTATAATAGGTCCAATACCCCTCCACAGTGAGAGAGAATTTGAGTCCAAGGAGAGGTTTCACATGTACCCATTCAGATGGAGACGTTTATTCTCAGAGAGGTAGGTCAAGCGTAGGGCCTCGTATAAGAGAGATGCCTTATCGTGGCTACGAGGTACACATAAAATTGGCCATTTTTATGCGCTAAAAGCTCTCATTTTTCATATTTTCAGTGCAGTAATGCAGTTCAAATTTTGTGTTTTCAAGTTTGCATGTTTTGGCGCTGCAGTGTGCTGCCCTATTTACTTAAATATATACGAGTTGGCGACTCTGGGTTCAGCACCTGTTCACACTGTGTCTATGTTTGGATGTGCAGATCAGGTTTTTTGAAATGTATTCTCTAGCCTTCTGATCGTGCACTCCCCGCCTCCTAGCTTCAGGTGTTTTAATTATAATAGGTCCAATACCCCTCCACAGTGAGAGAGAATTTGAGTCCAAGGAGAGGTTTCACATGTACCCATTCAGATGGAGACGTTTATTCTCAGAGAGGTAGGTCAAGCGTAGGGCCTCGTATAAGAGAGATGCCTTATCGTGGCTACGAGGTACACATAAAATTGGCCATTTTTATGCGCTAAAAGCTCTCATTTTTCATATTTTCAGTGCAGTAATGCAGTTCAAATTTTGTGTTTTCAAGTTTGCATGTTTTGGCGCTGCAGTGTGCTGCCCTATTTACTTAAATATATACGAGTTGGCGACTCTGGGTTCAGCACCTGTTCACACTGTGTCTATGTTTGGATGTGCAGATCAGGTTTTTTGAAATGTATTCTCTAGCCTTCTGATCGTGCACTCCCCGCCTCCTAGCTTCAGGTGTTTTAATTATAATAGGTCCAATACCCCTCCACAGTGAGAGAGAATTTGAGTCCAAGGAGAGGTTTCACATGTACCCATTCAGATGGAGACGTTTATTCTCAGAGAGGTAGGTCAAGCGTAGGGCCTCGTATAAGAGAGATGCCTTATCGTGGCTATGAGGTACACATAAAATTGGCCATTTTTATGCGCTAAAAGCTCTCATTTTTCATATTTTCAGTGCAGTAATGCAGTTCAAATTTTGTGTTTTCAAGTTTGCATGTTTTGGCGCTGCAGTGTGCTGCCCTATTTACTTAAATATATACGAGTTGGCGACTCTGGGTTCAGCACCTGTTCACACTGTGTCTATGTTTGGATGTGCAGATCAGGTTTTTTGAAATGTATTCTCTAGCCTTCTGATCGTGCACTCCCCGCCTCCTAGCTTCAGGTGTTTTAATTATAATAGGTCCAATACCCCTCCACAGTGAGAGAGAATTTGAGTCCAAGGAGAGGTTTCACATGTACCCATTCAGATGGAGACGTTTATTCTCAGAGAGGTAGGTCAAGCGTAGGGCCTCGTATAAGAGAGATGCCTTATCGTGGCTACGAGGTACACATAAAATTGGCCATTTTTATGCGCTAAAAGCTCTCATTTTTCATATTTTCAGTGCAGTAATGCAGTTCAAATTTTGTGTTTTCAAGTTTGCATGTTTTGGCGCTGCAGTGTGCTGCCCTATTTACTTAAATATATACGAGTTGGCGACTCTGGGTTCAGCACCTGTTCACACTGTGTCTATGTTTGGATGTGCAGATCAGGTTTTTTGAAATGTATTCTCTAGCCTTCTGATCGTGCACTCCCCGCCTCCTAGCTTCAGGTGTTTTAATTATAATAGGTCCAATACCCCTCCACAGTGAGAGAGAATTTGAGTCCAAGGAGAGGTTTCACATGTACCCATTCAGATGGAGACGTTTATTCTCAGAGAGGTAGGTCAAGCGTAGGGCCTCGTATAAGAGAGATGCCTTATCGTGGCTACGAGGTACACATAAAATTGGCCATTTTTATGCGCTAAAAGCTCTCATTTTTCATATTTTCAGTGCAGTAATGCAGTTCAAATTTTGTGTTTTCAAGTTTGCATGTTTTGGCGCTGCAGTGTGCTGCCCTATTTACTTAAATATATACGAGTTGGCGACTCTGGGTTCAGCACCTGTTCACACTGTGTCTATGTTTGGATGTGCAGATCAGGTTTTTTGAAATGTATTCTCTAGCCTTCTGATCGTGCACTCCCCGCCTCCTAGCTTCAGGTGTTTTAATTATAATAGGTCCAATACCCCTCCACAGTGAGAGAGAATTTGAGTCCAAGGAGAGGTTTCACATGTACCCATTCAGATGGAGACGTTTATTCTCAGAGAGGTAGGTCAAGCGTAGGGCCTCGTATAAGAGAGATGCCTTATCGTGGCTACGAGGTACACATAAAATTGGCCATTTTTATGCGCTAAAAGCTCTCATTTTTCATATTTTCAGTGCAGTAATGCAGTTCAAATTTTGTGTTTTCAAGTTTGCATGTTTTGGCGCTGCAGTGTGCTGCCCTATTTACTTAAATATATACGAGTTGGCGACTCTGGGTTCAGCACCTGTTCACACTGTGTCTATGTTTGGATGTGCAGATCAGGTTTTTTGAAATGTATTCTCTAGCCTTCTGATCGTGCACTCCCCGCCTCCTAGCTTCAGGTGTTTTAATTATAATAGGTCCAATACCCCTCCACAGTGAGAGAGAATTTGAGTCCAAGGAGAGGTTTCACATGTACCCATTCAGATGGAGACGTTTATTCTCAGAGAGGTAGGTCAAGCGTAGGGCCTCGTATAAGAGAGATGCCTTATCGTGGCTACGAGGTACACATAAAATTGGCCATTTTTATGCGCTAAAAGCTCTCATTTTTCATATTTTCAGTGCAGTAATGCAGTTCAAATTTTGTGTTTTCAAGTTTGCATGTTTTGGCGCTGCAGTGTGCTGCCCTATTTACTTAAATATATACGAGTTGGCGACTCTGGGTTCAGCACCTGTTCACACTGTGTCTATGTTTGGATGTGCAGATCAGGTTTTTTGAAATGTATTCTCTAGCCTTCTGATCGTGCACTCCCCGCCTCCTAGCTTCAGGTGTTTTAATTATAATAGGTCCAATACCCCTCCACAGTGAGAGAGAATTTGAGTCCAAGGAGAGGTTTCACATGTACCCATTCAGATGGAGACGTTTATTCTCAGAGAGGTAGGTCAAGCGTAGGGCCTCGTATAAGAGAGATGCCTTATCGTGGCTACGAGGTACACATAAAATTGGCCATTTTTATGCGCTAAAAGCTCTCATTTTTCATATTTTCAGTGCAGTAATGCAGTTCAAATTTTGTGTTTTCAAGTTTGCATGTTTTGGCGCTGCAGTGTGCTGCCCTATTTACTTAAATATATACGAGTTGGCGACTCTGGGTTCAGCACCTGTTCACACTGTGTCTATGTTTGGATGTGCAGATCAGGTTTTTTGAAATGTATTCTCTAGCCTTCTGATCGTGCACTCCCCGCCTCCTAGCTTCAGGTGTTTTAATTATAATAGGTCCAATACCCCTCCACAGTGAGAGAGAATTTGAGTCCAAGGAGAGGTTTCACATGTACCCATTCAGATGGAGACGTTTATTCTCAGAGAGGTAGGTCAAGCGTAGGGCCTCGTATAAGAGAGATGCCTTATCGTGGCTACGAGGTACACATAAAATTGGCCATTTTTATGCGCTAAAAGCTCTCATTTTTCACATTTTCAGTGCAGTAATGCAGTTCAAATTTTGTGTTTTCAAGTTTGCATGTTTTGGCGCTGCAGTGTGCTGCCCTATTTACTTAAATATATACGAGTTGGCGACTCTGGGTTCAGCACCTGTTCACACTGTGTCTATGTTTGGATGTGCAGATCAGGTTTTTTGAAATGTATTCTCTAGCCTTCTGATCGTGCACTCCCCGCCTCCTAGCTTCAGGTGTTTTAATTATAATAGGTCCAATACCCCTCCACAGTGAGAGAGAATTTGAGTCCAAGGAGAGGTTTCACATGTACCCATTCAGATGGAGACGTTTATTCTCAGAGAGGTAGGTCAAGCGTAGGGCCTCGTATAAGAGAGATGCCTTATCGTGGCTACGAGGTACACATAAAATTGGCCATTTTTATGCGCTAAAAGCTCTCATTTTTCATATTTTCAGTGCAGTAATGCAGTTCAAATTTTGTGTTTTCAAGTTTGCATGTTTTGGCGCTGCAGTGTGCTGCCCTATTTACTTAAATATATACGAGTTGGCGACTCTGGGTTCAGCACCTGTTCACACTGTGTCTATGTTTGGATGTGCAGATCAGGTTTTTTGAAATGTATTCTCTAGCCTTCTGATCGTGCACTCCCCGCCTCCTAGCTTCAGGTGTTTTAATTATAATAGGTCCAATACCCCTCCACAGTGAGAGAGAATTTGAGTCCAAGGAGAGGTTTCACATGTACCCATTCAGATGGAGACGTTTATTCTCAGAGAGGTAGGTCAAGCGTAGGGCCTCGTATAAGAGAGATGCCTTATCGTGGCTACGAGGTACACATAAAATTGGCCATTTTTATGCGCTAAAAGCTCTCATTTTTCATATTTTCAGTGCAGTAATGCAGTTCAAATTTTGTGTTTTCAAGTTTGCATGTTTTGGCGCTGCAGTGTGCTGCCCTATTTACTTAAACACAACGAAAATCAGGGACAATGTTACAAACTCTGTTGTTGGTGGCAACAAATGAGAGAGATGCCACACACGCAGGACTGTCACTGAAGCGCAAATGTAAATATTAATCTCCCACTGATTTGTGTTTTTTTTTTTAAAAAGGAGACTTTAGAAAAAAAAAAAAAAAATGATTTTTTAAGGAAGAATTTATAAACCAAATAAAATGAAATGATTTTTTCAGGGAGAATTTAGAAAACAAATAAAACATAAAATAGCCTTTCTAGGGCCCAGTGAGTGAGAGAGGACGCACACAGGAGTCAGGAGTGGCACACAAGCCCAGAGGCCAATATTTATCTCCCACTGATTGATTTAGTGATTTTTTTCAGGTAGATTTTGGAACCCAAATCAAGCAAAAAAATTAATAGGCTTTCTATGGCCCACAATTGGAGAGAGAGAGATGGCACACTCAGGAGTCAAGACTGGCACACAAGCAGAAAGGGCAATATTAATCTCCCACTGATTTGATTTTTTTTTTTTTTTTTTTTTTTTTCAGGGAGACTTTAGAAAAAAAAATACAAAAAAATGAATTTTTCAGGAAGAATTTAGAAACAAAATAAAATAAAATGATTGTTTCAGGGAGAATTTAGAAAACAAATTAAAAAAAATAGGCTTTGTAGGGCCCACTGAGTGAGAGAGGATGCACAGAGGAGTCAGGAGTGGCACACAAGCCCAGAGGCCAATATTTATCTCCCACTGATTGATTTAGTGATTTTTTCAGGTAGATTTTGGAACCCAAATCAAGCAAAAAAATTAATAGGCTTTCTATGGCCCACAATTGGAGAGAGAGAGATGGCACACCCAGGAGTCAAGACTGGCACACAAGCAGAAAGGGCAATATTAATCTCCCACTGATTTGATTTTTTTTTTTTTTTCAGGGAGACTTTAGAAAAAAAAATACAAAAAAAATGATTTTTTTCAGGAATAATTTAGAAACCAAATAAAATAAAATGATTTTTTCAGGGAGAATTTAGAAAACAAATAAAACAAAAAATAGGCTTTCTAGGGCCCACTGAGTGAGAGAGGACGCACACAGGAGTCAGGAGTGGCACACAAGCCCAGAGGCCAATATTTATCTCCCTCTGATTGATTTAGTGATTTTTTCAGGTAGATTTTGGAACCCAAATCAAGGAAAAAAATTAATAGGCTTTCTATGGCCCACAATTGGAGAGAGAGAGATGGCACACCCAGGAGTCAAGACTGGCACACAAGCAGAAAGGGCAATATTAATCTCCCACTGATTTGTTTTTTTTTTTTTTTTTAGGGAGACTTTAGAAAAAAAAAAATACAAAAAAAATGATTTTTTTCAGGAATAATTTAGAAACCAAATAAAATAAAATGATTTTTTCAGGGAGAATTTAGAAAACAAATAAAACAAAAAATAGGCTTTCTAGGGCCCACTGAGTGAGAGAGGACACACACAGGAGTCAGGAGTGGCGCACAAGCCCAGAGGCCAATATTTATCTCCCACTGATTGATTAAGTGATTTTTTCTGGTAGATTTTGGAACCCAAATCAAGCAAAAAAATTAATAGGCCTTCTATGGCCCACAATTGGAGAGAGAGAGATGGCACACCCAGGAGTCAAGACTGGCACACAAGCAGAAAGGGCAATATTCATCTCCCACTGATTTGTTTTTTTTTTTTTTTTTCAGGGAGACTTTAGAAAAAAAAAATACAAAAAAAATGATTTTTTTCAGGAATAATTTAGAAACCAAATAAAATAAAATGATTTTTTTCAGGGAGAATTTAGAAAACAAATAAAACAAAAAATAGGCTTTCTAGGGCCCACTGAGTGAGAGAGGACGCACACAGGAGTCAGGAGTGGCACACAAGCCCAGAGGCCAATATTTATCTCCCACTGATTGATTTAGTGATTTTTTCAGGTAGATTTTGGAACCCAAATCAAGGAAAAAAATTAATAGGCTTTCTATGGCCCACAATTGGAGAGAGAGAGATGGCACACCCAGGAGTCAAGACTGGCACACAAGCAGAAAGGGCAATATTCATCTCCCACTGATTTGTTTTTTTTTTTTTTTTTTTTAGGGAGACTTTAGAAAAAAAAAATACAAAAAAAATGATTTTTTTCAGGAATAATTTAGAAACCAAATAAAATAAAATGATTTTTTCAGGGAGAATTTAGAAAACAAATAAAACAAAAAATAGGCTTTCTAGGGCCCACTGAGTGAGAGAGGACGCACACAGGAGTCAGGAGTGGCACACAAGCCCAGAGGCCAATATTTATCTCCCACTGATTGATTTATTGATTTTTTTCAGGTAGAATTTAGAACCCAAATCAACCAAAAAAATAAATAGGCTTTCTATGGCCCACTATTTGTGAGAGAGATGGCACGCTCAGGACTGGCACACAAGCCCAGAGGCCAATATTAATCTCTCACTTTTTTTTTTTTTTCCAGGGAAAATTTATAAACCCAATAAAAAAAATAATAAATAGGCTTTCTATGGCCCACTATCTGAGAGAGAGAGATGGCACGCTTAGGACTGGCACACAAGCCCAAAGGCCAATATTAATCTCCCACTGATTGATTTATTGATTTTTTCAGGTAGATTTTGGAACCCAAATCAAGCAAAAAAATAAATAGGCTTTCTATGGCCCACTGAGAGATGGCACACACAGGAGTAAGGAGTGGCACACAAGCCCTGAGGCCAATATTTTTCTCCCACTGATTGATGTAGTGATTTTTTCAGGTAGATTTTAGAACCCAAATCAAGCAAAAAAATAAATAGGCTTTCTATGGCCCACTGAGTGAGAGATGACACAGACAGGGATGGCACTCTAGCAGAAATGCCAATCTTAATCAACCACAAAAAAAAAAAAAAAAGGAACTGTCCTTCAATTACTATCTCCCTGCAGTAATCTCAGCCAGGTATGGCAGGCAGCAATAAGGAGTGGACTGATGCACAAATTAAATAAAAAGTGTGGACAAACAAACAAGATAGCTGTGCAGAAAGGAAGGAACAAGAGGATTTGTGCTTTGAAAAAAGCAGTTGGTTTGCACAGCGGCGTACACACAGCAATGCAGCTATCAGGGAGCCTTCTAGGGCAGCCCAATGAGCTACAGCGCTGAGGGGAAAAAAAAAAAAAATGTAGCTTCCACTGTCCCTGCACACCGAAGGTGGTGTTGGGCAGTGGAAATCGCTACAGCACAAGCGGTTTGGTGGTTAATGGACCCTGCCTAACGCTATCCCTGCTTCTGACGAAGCGGCAGCAACCTCTCCCTAGGCTCAGATCAGCAGCAGTAACATGGCGGTCGGCGGGAACGCCCCTTTATAGCCCCTGTGACGCCGCGGACAGCAAGCCAATCACTGCAATGCCCTTCTCTAAGATGGTGGGGACCAGGACCTATGTCATCACGCTGCCCACACTCTGCGTTTACCTTCATTGGCTGAGAAATGGCGCTTTTCGCGTCATTGAAACGCGACTTTGGCGCGAAAGTCGCGTACCGCATGGCAGACCCCGCACAGGGGTCGGATCGGGTTTCATGAAACCCGACTTTGTCAAAAGTCGGCGACTTTTGAAAATGTTCGACCCGTTTCGCTCAACCCTAAGCAGTTCAGTTTATTGGTATTTTTGTATTTTGGCATTTCCCTTCCTGAAAGGTGATATACTGTTTGTCCTGTATGTGTGTTTGTCTAAAATATATTTTTTGGGCATTCTATTTTAAATGAGTTTATTAAAAGTTAATTTTTAACTAAATAATCACACCCAGTCTAGGAGGTAGAGGCATGGCAGGAGGTATTTAACACTGTTTTTGGGTGTTTTTTTTTAAGGGAACTGGCTTAAATGATCATACAATAACATTTTTTAAAAAAAATCTAGAACACAGGAGTACGTTCAACTGGAGGAGGAGGTGTGGTAGGTGGGGGAGGTGGATGTGGCGGTGTAGGTTGAAGAAGGGGAGAGGAGGTATTCAACACTTTTTTGGGAGTTGTTTTTGTTTTTTAGGAAACCGACTTAAAATAAAAAAATAAAAAAATAACAATCTAGAAAGAGGAGATAGAGGTCTAAGTGGAGTAGGTAGAGTAGGTGGAGGTGGACGAGGCGGAGAAGGAGGTAACCAACACTATTTTTGTGGTTTTTGGTTTTTTTTTAGTTTTCAGTTTTTCTATTACTTTTTTTGCTCTTTGCTTCTTTTTTTATTTGGGGGAGGCCCCAAAATTAAACAGCAAATAGAGTATAACCATGGCTGGGTGCGGCTGGTATAGTTGTCTCTTCAGCCAAAAGGTACAGACAATTTATGTGAGATCCACGCCTAGTTCATTTTAATGAATGTTAGCTTCCCCACATTGGCTGTGACCAGGCGAATGCGCATGTCGGTGATCAAACCCCCTGCTGTGATAAAAACACATTCCTACAGTACAGTTGCTGCAGGGCAGACCAGCACCTTCAAGGCACAAAGGACAAGCTAAGTCCATGTGTCCAATTTGGAGATCAGATGATGGAGCCAGATGTTGTTGCGTGCTGAGAAAGTTTTGCCACATTTCAGCCATCCTAACCGTGTGTCCCGAGGTGGTGGCCCAGCTGCTTTGACAACTTCCTCCCCCTCAGCCTTTTTCTTCCACAAAGACCCCACTGCCAAATAGGAACACCCCCAGTAGTGCCTCTATCAGTATGCGCTTTTATTTTTACATTATGAGATCTTATTTCATTGACCAAAGTAATGATGGTACGTGGGATCCAGCAGGATGCCACCCAGTAATCAGCAGCAGTGGGCAACTCGGCGGTCATTGCGTAGGCACAGCAGAATGTATTGACTCATGTGTGCCAGGCTGTCAACAGGCAATGACAAGCTGTCCTCGGTGGAATGTGCATGGCCTGGGTCCGCTGTATCCCCTCAGCCATGCTCTATTTCCAGTGATGCCCGTGAGATGCTTTGAGCACCACCAAGCTGAGAACACGGTTCCTCCCTCTAATCATCCTCCAAAGCTGTCGACTGGCTGGGCAGTTGTGTACCTGGCAGCTATTGGTAC